>NC_073303.1:312448552-312783240 GCF_027595985.1 Sorex araneus | reverse complement strand
TCCCTATGTATCTACATATAGTCTTCTTTACATGTATACCTCTTTAGTCAAAATATTCCTCTTTTTTAAAGACTCCAGTCACATTGGATTAAAATCTACCTTAATTGATTTATCCCACTAAAGATTCTTTCTCCAAATAAGTTAATGTTTCATATATATCAATATATGGATGGGGAAAGAACACAATTCAACTCACAGCAGCTGTGTTTGAAGGAACTTGAAGTAAAGTCTGTGTTTAGAATAAGATAAATTTGTGTAAGATGTGTGCTGGCAATTTAAGGTAGCATATATGACCAAACTATTTGAAAAATATACCCATTAGACTGGATAGAATTTTGAACTATGAAATATTCTTGTGGAAATTTCCAACATGCTTATAAAGGTTGTTTTGACACACTTGAGTCAGGGACTGCCTTTCTTATCTAGACAGTTCTGGAGGCTGATTAATTTGAGGCCATCTTGGTTATAGTATCATTTGTAAGACTACATCAGAAGATATTCAAGTGACTAGTATATGGCAATTAGTTTTCAAACACAGACTTCTTTTGACCCTAAGAGAGTGATTTTATCAATAACAAATGAGAGGGATGTAGACAAGAAAGAGTAGAAAAAGATAAAGAAGGATGGAAAACTAAGTTAACAAATTAATAAGCTGATAAATAATTATTTATATTAGTAGGTACACGACGCTGAGGGCAGTGCCTGGGTGTGACCATCTAGCTACTGGGAAATGGGAAATCTGGGAAACCAGAAATGTGCCGTGCGATATCTTATAGCCTACTTCTCCCTCTGGGAAAACCTGGAAAACTACTGAGAGTTTCCTGCCCACATGGTAGAGCCTCGCAAGGTCCCCTTGGTGTATTCATATGCCAAAACCAGTGACAAGCTGGGTCTCATTCCCCTGACCCTGAAGGAGCCTCCAATGCGGCATCATTGGGAGGGAAGAGTAGATGCAGGCTTCTAAAATCTCAGGGCTAGGACAAATGGAGACATTACTGAGACTGCTCGAAAAATTCGATGATCAACTGGATGATGATGATGATGATGATGATGATGATGATGATGATGATGATGATAATTTTTAGGTAAATCATTTATGCTTGATTCCATAATATCATTAATGTGCAAATGTTTAGCATGTACTTGGAGTTAAAACAAACAAATAAAAATATGAAAGACTGAATGATTTTCAGAGAGATAAAATATGTAGTAGAAGACTGGAAGAGAGGATTTGGGAAGAGATTCCAATTTTAGGGATATAGTTAATAAGGGATGCATTCTAAAGGACAACATATAAAAATTCTGAATAAAAAACTTTGATAATCATTATCTGGAAAAAGAAAAAAAAACCTACATTAGTAAGCAAAATATTTTTCAGAGAAAGAAGTGTATAGAAGTATGGCTAGATGGGTTTAGGGTTAATAATATTTAAATTAACAGTTCAAGTTTAGAGTGATAACAGCATGGTGTAACATTTTCCAACTCCTGACATCAAGGAAAGAATATGAAAATAAAGTTTTATTTTCCTATATAGCAAATATTAAATAGCAAATATTTATATAATTTTGAGGTAAAGAGTGAAATAATTTGCTTGATGACAAGTTTTCTTTAAGAATAAGAAGTTGGAAATATAATGAGTTAAAGAAATAAACTTAAGTCGTGTATGGAGAACAAGAGGTGAAGTTTTGTTATAATGTGTTAAAAAATTGTTTAACACATAAAATTGACCACAGTATTTTGTTTATAATTCAATGTCTGTTAGATGCCACTTATCTAAGTGCTAGTCTTAGTGAGGCAAGAATTGACTACTTTCTAGAATTTTGCTCTAACAATGTCAGTAGATGAATAAAAGTGACTTTCAGAGGATTTGCTGGTTTGGGAAGAAAAATAGCATCATTTGAGACATTTCTGTCTCAATGGTGACAGAAATATTGAAAAGATTTGGTGATGATATGATTGAAATTAATGACTAAATTCAAATGGAATGAAATGGCAGTTTAGGAATTTTAGATTTAGGTTTAGCCAAGAGATTTAGGAGAGTAAAAGACAGAAAAAGGTTCCAATGGACCATGTCTGTCTTGAAGAATTTGCATAAAATTTCAAAAATGGAAGAATTAAATATAATCTATTAATAGACATTCATCCCTTTAAAGAGATTTGGCAATGTGTGAATGGAATTATGGTTATTACAATCTTACCCTCTCAAGTTTTCCTGTCTTCTATTATTAATAGGTCAGTGTTCTGGCTGGAGAGATAAAACCCAAACCCAAAGAAAAAAGTTTTTGAAAATATTAGTGTTCATGTTTATTGCTTCCTGAGTTATTATGCCTTTCTGATTTTCATTTTGTATTAACACCTAAAATTGACTATAGTATTTTGTTTTTTATTTAATGTCTGTTAGATATCACTTGTCAAAAGTGATATATATCTTATCTTTTGATATTCTTTGATTTGATAATCTTTTATCTATTTTCATAGAATATACTACTAGAGAAAAATTCTAGAAAGTTAAATCTATATATAAGGAATCAAGAATTCCATTGAATCTTAGGATTCCAGTGCTAAGATTTGCATTTATTCACACTTCTATAGAATATTGAAAAAAATTAATTCAGTCCTCCCTATGGCAGGACAATTTTAGCATGGGTTAGATCTGTGTTTGTATCCATAAAGTAAAATAATATTTTCTATGTATTTCTCATTTTTATCAATAGCCTTTTCAAGCACCTATAGTCTTTCAACTGGCTATACAAATTCCATTTTAAGTAAGAACACAAAAATCGGATAATAAAATGAAATTCCAACCTAGGGAGACTTATTTCTACTTCTTCTTCTTCCATCTCAGAGAACCATTTCTGAATTCGATGAGCAGTAATTAACTTTTCCATTTCTTCTATGGCCATATCTTCTGCAGGAAGTATTATGATTAAACTAAACTCACTGCCTTTGTATGGTAATTCCAGTACCTGGAAATTCATGGATGATTCAGAAAAATAACCTGAAATAGAAAGAATTTGATTGTTGGATATAGTTATCACATCCCAAAATCATGCTTTAGAATATGGTTTCTAATTTTACCATATTTTGTTTTCAGAAGAGTCTTCATCATTGCAATATTTACTGTTGCACCATCTTTCATAGTAAAATTCATTAACTGTGTGTTCTCTTTTCGGAATTTCTGCTCCCAATTCCCCTTGAAGTAAATAGCGTTCACCATGATGAGCCGAGTAAGAGGACCAAATTCCTCCCCTGTAAACATGCCTTTAATTTTTCCTGTGAAGGATATGCAAAAATAAGGCAGGAAGAAATATGCCATCATGATTTAGTGAAACTGCTATAAATAGAATGAAAGCAAAAGTTACAGAACAGTTAGAGACAATGCATTATCATATAAGTGTGGCCATTTGAAGAAAGAGAAAAATATAATTTAAAATTTCTTTAAGAAACAAGGTCAAATATGATTTTCTAGAAAAGAGAAGTTGATTTATTGTCTGAAGAAAATTTTGACAGAATAACTCTATTAACTGAAATTCTGGTGTAAATTGTTTTTCAAACAAAAGAGCAAAATTTAATATCCCTAATGCATATTAATTGGAATTTAAAACTTATTTTTAAGATTTTCTAACATATCATAGTTAATAATTTAATGCTGTACTCTAGTTGCTACCCTCATATCGGCATCATTGACCTTGGGAAAGGAAAAGAAACCTTTTCTTCTTCCAGGAAATCATTCATATATATACAACGAGTATTTCAGAGTAAAGAGACAAACAAGATTATATGATCTTGTCTCATAATTAAGATTTTTCTTACTTAACATAGTATTAACATGACCCTTCTTCAACTGCCACTCATGTCACCCATTTCACATTTAGCTTGTTTCCCTAAATAAAGCATTATTTTGTAAGAGTTTGAATCTTTGAATTTATTTGAATCTTTGTTTTGTTCTTTGAATAAACAAAGAAACTACTATTAACTGGAAATAAATATGATTAAACAATCCGATAATCATACAATGTTTTATTAATAACATTTTATTTATTTACGCATTTTCTTTGGTTTGGGGGTTCACATTTTCTGTGTTGCTCAGTTATATTGATATTAATAGATCCAATTTTACCTCATCAAAAATGTTATCTATGTGGCCATACTTATATCTACGCTTAAGCAAAAATTGTAAGTAACATTTTTCCATTCAGAGTTCTACAAATAAGGATCAGGGTGGCGGTAAAGCAGTGAGGGCGCTTTCCTTGCATGTGACTGACCAGGATTCAATCTCTGGCAATCCATATGGTGCCCTGAGTCCGCCATAAACGATTCTGAGCACAAAGCCCTCATCATTTGGTATGGTCAAAAGTATCTACAAACAGGTATCTTTCAAAATAGAAAAAATGAAGAGAACACGTATACTTTTGAAAGCAACTTACAATTTACCTTAGTATTGCAATTCAGCTTTAATTTAAACAATAGGGAAACAAAATAGAAGGTGTGATACCCTTGAACCAAGGTTAGTAAGAAAATCTTTAATCATTATTTACTTTAGTGTTTTAGAAACAAAAAATTCAATGACAAATAATTATTTTATGAAAATAAGAAACTTCACCATCTGTTTTGCTTTCTACCCAGGTGCTTATTTTCTCTGCACAGGCCTTTGCATTTTGGAAATCCACCAGCTTTATGGCACTGTGGAAAAATTCTTTGTTGCCATGGAGATACTGTTCTTTCACGGTGAATCCTTCTTGAATGTAGAGGGCATTGGCAAGATTAAATACAAATTCTTGCTTTTTCTCTGAGATGGCAGAGAAAAATGACTTCAGCACAGAAAATTCTTCTCCTAAAAATAATTATAATGTAAAATGACATATTGAGCAACATAAAAACAACAGCTTTTCAGTTTTGCTTTTAAACTCTCTGATTCATATCACCATTTTTGTCCCCTCAAGTATAACTATCATTTGTGAGTTAATATAAATATTTTAAACATTTATGTCCCATAAAATACACATTTCATGAGAAAATTACTTTTGATATAGATAAAAGAATGTATGTGTAAATTTGAAATCTGTCAAAGAATAGAATATGCTTCAAACAGGCTAAAAAAACTCTCCCAAATTAAAAAAAAAAATCTCTCCCCTTTTTAGGCTTTAAATGGTATTCAGCTGTTTATAATCAAATTTAACTCATGCTTAGTTGTTTGAAATCTATCTTTAGAATCTCATTCTTTGCATAACATGGTATTTGTGAGAGGGGAATGTTAATGAATGTTGATGGAGGTACGACAGTGATGAACAATCCTTTTCAACATTGTGTTTATTTCAGCTTAAAGAAACTCTCTTATGAGCAACTGCATCTGTCCGGTTTTAAAATTCACAAGGCAGCTCCTGTAATCATCTTGAGTGGTGTTTAAGAATGAAAATAGTCAATTTCTTCATATTCATTAATCTAAATATTTTTGATGTTTATTATGAACTGTTGGACTGGAGCGATAGCACAGTGGGTAGGGTGTTTGCCTTGCACGCAGCTGACCCGGGTTTGATTCTTCTGTCCCTCCTGGAGAGCCTAGCAAGCTTCTGAGAGTATCTCGCTTGCACAGCAGAGCCTGGCAAGCTACCCATGGCGTATTCGATATGCCAAAAGTCTCACAATGGAGACATTACTGGTACCCGCTCGAGTAAATCAGTGAACAATGGGACTATAGTGCTACGATTATGTACTATAAAATTCTTAACAATACTGACTATAACCATTAGCCAAATGAGTCAGAGCTAAGTCTGGTTATTTACTTATTGTTTGGTCATTCTGAACACAGTGCTGTCAGAGAGTTATATGTTCCTAGATAAAATTTAGCTCTGAATATTTTTTAGTGCCATATTCATTCCCAGTATTTTTCATTAACTTTTGGCTTAATGTTTGAATTCAATCATTATGTCTGGAAGCCATATTTCAAATCAAAGCTTTTAAAATTCTTTGTTGTATTTTCAGTTTAACACTAACTATCACTGTCACTGTCACCCCGTTGCTCATCGATTTGTTTGAGCGGGCACCAGCAACGTCTCTCATTGAGAGACTTATTGTTACTGTTTTTGGCATATCCAGTACGCAGGGGTAGCTTGCCAGGCTCTGCCGTGCGGGCTCCATACTCTCGGTAGCTTGCCGGGCTCTGCGAGAGGGGCGGAGGAATCGAACTCGGGTTGGCCTCGTGAAAGGCACGCCCAACCGCTGTGCTATCGCTCTAGCCCCAACACTAACTATGTAGTTTCTGAACTTGAAAGTTGATTTCATGCAATCATTTCTATTGGAAAAAATATAATGGATATTATTTTAATATTCCTGTTAAATTAAGAGATTTATAAACATACTACTGAGAAAATCTGGCCACTAGCTCTTATGAACAAAAATTGTATAGGTGTTTGTGTGTATGTATGTATGTGTGTGTCTGTGTGTGAATACATATCAGAGACATAATGGTCCATTGACCATATTTTGATGCCTCAATTGAGAGTTTAAATTTTTTTGTTGAGGTAAATGAAGGCTACATTTCAGTCTTTGCTTTGATATCCCTGTGTAGGTACAACTTATATACAACCCTAAAGGATTTTCTGGAAGTAACATTGAATTTCATTTTAAAGTCCCTGATTTTCCATACATCAACTATATACTTCATGTTTATCAGACAAAGTATATAGTTGAAATGAAAGACATATGAAAACCTCTTACTCCATTATGATTGAATATGAAAAATTCCATTATAGTCTTAAAAGAACATAATGAAAGGGAAGAAAGTTTGATTTATTTACCTGTTTATGTCAGAAAGCTAGTTATAGTCACTTATTGCTATTTTATTCAAGAGAAATATTTTTGTAGTTCAGAAGCTACCTTAATAAAGTCTTCCTCAAAGTAGTCTTCCTCAATGAAGGTATAAGAACTTCTCCAAACAGAAAAGGTAAAAAATTAATGAGGTAAATTAGTGAGGTAATTTGAAATTGACTTTTAGAATTTAAGGATTGTCCAATATATCAAGTCAATAAAACATTATATTCCACCTCAACAAAAAAAGGATAAAATTCATCTAACAAAAGAGGATGAAATCTATCTCATCATCCCAATGGATGTAAGAAATTTTGATGAGAGAATGTCTAACTGTCAAAAAAGCAAGAAACAAATATTGAAGGTGTGAAAAGAGAAAAACCTATAAACTACTGGTGAAATGTGAATTAATGTGACCATTATTAAAAGTCAACGTGAAAAGTTCTTATAAAAATAAAAGAAGCAATTAAATATTACCCAGATATCATACTTATGGGCATTATCCCAAATACATAAACTCTACATTGAAGACATGTATAAATATATTCTCTTATTATTTACATGATTATTATAACATTATTATAACATTATATATAACATTATATGTATATATATGCACAATATAATGCAGTGATCCTCCATGAAACACATTCTATCTTTTTTTAAAAAGTATATTTAATTAGGGTTAGAAATAAATTGGCAAGATGTGAAACTAAGAAATGGGAGAGGAAAACAGAATGTAAAAAGTAGTTTCAACTCATTTGCCTTCGCAAAGAAACTTATGTCATATACATGAAGTCTAAGATTTTTGTGACAGCTATTCTTTAATAAAAAATTGAATTTAAAAGCCAGTGAAACATGCCACCGAGAAGCAAAATATGAATGAGAATATAAAGATATACACCTTCTATATTTATTTAATTTGCACATAAAGTGTCTAAGCATATATCAGAAAAGAATACTAATAAAGATAACGGTTCATTCCCTAAATTAGAGCCAGGGAAATCATATGGTTTAACATGTAGATATGACTGTTGATTGTACTGATCAGTACTTAGTCTCCAGCACATGTTGTAAGTGTGGTACACTAGAGGACGGAGCAATACTACAGCGGGTAGTGCATTTTCCTTGTACCCAGCAGTCCCTGGGGTGGGGTGGAGGTGGGGAGGAAACATGAGAGCACTCATGGAGGAAAGTTTACACTAGCGGTGTTGTTGGTATTTAAATAGTTCATGCCTAAAACTCAACTAACAATAATTTTGTAAATCACAGTTCTTTTTTAAGAGAGAAACTTTTTAAAAAGAAAAATGAATTGCTTATAAGTTTAAGTAATTTGAATTTCAGAGACTGCAATTTTGCAATTTTATTATGGAATAAGCTTTACATATCTTCATAAATGTCCTATTATTCATCAAAAAGTATTATGTGATTTAAATATTTCTGGGACTGTGTAATGGGATTTGCTGAATAAAATATAAACAATTAAGACTAAATCTGGAACATTGTTTTTATTTTATACTATTCACAAAGGAAAACCTTAGCAATTAACTTCACTCTCACCACCTACATTTTTATATAAAAGTACCTGTATTTAAGATGAAATAAAGATCATAAATTTTATATGTATATATGCATATGTATATGGAAAAGAAATTCCAGTACTAAGGCAAAGATACTGAAATTTGAGTTACTATCTTCTTAAGTAAAAAATTTCCAGGGGACCTTTGCTGTTTGATATACATTATCTAATAGTGATGTCAGGTTTAAAATTGCAGTAGTTATGAAACTAAATAGAACAGGCTCATCAAGAAAACAGACAAGTATTTCCTGTAAGTAGAATGCTAGCATTTAAGTTTCTACCTAATATTTCAAGTTTTGGGAAAAATCCAAAATAATAACCACTGATACATAAAAATATAATTCCAATGAACTATGTTTATGCTTCATTGTGGAAAATTTACTTTAAAAATACATAAATGCATTTGATCTTCTCTTAAGTGAAAAAAAATCATTTTAAAATAGAAATTTCAGTTTTTAAAAGCTAATAAGGTAATGAGAGATGCACACAAAATTTTACAAAATGGTACATAAATATAGATATGCAAAGATAAATATTGAAAACAACCTATTAAATATTATTATAGTATTTCTGTAAGCAACAATATTGAGGCAGCAATTAAAAATTATATTCTAAAACAGTTTTGTGATGAGTAAGGATCATAAAATAATCATACTAAAAGAATACATAAATATTCATATTTATAGATATAGGTGCATATGCCCACATACAGGATAAGCTCAACATTAAAATTTCTTAAAACATAGGAAAACACAAAGACCTACTCAAAAATTTTTTTCGTAGAAATATTGTCAATAATTTTTTTTTTAATTTTTTTATTGAGTCACCATGTGGAAAGTTACAAAGTTTTCAGGTTTAAATCTCAGTTATACAATGCTCGAATACCCATCCCTTCACCAGTGGACATATTCTACCACCAAGAATCCCAGTATAGCTCCACCCCGCACCCCCACACCCCTAACCCCCTCACCCTTAGCCCCCCCCCTGTGAAACTAATAAATTTCACTTTACTTTCACTTTGATTGCATTCAATATTGTCAATAATTTTTTTAAATTACATTGCTGTAAGGAGACAATTATAAGTGAATTTATGCTTACAATACTTTTCATTTAATTTAAACTTTCAATAAAATAAATATTTTATACTTAATGTTCTATCAGTTATCTATAACTGTCAGTTATATGTCAATTATATATAAAAATTTTATATTTAAATAAAATATTTCATTTAAAATAACCTTTCATTTATTTTATTATTATTGTTATCATTACGGTTTGGAGGATAAATGTGGTGGGGCACAGGCTTACTGTAGGCTCTGAGCTCAGGAATCAGTAATGCCTTACCTGCTCTGTACTATCTCTCCAGCCCATAGATTTCATTTGTAAATGTTCTAGAACCTCAAAACTTGTCTCTACTATCTTAAAAATAAAGTTAACCAGATTTTATCAGTCTAAATAATTAAACTTAAAATCTCACCTTTTGAGTTTTCCTGAAATTTTAAAGCTTGTCTTATCTGTTGTTGTGCTTTTCCTTTAGCTCCCACTTGGATCATTCCAAGAGCCAATATTGTTCCAAGAGGGGAAAATATAATGTTGTCTTTATGAGATAGACTGATAGCTTGATAAAGATCCACTGCAAAGTCAGCATTTATCTTATCCAAGGATCTTAAGGCTTTACTTCCAGAAAAAGCCAAGAGGATGCTCCAAAAGAAGATCTTATTCATCTTGGCCTCTGCATTTTTTAATTCAAAATAAAGAGTTTTCAAAAATTATTAAATTTTACACATGATTTCAACAGAAATTTTACTTCTTATAACTATATGGCTTATGAGAACAAACTACAAGAAAGTTCTAAGAGCAATCCTGACTAGCCAATGTTTATTAAGAAAATTTTACCACATAATAATGAAAATTTTTGTAATACTTCAAGTTCTGTCAAATGGGCCACAATGACAATGTGACAATGATAGCTGGAAATGAACACTCTGGGCAAGAACTGTATGCTTGAAGGAAGATAAAAGAGCAAACATGATAGCCTTTCAGTACCTGTATTGCAAACCATAATGCCCAAAGGGAGAGTGTGAGAGAGAGAGAGAGAGAGAGAGAGAGAGACAGAGACAGAGACAGAGACAGAGACAGAGACTGAGACAGAGACAGAGAAAGAGAATAGAGGCAGGCTGGAGAGGGCGTGGGTGGTGGCAGGAGGGATACTGGGGACATTGGTGGTAGGTAGAAAACATGCCACCACCCACCCTCTCCAACCTGCCTCTATTCTCTTTCTCTGTCTCTGTCAGGATTGCTCTTTGTAATTGTGTATCTCAAAGTGGTTCAATTAAAACATATATATACATATATGTCTATATGTATATGTATATACTTGCAATATTTTAACTAAAAGCAAATTATAAATTCTAAATGCTATTAAAACCAATATTATCTCTATGTATCTATGTGATTTTTTTTTTTTTTTGCTTTTTGGGTCACACCCAGGAATGCTCAGGGGCTACTCCTGACTTTGCACTCAGGAATTTCTCCTGGCAGTGCTTGGGGGACCATATGGGATGCCGGGGATCGAACCCGGGTCGGCCGCGTGCAAGGCAAACGCCCTGCCTGCTGTGTTATTGCTCCGGCCCCTCTATGTGATATTTTTAATATTTTCTTATGGTTCAAAGTAACTTATCAGGGGAACTTCTGTCTAGACTGTTAAAAACTGATTTATAAATTAAAATTATAAATTAAATTAAAAATTTGTTTTAGTATGGTTCTGTACAGGCTGGAGCAATAGCACAGTGGGTAGGGCATTTGCCTTGCACACAGCCGACCCAGGTTCGATTCCTCTGCCCCTCTCTGAGAGCCTGGTAAGCTACCAAGAGTATCCTGCCCACACGGCAGTGCCTGGCAAGCTACCCATGCATATTTGATACACCAAAAACAATAACAATAAGACTTACAATTGAGACGTTACTGGTACCTGCTCGAGCAAATCGATGAGCAACAGGATGACAGTGATACAGTGATGGTTCTGTACACATAATATAGATAGTTAATGTGTTTCAAAATGTGTAATCAGTGTCTTTACACTGGAAATTTTCATGCTGTATAAAATCTACTACTTCTCTAGGAAATATATCCAAAACATACTGTTTTTTTCCAAAAAGAGAGGGAATAATATAAAAACTTACAAAGGAACAAAATATCAGTCAGCTATAATTAGTACAATAATAACTAGTGTTAAAAGCATTTTAACATTGCAGGACTGGAGTGAGAGCACAGTGTGTAGGGCATTTGCCTTGCACACGGCCGATCCGGGTTCAATTCTCAACATCCCATATGGTCTCCTCAGCAGTGCTAGGAGTAATTCCTGAGTGCAGAGCCAGGAGTAACTCCGGTTCATTGCAGGGTGTGACCCAAAAAGCAAAAAAAAAAAAAAAGCACGTTGACATTGAAAATAATTTAAACAAATAAATTAAGAATATAATAAAACTGAAATAGAAAATTGAAAACTGCAATTAGCTATAACTAATATATTTTATTTATATAATATATATTTTAACACAATATATTTTATTATATTAGACAAATATATTGTCTAATATATTTCAACACAAATCAAATAAGGAATTCTAAAAAAACTAAGAACATTTTAACTCTAATAACATCCTATGTCAGGCTTCTTCATTAAAATTACAGGAAATTCATCTGATTACAGTATGAACAGAATGAGTTTGAATATCATGAAGCATTAGAATGACTGAAATTTTTCTAAATTGTAGAGAAATTATCTTGAATCTACAAATAATAATAGGCTGGAGCAATAGCACAGCGGGTAGGGCATTTGTCTTGCATGTGGCTGACCTGGGTTAGATTCCTCCTATCCTCTCAGAGAGCCCAGCAAGCTACTGAGAGTATCTTGCCTGCACAGCAGAGAGCCTGGCAAGCTACTCGTGTGTATTCAATTTGCCAAGACCAGTAACAATAAGTCTCACAATGGAAATGTTACTGGTGCTCTGTCGAGCAAATCAATGAGCAACGGGATGACAGTGATGCAAATAACACATTTTAACAGTCCTAGTTTAATAGGGTAATAGCAGGTATCTGTTCGTTGATGTTATCATGATGAGAATTATTAGTCTGTTGGAAATAGAGAGCTATCATGTTTAGCAGAATTTTAGGAAGTACTCATGATCCAAAATGGATTAAGAATTGCTTAATAAATTACTATTTACCATTGTATATCAATTACTATTGTATATCAATTACTATTGTATATAAATATTACTAATAGAAATGCATTCTCCAAAAAAGAAATCTGTGGAGTCATCAGATATTTCCAATTTTGTTTTAGACTCTCCATGACTGTATAAACAATTTTCAGGAGCCGGAGGGACAGTGCAGCACGGAGCATTTGTCTTGCACGGGCTGACCCAGATTCAATCCCAGGGTTCACGGAGTGCTCCAGGAGTAACCAGGAGTAAGTCCTGAGTACTTCTGGGCATTCACTCACCCTGCCCTTGTAAAAACAAGTGATTTGAAAAGGAAAAACATCTAACCATACATTCTAAACTAATTGTTAGAGAATAATGTGTAGATACATATTTGGAAATCAAGCAAATGTTTGAAGTCTTAAATTAGTACAAAAGGTTGTAGGTAGCAATGCAATAATAGAAAAACTCAGAAAAGTTTGATATAGAGGATAAATTTCTGCACTTAATTTTCTAATGTGTTAAACATTGTTATATTTTAATCAAATTTTATGGACATGTAATTAAATATTATTAATACTTTTAAGTCATCAGGTGACAATTCATTAGCTACATCATTAGGAACTGGGTTTATAATATAAAGGCTGGATTTTTCCCTATAAGTAAATTTGAGGGTTATTTGGTCAGCATAATTAGTATTTTAAAAATGATTAAAATATAAATTAAGGCTGGGGAAATGGTATAGCATGTTAGGTTCATGCCTTACTCAGGGCTGATCCGGTTTCTCTTCCTGGACCCAATAGCCCCCTGTATCCTACCAGAAGAGATCAGAGAGCACAGAGTAATCCCAGAACATAGCCTGACGTGACCAAAAACAAAACAAAAAAATCCCCTCCAAAGAAAATCTGAATTATTTGAGCACCTATTTCTTCCATAACATTTCTAGGCATTGAATAGATTATAAGCTCACATAAAACATTTGATTTTAAAAAATAAACTTATCTCACTGGGTTTTGGGTGATATTTCATCAGGCAGTTTAAAGGCATGGTGAATTAAAAAAAAAAAAGCTAACAAATTGTCCATAAGACATCTAACTTCAGAGTTATAGAGCTTCATTTCGAGAAAAACAAAAGTAATGAGTTAACTTTATTAATTAAAATAATAGCTCTACCAGTGAACTGAAAACTCCACCATTTTACTCTATAAACACCCATAGATGCTATATACTTCATTTCATATAAGAATTTCATTCAAAAGCTATTTGATTTTAAGGTACTTACCCAAAAATGACTTCTGACTATTCACTGTATTGTTAAAACTGAAATGTGTCTGCTGGGAAACTCTAGTACATGCAACATCTGAAACCAAGGCCAACTTCATTATCTTGAACTTTGCTTTTGCTTTTATAAGCAAAAACAGGTGTTCACTACATTTGTATAAAGAACTAATCTGATCTGTTTAATAGTCAATGATGAAATGTACAAGAGTTCAGAAAGAAAACAATAAACTAAATTTAAACATTAAGTTTGTACTATTATTTCATCCCTTATCCAATTTCGTATATAATAAGTTGAAATGTATTTTAGAAGATAGAATGTGGCAGTAGCTGTCAGTTTGTTAGCAATTAGATCTTTTGTTTCTCACAGGACTTTTATATCAGAGTGCCAATGTATTCTACCATAAATATTTCAGAATGCTTATGAGAAAAAATAAAGCTAAATCAAATCCAGAATGCAGAGACAAATTACTGCTGCATCTACAGAGTTCTCAACAATTCGTCAAACTTTACAATAGACAGAAGGCTTTTCTGTGAATACAAGGCCTATTTGAATCTTGATTTAAGAGATAGTGCAGAATAAACATATTTTTATGTTGAGTAAAAATGACAAAATATTATTGATTAATTAAATTTTTATTACATTCTTGAATTTATATAATTTTACAATGTTCTTTGACAAATGCATGATTTTCTATATAAACAGGTCATTAATGCAAAATATACATACATTTAAGCTATTGGATTTTTATCTCAGTCTTCTAGATCAAAGCAGTCACTCAATAGCAACTAAATACTTTATGTTATTAAGATATGGTTTTTGTTGTTGATAATTTCACATATTATTTCTGATGACATGAAAAAAATAAAAGTAAAAACTTTTAAAAGGAATTTGTTAAAAGTCTCTTTTTTAAAAATGATGTTAACTTCCCTCAGTGTCCGAATGGAACAGTAACTTTGTGACAGGAATGAAAAATTAAATAGCAGTTATAAGAAGCAACCTCCTGATATCATAAGATTCTAAATATTTTGTAAATCTTGGCTTATATTTTAACATCTAATATAAACAATTAAAGTTTTAAGTTAATTCTGTCAAGGATAATTTTCAAAAAAGTTTTCATGTGATGTAAGAATACTATTATCTTTTTTGTTTTACTCTAATTCATAAATAACTCTGAATACCTAAGACCATCATTCAATCAATGATTTTCCACTCATATAGTGACACCATCAAACATCCATCACATGTACCCTTGGCTACGAAATTATGTCTGTGCATTACTCAGATCATAATGTGATTTAGCCAAGAAGAAGATATTACTTTTCCTTCCAGTGACAGATACGGTACTCTGTCTTTGTAAGATCATTTAATGAAGTTGTTATGCAAGGACCTTATGTTAGAGCAGTTCAAGTAGAGTGCATATCTGCCAATCTCTCAGGGAATAAAGAAAGGGCCTTGAGTTAATCTTTCCTTTTTAAGTTCTTTTAATATACAATAAAGATACCACAATTTCCATAAAATATGACTGTAAAATTTACCAATATTGTCACAAATGAATTTCTTCTATGACTCCATTTTGCCGTAGGAGATCAAATATGAAAAAGTTGTCATTGGTGAGATCCAGAGTTCCTTGATATAAATATGAGTACGAACACTACCCCACCCTGTAAACAGTATGTGAAGTAGGAATGTGTACCAATAACAGTATGAGATTGAAAATACAGTATCATTATGTTACTTAATACTTTTTTTCAAAGTAAGGCTTTATTAATTTCAAGCTTAAAATTATACTTTTCAATAAAGAAAAGTCCTTCCATTTGAACATGGATTAATTTCTCGAATTTTTTCTATATAGTTTGTCTATAAATTCTAAGTGATGAGAATATCCAGAAAACAAAGTGAAACTGTATTTAGTGTAAATATATAAATTATGAATAAAGCTAATAAAGTTGCTTATTAAAAATGTTTGTGGGGGCTGGAGCAATAGCACAGCGAGGAGGGCATTTGCCTTGCACGCAGCCGACCCGGGTTCGAATCCCAGCATCCCATATGGTCCCCTGAGCACCGCCAGGAGTAATTCCTGAGTGCAGAGCCAGGAGTAACCCCTGTGCATCGCCAGGTGTGACCCAAAAAGCAAAAAAAACACCCAAAAAAAATGTTTGTACATCTTACTTTAATGTGACAAAATAATTTCACTATAGGGAAATATTTCTGAAATAATTTAACTTAAATGTTAGTTTCAGAAACAGCTTATATTTCCTTTAAGTAGTATTAGCATTTGATCCACTTGCCTAGTACCACTAGAATAAATAAAAATAAAGAGAAGCAGGAAGAGAGTTCAAAATAAATACTTTACATGTGGGATCCCCAGGATTCATTCCTGGCACCTCATTACTCCCCGATGCATCTGGGAATGATTTTTAATCACCAATTGAGATGTAACGTCAAGTGCTACTAGGTGTGCACATCAAAAAAAAGTAAGATATAGTAGCTAATTTACTTTTATTTTATTTTTTGTGTGTGTATTTCTCCCAATTATAAGAAAAAGTCGTGTTGAAAGAAGCGTTCATATCTTTAAAAGCTCTATTCTTATTAGGTATCCTTGGACGATTACTCTTTTTAATTCCCTTCATATAAGAAGCACTAATTATGCATAGGACTTAGGTTATACACATTGTATACTGTGCACATTTTGTCTGTTATAGAAAGAAAGTCTGTAAATATAAATTATTTTTTCCAGATTATTTCAGATTAATCACTAAAACAATGTCATCTCCAAGAGTAAAAAATAGAGTGAGATATATCTTTCAAAATAATTTCTAAATTATTACAAAAAATGAGCAGACTTATTCAGTTGCTGCTTAGTAAAAAAAAAACAATATTTTGTATCTTTCCCCTAGAAAACAGAAGTATTAGTATATTTACATTTTTTGTACATTCTGGTGTCTACAATAGCTCCTTGAATATGTCTTCCATAATTGGACTGATGATGGAGGGAAAAATGGGTGGATGGATAGATGGATGGATATTTTCACAGGTTTTTTTTGTACCCATATTGCATTTCTTAAACGTCTTAAAATTTCTTTAAATTTCTGAGGATGCAATTAATATTTCACTTCACTCATCTGTCACTATTCTATGATTCATAATCCATATGCTCTGAATTTTAAATGACAGATTGCTCAATCAAACCCCCCATTCAGTATAAGAATTCTCTTTAGTAGCCTGTGAGAGAGTTACCAATTCTACTTGAATGTCTCACAAAGTCCTTTGTCCCAAAGCAAGATTTTAAATTTAACAGATTTTCCATTAATCATTTAAATTTACAGTAAAACTTTAAGTGTGATACAATAACTACTTTTTTCTCTTTGATGTTTTTTTATTTTCCCAAAAATTAATATTTCACCACATATGTGTGCTTTACCTATGTATTGAATCTCTTCATATCTAGATAGTTAATGAAAGATATGTAAATACATCATATATATCATGTGTACAGATATATGCATATATTTATGTGCAGATATACATATATAAATTGTGGATAACAAGAGAAATCTGCAAATGTAATTTTCTAACACCCTAAATGTTCCTTTATTTTTATTATCCCTAAATTAATATCTCATAAATGATATTAGATATTAATTCCAATCCAAACTCCCAGGTTTCTTTTCAGTTTTCCCCCTTTCAAATTGCAGAAGTATCTTTTAACATAGTGATATATGCAACTCATTATCCTAAATATGCTTGCCAATTTATTCTTTCATTTATTCAATACTCATCTCTTGGAATATAATTCTAAACATTTTAAGTTTAACAATGGTTTTTCCTTTTTCCTCCGCCCCCCACCCCCGTCCCCACAGGGAGCTTCAGTTTATTGTTACACCCATCAAAATGCTCCTGAGGCAACACCCAATTCCATCAGGCACCACCAATCCTCTGTGTTTATCTTTACCTCTTCTTTGTGTTCTGTTTCCCCTATCTGTTAATCACTAACATCCCCAAATCAGACCCTGTGACTTGCAAAGTCAAATTCTTCTGAGGATTCTAGAATTCATATGTAGCACTCACTGTAGCACTGTTGTCCCGTTGTTCATCAATTTGCTCAAGTGGGCACCAGTAACGTCTCCAATGTGAGACTTGTTGTTACTGTTTTTGGCATATCGAATATGCCACAAGCAGCTTGCCAGGCTCTGCCATGCAGGCGGGATACTCTTGGTAGCTTGCCAGGCTCTCCTAGAGGAACAGAGAAGTTGAACCCAGACTGGCCACATGCAAGGCAAATGCCCTATCAGAATAGCACACCACGTCTGATGGGGTATAAAGTAGAAACCAATCTTATTAAAAAACATATATATATGTATATATATAATACATATATATATATATATATATGTATTAGCACCTGAGGCTCAACCTGTAACAACATGTTAGTAATCTCTTATGCAAGGGCTTAATGGCTCCAAGGTGAGATGCAACAATTTTCACACACTATCATCTAAGAAAACCTTTTGGGATCATCTTTAGCAGATTATTCATAACAAGCAATACAAAATAAATTGTTTAGGTTCTACCTTTAGAACAGGTTTGCATGATGGTGGGAAACTTCAAAATTATGGTGATAGGAAAGTGTGATGGTGGTGGTACTGGAGTTGGAACACTGAATGTAATTAATTATTGTGAACAACTTTATAAAAATAAAATAAAATAAAGTCATATCTAATTATATATGACCATCACTTCTGGTCCAAGTATCTGATTTACTCTGAACAGAATTACTTAGCATCCTTTACTGGGCTCCCCAAATTTTTATCATTCATTACCTCAAAATACTTATTCTTGGGAGCTGGAGTGATAGTACAGTGGGGTAAGGCGTATATGTAAGCAAAATACTGCTTTTCCCTTTTCTATTTTTTTTAATTCTTTATTTAGTGAGTCACCATGAGGGTACAGATACAGATTTATACATTTTCGAACTTGTTTTTCCCTCATACAATGTTCGCAAACCCATGCCTCCACCAGTGCCCATTCTCCACCACCAATAAACCCAGTATCCCTCCCACCCCCAATCCCATCTCCCCCCACCCCACCCTGCCTCTGTGGCAGGGTATTCCCTTTTGACCTCTCTCTCCAATTGGGTGTTGTGGTTTATAATAGGGGTATTGAGTGGCCATTGTATTCAGATTCTAGTCTACTTTCAGCACCCATCTCCCTTCCTGCGCGGGACCTCCAACCACATTTTACTTGGTGTTCCCTTCTCTATCTGAGCTGCCTTTTTCCCCAGCATGTGAAACCAGCTTCCAAGCCATGGAGCCAACCTCCTGGTACTTATTTCTACTATTCTTGGATATTAGTCTCCTGCTCTGTTATTTTGTATTTCACAGATGAGTGCAATCTTTCTATGTCTGTCGCTCTCTTTCTGATTCATTTCACTTAGCATGACACTTTCAATGTTGATGCACTTGTATGCAAAGTTCATGACTTCATTTTTTCTAACAGCTGCACAGTATTTCATTGTATAGATATACCAGAGTTTCTTTAACCAGTCATCTGATCTCGGGCACCGGTTTTTTTTTTCCAGATTCTGGCTATTGTAAACAGTGCTTCGATGAACATATAAGTGCAGATATCATTTAAACTATGCTTTTTGCTTCTCCGGGGTATATTCCCAGAAGTGGTATTGCTGGATCAAATGGAAGCTCAATTTCTAATTTTTTGAGAAGCGTCCATATTGTTTTCCAAAAGGGAAACCAGTCAGCATTCCCACCAGCACTGTAGAAGGGTCCCTTTCTCCCCACATCCTCTCCAACAGAGGTTGCTTTTGTTCTTTTGGATGTGTGCCATTCTCTGTGGTGTGAGGTAGTATCTCATGGTTGTTTTGATCTGCATCTCCCTGATGATTAGTGATGTGGAGCACTTTTTCATGTGCCTTGTGGACATTTGTATCTCTTCCTTTGGAAAGTTTCTGTTCATTTCTTCACCCCATTCTCTTTTCTTTATGTGTTTTGCATGGTTTGCTTTAGAGCAATGTCCTTTTTGTATAGACACCGGTACAGTTAATGCTATGCTTCTGTAACTTGGGAGTTAATTAACTCTGAATAATATTTACTCCTGGTCATCTGTTATATTTACTCAAGTCTCAGTTGCCCTTAGTTCCTAACACCCCCAAAGGAGGGTTCAAGTAAAGGATTTAGATGGATGCAGGGCAAGCCGTAAGCTACCCTGGCATCAAAAAGGAACCAGCTGTAAGATACCCTGGCATTGAAAAGGTTCAGGCTAAGTGCCATAGATGTATAATAAGTTAAGAGCACAGTCATGGACAAACTGTCATGACCCAAAAGAAAGTAACTGGATAAAGACCCTGCTGTGGTTAGGAAAGACTAACCTGACATGAAGACTATAGTCTAGGATATATAGCCAGATGTCCCCAAAGAAGAATCACCCTTTAAGCTTAATATATCTCTTACTGTGACCATACAAAATGGCTAGAAATATTATTAAGAAGTAAATTTATGATGACTGTTTAAGTAGATATGGACTAAGGAAAGGAGAAAGTAATATGCCCTTAGATGGGATTCCACCCTAGGGAGGATGTCCTAGCAGGATGAGATTTTGTTCTTGAGTATCTCCTAGAAGAGCTTCCCCTGAAGGAAGGGCTTTACATTATTCATTGTTGTTTATGATAATGTTCAACCACACCTACGTGTAATTGCTACCCCAACCTTTCATGATTTCTCTATAACTAAAGCTGTGAGACTGGATAATCAGTGGCTGATAACCAACCAGCCTGGCAGCCTCCCACCGCCCCCTCCCCATCCCTCCTTCATTCACCCACAGCTGTTGGCTGGCTGGTGTGAGGAGTGGTTCTTGGCCATCAAACGCACATGTTGCACACGGACAGTTTGAACTCACACTCATTTGCTCAAGGAAATCTGTCTCTTAACCTCTCTAATTCCTCCTCCATTCTGTTTATCTAAACTGTTACTCTCCCTCTTCAAATCCCCATTCTCATACTCTGGAATTCAGTAAACCTATCTCCAGTGACTTTTCTAAATCCTTTCACAGTCATGCAGCAGATCTCTTGCCAATTCCTCTACAATAGGATGTGAAGGGAACATGGAATGAAAGGGAACATAAGTAATATTTTTTTATTTAAACAAAAGTTAGGAGGAAATTATCCAGTCTGTTTATGTATAATTTCACCCATCAGTACTACTCTATGTTTTCCCCTTCATTGTAGCCTCTAATCATCAAGGATAGATTAAATCTGATAGTTTTTTTTAATTTCTGCAGTTATTGCAAGCATCAGTTGCATTATTCAGTTTAGGTACCACGCTTTACAATAATGTTAATGACAAGGTTTCATATAATGTCCCAATATTTTCCACCAGAGTTCACTCTATCCTCTCTTCCTCCTCTCCCTCACCCCCTGCCCTATATCATAGTTAACTTAGTTCTGTTCTTAGATCTTAGATCAGTTATCAAGCTCTGTGGCCTCAGACCATTTACTTCTCACTATGTTTCTTTATATACCACCTATAAGAGATCATTCTGTATCTGCCCCACTCCTGACTCAGCATAATCATCACGCATCACTCAGCATGATACTCTCCAGATTCCTCTAGTATAAGCAAATTGCATTATTTCAACTTCATAGAGTCAAGTTATATTCCTTTTTATATACATGCTATAGTTTCTTATTCAGTCACCTATTCTTGGACACTTGGTTGTTTCCAAATTTTGGTTATTTTGAATAGTGCAATAGTGTAAAAAACTAAAGCTCGCCGAGGGGCGAGTGCACTCGCGGGCTCTCCGGGCGGCTCTGTCTCACCACCCGCGTTCGGTGCTATGGAACCGCAGTGTGTGGACCGGATCGGGACGGCCGGTGGTCAAGGACAGGCCAAAGAAGAACGAGGATCAAGCTAGTTGCTGATTAGTTACCGTTTATTCAATCTTCCATCTTTCTCATCTCCCGCACTCCCTGCTCAGGCCTCTCTCTGGATCCACTGCTGCTTCTTCCTGGCTTCTCTCTCTCCTCTTCTCTCCCGCTCTCCTCCTACTTGTCTCTCCTGGTCGATCTGGCCCTGTGGATCTGCCCCGTGGATCCGCCCCCGGAAAGAAGATACAAAACCAAAACCGAAGCCCTCTTTGGGCCGAAAGCACTCGGATTTACATCCCAAAGACCAGGCTGGGCTGCAGCAAGAAATCTACATGTCAATTACAAACTAGACAGCACCTGAAATTTACATCCCAAAGACTAGGCTGGGCCAGAGCCTGGAATCTATAATGTCAAGTCAAGCCTGGCTAGCACCTTAGATCTGCGGGTCAAAGATCAGCTAGGTTTCTGTGACAAAAGGTTTCTGTGACAAAACTCCAGAAGGCAGCTGGAAAAGGGGAAATATTTCAACACAATAGCAAACACAGGGAAAAAGATTTTTGTTGTTGTTATTTTTTTTGTTTTGGGAACACACTCTAACAGTGATCCTGGTTTAATCCTGGCTCTATACTCAGGGATTTACTCCAGGCAGCCTTAGTGATATTGGATACCAGGGATCAAACCTGTGTCATGTAAGGCAAATGTTGTACCAGCTGTTTTATCACTTTAGCCGTAGCAATTTTTTTAAAGCCAAACTTCATTTCTTTATTTGTTCCCATGGAGTCCTACCACCACAATGATGTTATTTTCCAACATCTGTTATTTAAACATATTTACCTTACAATTTTCCCATGCTTGATCATCATTCAACCAGGAAGTAAACCAATATATACTGAAGTGACAATATCTGACTCAATGTACTAAGGTATGATTTAGAATAGGAACTATATTTTGCAAACTTCTCAAACCATCTATACCAAACTAAAACATTTGTTTTACCTGTGCTAAAAATTATACTCTTAGAGTTTAGTTTATTTAATTTATACTAGTATAGTGAGTGAATAGAATGGTGCAAAGCAAAATATCATGATTTTTAAGTAAAATATGTTTTAGTTCCTATCTCAACACTACATCAATAATTGGCTACTAACTGGCTTTTTAGATCATCATAGTGGATTCAAATATTGCATATTTACCTTAAAATACATATTTATACTATGATTTTTTTTTTTTTTTTTTTTTTGCTTTTTGGGTCACACCTGGCGATGCACAGGGGTTACTCCTGGCTCTGCACTCAGGAATTACTCCTGGCGGTGCTCAGGGGACCATATGGGATGCTGGGAATTGAACCCGGGTCGGCCGCGTGCAAGGCAAACGCCCTACCCGCTGTGCTATTGCTCCAGCCCCTGTGATTTTTTTAAATGATTAACTTTTGCAGGACTAGACAGAGTAGGTTTATATCTTGTTTTTTTCTTATGTTGCAGAAAAGCATTCTTTAAATACAATTTTTATGTCATTAAAGAACAAAATTTATTTATTAGATTGAGTCACCCATTTCTAGTAATTGATTTTATTATTTTTTAACTACTTTCCCCATTTTTATTTAGGCACTATGATTTACAATACTCTTAATGTAATGACATCCAGGCATACAATGTTCCATCACCTATATTAGTATCCAAAAGACCAAGTTTCCTAATGGATTTGATGTAGATGGTTACCTCACCTTCCCACCATAAAAGTGTCCACAGTCCACAACCCTCAACTCATGTCCAGTCTGCCTCAAAATTTCACCCCCCCTCCACGATTGCCTACCTCCCCACACCCTTACTTTTCATCCTGCAATTTATAATCCGGGGCAAAATCTTGCCATCATTTGATCATTCTATTCTCTTTTATATTCTATCTAGTACTTTCTTTCTTGACTTATTTGATAAAATGTTCTAATTTTAGACAAGTTACAGTGAACTGGGAACTGCAAGATTGATCTTATATATTCATAGTATTTATTAAATATATATGTATGTACATTAATATGTGTGTGCATGCCACAACTTTTTAATATATTTCTCTGTCATTAGGCATTTGGGTTCTTTTCATATTCTGGATATTATAAGGTCTACAAGGAATTTTGGTGTGTATATTCTTTTCAAAGGTAATGTTTTATATTTGGAGGGAAGATACCAATAAATGGAACCACTGAGTCATATGGAAGCTCTATCATTATTTTTTTTAAAAAAATCCTACTTACTTTAATAAAGCCTGAACTAGACAACATTCCCACAACAGTGAATAAAGGTTTCTTTTTTCCCCCACATCTACACCAATACTGATTGTATCCAGTCTTTTTGATATATACAACACTGACATGAGATGATAAGCAAACCAATAAGCTTTTTTGCATTTCCCTAACAATGACAATGAATACCCTTTCAAATGCCGATTAACCATTCATATGTATTCTTCATGAAGTTACCAGATAATCTTATCTCAGTATTTTAAGAGGTCATTAGGTTTGCTTGTTGGTTTGCTTATCTACTTTCTTTTTTTGAAGAAATGGATTATATTTGAAGGGTTTTTGAAAGAGAGAGAGAGACAGAGAGAGAGAGACAGAAGAGAGAGAGAGAGAGAGAGAGAGAGAGAGACAGAGACAGAGAGAGAGAGAGAGAGAGAGAGAGAGAGAGAGAGAGAGAGAGAGAGAGAGAGAGAGAGAGAGAGAGGAGAGAGAGGGAGAGAGTAGCATGCTCAAGAGAGAACCCAGGCTTCTCAAAGGGCAGAGAGGGCCCCTAGACACATCCCAGCATTAGACACTAAAGCATGAAAGTACACATCTCAAGAGGGGAGATGTGGGCGACAAGTGCTCAGGCGACACATGTGCTCAAGCAGCACATGGGCTTGGGTAGCATATGCGCCTGCTTATCTGCTTTTATTGCTGAGCTTTGTAAAACATCTTTTCTATATCTTGTATATTATCACTTTGTCTGCTGTATGTGTGAAACTATTTTTTCCCATTCAGTGTTTTTTTAATTCTAGCTGAATTTCTTCTGTTACGTAAAAACTTTAAAATTTGATGTAGTCCCATTTATTTTTATCATTGTTATATTTGTCATGGAATTATAATATTGAAAACAACTTTGAGGCATTTATAGCAAATCCTTGGTCAACATAATTCTCCAAGGTAAAAAAAAAATTGAAATTCATTGTCTGAGATCAGTTATAAAGAAAGATTGTCTACCATCTACTTATTTTTAAATACAACTTTGAAAGTCCTCTCCACTAAAATTGCACAAGAAAAATAACCAGAAAGATTTCCCAATCCCCACCAGGAGTGGTCCCTAAGCAAAGAACCAGGGGGAAGCCTTAAAAACCCATCCCCCAAAAAATACAAAAGAAGAAAAGTAGATAAAAAAATGGGTGCTAATTTTTATGATAAATTTTCTCTTTTACCTTCCACATGGAGAGAGTGTTTTATATAGCATTGATATTTGAGGGTTTTATCTCTTTGTTTTAGTTAAGTGACTTGATTTAAAACTGTATTGTAACAGCTGCAGCAATTTCTCAGACATTGATAGAAGGGGCATAGGTCAAAGGAATAGGAGCAGCTGCTATTGACAAGGTTTAATTCCATTACCAGAATCATTTTTAAGAGGCTTAGAAAATATCAGTAAGTGGAAATGAATTTTAGTATATATGTATTTATATATATAGTCAGTGCTTTGAATATTTAATTTAATACCAATTTTAAAATTAAAATTAACCAAAATATCTTTCAGTGAAAGTGAACAAATGTAACTGGGTAGAAACACTTTGTTTGGGAATTATACATTGTATGTAAAAGTACTTTATAATTCTAATTGATACTGCTCACTCTTTAGTACAACTTTTCTTTTATTATGAACAAAATGTCTACAAGCAGAACTAAATGAAAATCTCAAAACAGAAGTTCAAATATAAAGTAAAAGAACAGAATTCTTGACTCCTTTTCTCTATTTTAACTACATATTTTTATGTGACAATGAAACATTTGCTTTTCTTTCAACTATAATTTCTTCTTATTTCTTTTTATCTTCACTTCACTGCTTGTCTCTTGATATAATTGCTTGGTTCTTCGTTCACGATCCAGAATTTCTTTGGGGAGCAGATTTTTTTCAACAAATACAGCTTTCAAAGCTACAAAATCATAAAGAAATGACATGAAAATTATACTAAAAATGAAAATTATACTAAATAAGAGGCCCAGCTGAATGATATATTGAGAAGGAAATTATCAAGTTTCACTTTATATAAAAATGTATATGCTTCTAAAAACCAAGAGCGTGTTCAGTGATATTTGTCTTAAGTTTCTGCTATTTTTTTCACTTCAATTTTAATGTTCAAGTTAAATTTAACAGAAAAGTTTCTATTAATACATTTAAATAATGATAGAATCTTCCATTTAGCAATAGAATAAAGAAGCTTGTGTTTTCAATGTTTCTTTCCTAATCTACTTAACAGCTATCAAGGGCTCATAAAAATCTAAGAACAAATTATTCTGTATCAAAATAAGACAATTAAATAATCAAAACACAGTTTGGCTGTCTGCATGACTAAACAAATACATCTGCAATCACATTCTTATAAGATACTTTGATCTACAGGGATCTTTGACTTCAGAAAAAAATAAAAAAGAACCAATTATCCCCATGAGTAAGTTATATTGTACATCAGTGAGAAGTAGGAGGAAATTGTGCTATGAATTCAAGAAACTAATTTCAGCCTTTTGCATAATTGCATCATTTCAACAATTGTTTTTTGAATGTATATTATGCAGTGTTCTATATTCAGGAATAAATGAAAAATAAAAATTATCAAGTCTCAGGTTTTCTTCTAAATGGTAGGAGGAACAATGTCAAAATGACCAGAAATATATGATATAGGAAATAGATTCAGAGACACTTTGAAAGACACAAAATTTCATTAAGCATATATATCATAGCACATGTAGAAATCAAAAGAAAAGCTTTAAAAATGTAATTGTGGGGGACTGAAAAGATGGTACAAAAGGCAAATCATTTACCTTGCATGTGATGGACCAGGGTTCAATACCCTGCACCCCATATTCCCACCAAATATACCTAGAGTGATTCTTATGTGCAGAGTCGGGAGTAAGTACCAAGCACCATGAGTAATCCCCAAAATCAAACAAAAAAATCTGTGATTAATCCTGAAGCCTAGACTGAGATACAGTAATAATTGATATCTATGGAAATGAAAAAGTTTTCAACTAGACAGAACATTGTGAATATATAAATATAATATAAATAGCCATTATCCCTTTATCTGAATATTTCAGTGCAGTTTAACATAAACACAAAATATTTTGAGAGTAAAGTATATTGAATTAAAGATAGACTAAGGAACATTTTGCGGGCAATGGTGGCCTCCCAAGGAGATCCTCAGGCCCTGCTTGTGATTCACCCACCAAGCTGTTGGCTTAGTACAAGGGCCCAAGGAAATGATGCTGCCCAGACCCTGGTTCTCAGGCCATCCCAGAATTGCTGGGGACCTCCAGTGCAGCAGCTCATGATGTTTGGAGAACCATGTTGTGCTGGGAACTAAAAATGGTCTGAAGATGGCTAGTCGTGTTCTCTATTATACTTTTTTCATGCCACTAACAAAAATTTTAAGTGCAAATATAAGTAATATGAATAAAGAAACCATGTAAGCCTGGCATGTGAACACAGACAGTATAAAGATATCTCTATATATTTATATTAAATTTCCACATACAGAAACTATTTCCTATACACCCATTACTTTATAGGTTAGTACCTTTCCCCTTTCTCTCTTGGTTATTACACAAGGACAACCAGGAAAGTTAAGAGAAATAACTCTTTCAAACAAATTTTACTTTCATCAAAACCCCACAATCAATACTACCTGAAAGCCCATAAATCTGAGGATTGACAGCCAAATCCAAATTGGGCAGAAGTAGACTGCAAAGAAAAGTGGCAAGTATGGAGAGGATAAGGCCAGCATCTTACAATGTACTACAGAAAAACATTCATTAAAACCTCAGGGTTCATTCACCCAGGAATGCAAATATGTTATCTTTCCTTTATATCTTGGATGCTTAAGAGACATGAGCAAGTATGAAGCAAAAGCTTTCCCATTCTTGTCTGGGTAAATGGAGAGAAACACAGATGAATGAGAATCACATAAAGAATCACCCATAGGGAGTATGAGCTGTGACTCAAAGAGTAGCACATGTGCTTAGCATGTGCTTGAATCTGATTCCAATCCCTGCCACTTCATGGTCCTATTTCTCAAGAATACCACTGATGGTCCCCCAAACCATCAAGCCAAATATCTAAACTCTCAGATGTGCACAAGGCTAAACATTTCCCAGAATGGCCTAGAATTCCCTTTCGTAGTACCATGTACTTTGTGTGCCCCTGTACAAAACATTACGAACGAAAGAATCACATTCATGAATCATATTTTTGTTAAAAAGTACCCTTCCATTGTAGGTTGCAAACAGTGAAATCCACCCTGTTCCTATATTTCAACTCAGGCATCTACTACAAATATTAAGCTTAAGAAAACCTAACATATTATAATTAATCAAAACTAATTAAATTGGTGGTGGGAAATGTAACTGGTAAAGGGACAGGTATTGGAACATTATATGACTGAAACTCAGTCCTGAAAAACTTTGTAGCTGAATATCTCACTGTAATTAAATTTAAAAAAGTTTAAAGCTAATTAGAAACAATTAAGACTAAAATATTATAAACACTATCAAAGATATCAAGTTTGTATTACATGAAAAATTGAAAACAGAACTAGATGATTTTTAAAAAAATTGTATCAAACTGATGAGAAAACAAATATATGGATCAGAACTCGAAAAATGTTTTTAGATAAATATTGCTTTAAATGTTTATGTCAGTACGGTAAAAGATAGATGATATAATTTATATTGAATTAAAATGATAGACAATATATAAAAATGGATGGTTAAATAGTGTTACTAAGTATCTTAAGTTTACAAACTTGAAATAGTTGCTTCTATGAAAGAACAGAGCAGAAATGAAAAAAGCTTGGAAAGAAATGAAGATACAACTTACAGGAAGTGCTAAAAAGTGAATTGACAAAAATCAAACAAATAATGCAGAAATGCTCTTTGTGGTCATAAGATTCAACTAGCAACACATACCGCAGTAAATCCTCAGACGATGACTTTAATAACCCCAATGTGAATATAATAAATTTCACAAACTTTCTTCTACTGAAATACTGTTTTTATAATTCCATTATTTTGCTGTAGCAAGAAATATAAAACAAATTACTGTGTGCCTGACAAGGGGGCAGGTTTGGGGAATGGATGGGAACTTGGAGACAGTGGGAAAGGAAAGGTCACACTGGCAAGCTACCCATGGTGTATTTGGTATGCCAAACACAGTAACAACAAGTCATAATGGAGACGTTACTGGTGCCTGCTCCAGCATAGATGAGCAACGGGACGACAGTGCTACAGTGCCACAGTGCTACAGTGTAGTAACATATGGAGACATGGAGTATACAAATGAAAAAAACAATTACAACACATTAAGATGAAATTTTTATTTTAAGAAAAACATAAATGGGTGACTCCTTATGAAATAAAACTAGAAAAAAATGTTAAAACGTATCAATAAAATTTTTCTCAGATAGATTATAGACATACATGGAATGTATATAAATGCATCAAGAAAAAAGTTTTAAAATAGCCAAAACCAAAATGCATCCTAAGAAAATATTCCTGAGAGAATTATTCTATCATCTAAATAATTAATCACTTACATAGAGAAATACGGGACCATAGTTATAATACAAGGAAAAGCATTTAACTTGCATGCAGCTAACTGATTCCCAGCAGTACATATGGCCCCTGAGCACTGTCAGAAGTAATCAGTAATCTCTGAGGAAAGAATCAGAAATAAGCCTTGAGCAGAGTAGATACCCTCAAAGAGAGAGGGAGAGAGAGAGGGAGAGAGAGGGGGGGGAGGAAGAGAGAGAGAGAGAGGGAGAGGGAGAGTGAGGGGGAGAGAGAGAGAGAGAGAGAAAGGGAGAGGGAGAGTGAGGGGGAGAGAGAGAGAGAGAGAGAGAAAGGGAGAGGGAGAGGGAGAGTGAGGGGGAGAGAGAGAGAGAGAGAGAGGGAGAGGGAGAGGGAAAGAGAGAGATCTTGGATCTTGTATTGAGCATTTTCAGAGTAATGATTCATATCAGAAGATAGAACAACACCAAGATAATAAAGGAAATAATCTTGAGGTGGAGATATAATTTTCATCTAGACATAATATAATGTAGATAATTTAGATGTGTGCCTCAAATTGAAAAATCCAAGTAGTTTTAACATTCCCTAATTCAGAGATTACTGCTCTCATGACTACCTTTTCAGTAAATTTTAAGATTAACAAAGAAATAACAGAGGAAAATAGGGTGTGGCATAGAAAATGATGGTGAGTATTGAGTAAAGTGATATTAAAAATAAAATTTAGGATAACTAAATAGAAGTCAATATCACATGCCTATAAAAGGGATGCAATAAACAAAACTGTCAAGACTGCAGGAATAAAATCTTCATTCATGATCTATCAATCATAGTTAAGAAACAAAGGACTTAAACCTGAGTCAAAAGTAATATTAGCAAATTCCACAAAAGTAATTACCAAAAAACTATGTGGGGAGAAGAAACAAGGAAACATCCACTTACATATCATCACTTCACATTAATATAATAGTGATCGCCCTGGAGTAACAGAGAGTTAGAAAAATTATATAAAACGGTGATTATAAAGGTATGTCTGGAACAAACTTAACATTTTTCCCAGTAAAGCAAGTTTAAAATAAAAAAGCCATATATCCAGACACTACTGGTTTTTCAATCAAAACAATAGCAACCTAAAACACATCTACGATGAAGTTATCTAGAAATTTTGAAATGAAAGGGATTATTAAAGTATATCAATCAAATGAAAACCAAAAGAAAGCAGAGGCTAAAACCTGAAATCTGGGTTGGGGTAGGGGGGTATGGGGTGGGAGTGGTGGGAGGGATACTTGGATCATTGGTGGTGGAGAATGGGCACTGGTGAAGGGATGGGTACTCGATCATTGTGTGACTGAAACATAAGTATGACAGCTTGTAAGTCTGTAACTGTAACCCACAGTGATTAATCAAAAAAAAAAATGAATATATAATTTTAAAAAAACCCTGAAATCCACAAGCAAACCCCAGCATGAGTTTAACTTAAAACTCTAGTTTTGTTTAAAAATAAATGAACAAATAAAATTTGAAATCATAAATAAATGCATATGAAATTCCTCCAAGTTTGATAACATAAAGTCATCATAGGAGTTGCAAGTTTCCACATTAATAGTGGAAACTGGACAAATCAGTCTAATGGAAAGCAGGGTTATATCTCACTAAATGCTTTTCTATGACCTGATATTTAGCCTGTATGAATAGTGTTTTAGAAATAAAACAAAGATGAATAAAGTTAGAACTCCTTAAAAGAGAAAATATAAGAAAAAAATTTTCCATAGGCCTAAAATTTTCCATGGGCCAGCAGTATTAAATAACACAGATTTCTATGCCTCAGTAGTTGGTCTTGCAGATTAGTGCTTCAGAATAAGAAGACATTCTGAACACTTAAAAGCTCTTATCAGATCCACAATGGAAGCCAGAGTGTAACTTCTGAAATAAACCCCAGCTGTTTTACAGGCTAGTCTATCATCTAAATGATGAATTTTCATTAGAATTGTCTGAGTTTCTGGACAATAACATCAAATACTAACATCAGGATCTTGAGAAAGACCATCTTTCTTGGAAAATATTTTTCAAAACTCAGTGAAAATTTTATTGACAGGGGTAGAATCCTATTCTGGGGTCTGAAGCTTATAATTTGTGGGGGTGCTGAAAAAAATTAAAAATTACAAATCCAAGATTATTTATAGCCATGTATATATTTTGAATGAGAAAATAAATCTCAAAGAATTACTGGAGCTTTATAGAACTGTACTCTTTGCATACGAAATTTACTTTTAGGAAAAGATTTGGAAATGCTTACCAAGAAACATTTCTTATATGCACCTGGCATCTCTTTATTCAGAACACTGAAACTCTCAACTAACTACTAATGCTTTCAGGGACTAGGGTGGGTGATATCTATAAAACTTTGCCATCACTGTCACACTCCATTGTGCAGCAAAACTATGTTATTAAACTAATGCCATCTAAACAGTTAAAGTAATCAATACCTCTTCTAATTCAGAGTATCAACATCTGCTAGGTTTACTGTCAAAATGTTTTTATATGATGTGAGTTTGCAACAGGTTATGTGCATAAGATTATATATGTAAGATTACATATGTAAGATGATACATGTAGCATTAAACATTTATTGGAGGGGCTGGAGAGATAGCACAGCGGGTAGGGCGTTTGCCTTGCACGCGGCAGACCCGGGTTCAAATCCCAGCATCCCATATGGTCCCCTGAGCATGGCCAGGGGTAATTCCTGAGTGCAGAGCCAGGAGTAACCCCTGTGCATCGCCAGGTGTGACCCAAAAAGCAAAAAAAAAAAAAAAAAAAACATTTATTGGATTTTAAGAATACATTATGATGTCTTTAACCTTGCTGTGATTCTTTTCTAAATGTATTAACTTGACTAGCCTAAACTTATTTCATCAATCATTAACCTAGATGTTGCTCTGAGGGAATTTTGGAGATATAAGTAAAGTCCCTAATCAATAAGCTTTAAATAAAGGAGATTAACCTGGATTTTCTAGGGAAGTAAGACTTAATAAGTTAGAAGACCTGAAAATAGCAGTTGAAATTTTCCTAAGAGCTGAAAAAAATTATACCGCTACCACCAGAAAAATAATTTCTACCTGTGCTCACCCCACCAATGCCTTTCCCATTCTGATTCAGTCCCACTTACTTTGAAGTGATTACACAGTCCAGATAATCCCATAAGTGAATTCCTTGTGAGTTTCAATATATAAAGTTGCTAGTTCTGCTTTACTGAATACAATAAATGGGAGATTAAATTACATGTAAAAACGTCCATTTATTGCATTAAATTAATACATATTATATATGATAGTATGCTATGCAGTAATTCACTATATCACTGTATCACTGTCATCCCATTGCTTACTGATTTGCTCAAGCAGGCACCAGTAATGTCTTATTCATCCCTGTCACGTTCAGGGTCAGGGGAATGAGGCCCATTATTGTGACTGTTTTTGGCATATCAAATATGCCACGGGTAGCTTGCCAGGCTCTGCTGTGTGAGATTCTGCCATGAATACAGTTATTAGAAAGATGAAATCATGCACTTGATGCAACTTGGATAAGACTGAAGGGTTGTGTTAAGCAATATAAGTCAGAGTGAAGCCCTGACAATATCATCCAGGAAGGTAAATTTCACCAGCAGGATGATCTGGGTGTGGATTCGCTTTACCAAGTTAATAATAATAAATATAGGCATATAAATTAATTATTAAGAAAAACTGTGCACACTGAAATACAGGATTTGCATACGTAAAAGTTTCTGCATATGTGTACAACAAAGTACTGAAAATATTAGACTATATAAATAGGTGTAAAGCTTGAGTAAAGATGAAACAGACACATAATTATAACCAGATACCAAAGCTGTTGTGTATCCAATATAATTATGAAAGTCACACTCTCTAGTTTTTACTAAGAATCCCATTTTGGGAAAGTTAGATCTGATGTCAACTTATTTCATGTCTTCCTTAACTGGCCTCCAAATTCTGAACTACTAATAATCATCCACCTTATTACATAATTCTCCCTTTCAGTTTGAGGAAAATTTAATTCTTCTCTATGTGAAAGAAAAATCATACTGTAGGCAAAAGACAGCTGGATTTTGGTGGACAGATATGAACTCCTTAGGGGCTGGGGTATGAAGTAGAAATTCAAGCATAAAATAACAATAAAGAAACTATTGTAAACCTCATTATCTCAATACAAATAAAGAATAGAATTCTATTGCAATCTTTATATGTCCTAAGATTTTAAATATGAGTGTTCCTTATTAGTATATACAAACATTTATTTATAATGATGAATGCACAAGACATAGTATTATGCTGAAATGTTATCTCAATAAAAGGATTTAACTTAAAATTAGAAAATGCAAATAATATTTTATTAGATAACCAGGTAAAGCTAAGTTGGTTACACTTATAATAATTCACTTACACACTTATAATAATATATATAATAATTCTCTTAGAAAATCCTTGGTTTAAAAATCAGGACTATTCCAAAATCTTATTCTATTATATTACTGAGAGCAATTTAGAAATACTGAAAGTTACCAAAAGATTAAAAAGCACCAATTTTTAACGGTCAAAGTAAACACATTTTCCTCATGTAAAATATTTCCGTTGTAAATCAGGTGTCATCTTCTAAAATTATTTCTAAATAAATATTTATTTGATGAACTACTGCAGCTCCAAATTAGTAGGACATAAGTAATATTCAAATTTTTATTCTTTAACATTAAGTAAAAAAATTTTGACAAATCTTTCAAAATTTTTTATTTCTCTGTTTTCTTCAATAATTCACTACAACCTGCTGATGGAGCAAAATCAACAAGTTAGTCTTGCATGAAGCCACCCAGGTTCAATCCCCACCACATTCTATCATCCCTCAAGCACAGTCCTGAGTGATTCCTGAGAGCAGAGCTAGGAGTAAGACTTCAGAGTGTTCACAGAAACACAAGTGACTAAAATCCTCTCAGCTAACTTTTCCAGTTTTCACAATTGTCTAAAACTGAAAACAAAAAATTCTTACAATACAAATTTTTATTCAAGTTCTATGTTGTCTTCAAACTGTCATTTGCTCTCTGGATCTCCAGAACTTCAGAAAAACTGACCTTTATCACCACCATAAATGTCACTGTCACTGTCACTATCATCCCGTTGCTCATCAATTTGTTTGAGCAGGCACCAGTAATGTCTCTCATTGAGAGATTTATTGTTACTGTTTTTAGCATATCCAATACGCCACGGGTAGCTTGCCAGGCTCTGCTGCTCTGGCTCGATACTCTCGGTAGCTTGCCGGGCTCTCCGAGAGGGGTGGAGGAATTGAACACGGGTTGACCCTGTGAAAAGCAAACGTCCTACCGCTGTGCTATAGCTACAGCCCACCATAAATATATGCTCAATTAACTATTTCAAAGTACTTCCAACAAGTATCCCTAAGAGGCTACTTAGGCTTTGACCTACCATAGATTCATGATCAACTCACTTGTTAAGCAATGAGATATATTAATTTGTCTTGAACAAAAGTTAGATATTAACATTGCCAGTTTTTTTTCTAAATTTTATTTTATTTTTATAATGTTATTCACAATAACTCATTTCATTTAATAATCAAATACCAATCCCACCACCTATTACACCTTCCCATCACCATATTTCAAATATTTTCATCCTAAATTCCAAACCATGCCACTCAAAGCGAATCAAAACAATTAATTTTGTATTGCTTACTATGAATAATTGGCTAAAAATGGTCCAATAATGTTTCCTAGAGGAAAGTATGTGAAGATTGTATTTCATTGTGGAGCCATTAAGCCCGTGTATAAGAGATTAAAAACATGTTTGTTAACCCCAATCAAATGTTGTGTCCTACTCTTGATACTTCAAGTGTAGATTTTGAGAGGTCTCGTGATCTAGGAATTTAAAAATCTAGAATACAATTATGCAGCAGATTCACTCATGGGAGAGGCCTATGTTGCTCTCTTCCAGGAGTTTTATTTCTGAGTCTCTGGATCCTGGTCTTTGATTAGAATATATGGCACCAGGACATTGCCAAACTTTAAATTAGCCCCTTCACTCCTGAAAAGTAGAGACAATGAAAGACCCCCAATTCTTTAGTATTCCACTAACCGAATAATTGTACATGACCATTCTCTGAACTATAATAATCTGTGGTAAATTTTTCTTATTATGAATCAGATAAAACTCATGAATATTGTTTGCAGGCTTCTAAATTAGCTCCAATACCTTTCTTCTTTGAGATGTTCCCTTTCAATGAGTTTTTTTCCTATTACAATAGTTTGAGTAAAATAATTCCTTTAATTTTTTTGTGCATTCTGTCTTATGAAACAACAGCAAAATGATCCACCTGATGTATCATTAATGTAATAGGAATCTTGAATATTTTATGTAGACTTAGTGAAAGGGTTCTAGGGAATTTATTAGTAAAACCTGATCGAGAGTCACTTTTAAGTAACTTTCATTTAAAAAAATAATAATATCAAAGTAATGGTTTCAAACTATTTAAGAACCCAAGGGATCAACTTAGAAGTGATAAAAAGTGTGAAAGATGTTTTAACTTGAAAGGGAAAGAAAGCAAACACAAGAGGACATTCAAAGCCCAGTAAGCAAAACTAAAAAGGAACCTGGGGATGATGAAGTGTTTAAACGCTGCCCTGAGTGCCAAAACGATGGTTTATAACATTGGAAGTAAATTTGCCAAAATATCTCTCATTGCCTAATTTCCAAATTACCTTCCACATATGATAATTATGAAGATTATAAGAATGGTATGAAATACACTAGAAAGATGTAACATAGGTCCTGTAGTTAAAACATGAAAGGGCAATATATATGTAATTAACATTTTAAAAACTTTGATAATAACCATTTCAACACTATCCTCCTGAAAAGATGAACAATTTTAAATGATAGTGATAAAGTAGGTATTATTGCAAGAGGTGGTTGGGTATTGAAATAATTATGTGAATTGCCATCTAATAGGGTTTGAACACTGTTTAAACAATGTAAGATGACATTACTTTGTCCTTTCCCCCCTTGCCTCAAGGACCTCATCCCGGTTTTTCCCCGAGTTTAGGCTTATCCCAGTCACACCCATCAAGGTGTTCCCGAGTCTCTCCCATCCCTTTGTTTAGCTGTAATCACTTCTCTATGCTCTCTTCCCCCAAACAGTTAATCCGCTTTCCCCTAATCTGACTCTCCTAATTTGTAAGATCAGACCTTCCTAGGACACTGAATATTATAATATTTCCTTTCTCCTCTCTTTATGCCTTTTGAATAATTCACTTTAAAGCAATGTCCTTTTTGTATAGACACAAGAAGACAATATTATGTTTTTGTAACTTGGGACTTAATTGGCTTCGAATATTATTCATTCCCGGGCATCTGCTTTCTCCACTTAAGCCTCAGTTGCCCTCAGTTCCTAGCACCCCAAAAGCAGGGTCCCGACGAGAGATGGGACGGATCCAGGGCAAGTGGTAAGTTATGTGCTACCCTGGCATCGAGATGGGCCTGGCCAAAGTGCCTAATTCTTAACTATAAGTTAAGAGCTTGATCATAGACAAATGCTGTCATGATCCAAAAGTAATGACGAGACTAGGACCCTGCTAGGGATAGGAAAGACTGATCTGTCCTGAGCACTGTAGTCTGAGATCAAGATGGCCCCAGGAGAGCAATTCTATAAGCTTTAATGCATCTCTTATTGTGTCCATACAAAATGATTAATATTATGAATGCTTATATGTTTGCTGGATGAGGAGAGGAGAAACACACTCATGGGACTCCGCCCTTGGGTGGATCCTCCTGCTGAAAGACAATCAGTCCTAGGAGAAGCATTCCCTGAGGGAAAGGAACCTCACCCCTATTGATGGTGACCACACCTAGCTGTACGCCCCAACCTCCTCATCCTGGGGGGATTTAACTAGGCTGTAAGAGTGGGTTGGGGGGCCAGATCCACAGATCCTGAGAGAGATTGAGAGCTGGGATAGAAGCAGAGAGAGAGAATGAAATAAACTGATCAAGCAACCAGTTTAGCCTTCTTCCTTCCATCGCGCCTGCCCTTGGCCGACAGCACACACAGTGGTTCCAGGGCACCGAACGTGGGCGGTGAGACAGAGCCGCTCAGAGAGCCCACGAGTGCACACGGTCCTCGGCATGCTTTAGTTTTTTACAAAACAACAGTGACTCTGAGTTATAAAACACTCTTGGAGGGGCTCCAGGGATTATATGGGGTTCAGGAGATCAATCCAGGTGAGACGCATGCAAAGTAAATACCTTACCTACTGTACAATGTCCAGCCTCTGGATCAAATCTTATTATGGTACAAGTCTATGCTAAGGGCTTTAAAATGGTTATTTTACTAAATATTCACAGTATTCCTTATGAGAATGATAAATAATATAAAATCCACTTTACTTCAAGAATCTGAAACACAGAGTTCAATTGATCTACTCAAAGGTTTATATGTGAGTGTATGTGTAATACATATAGCTAGTGGTAAATTTATATCAAAAGCTAGTATGGTGCTTTAAATTTCATCACTCTGTTTTTATTTCCTTCAGTCTTATGATTTTTACTCCTTTAATTTTGAAAAGCGAACAATGACCATTTACTATAGTAGCATTCTTTAACTGCCACAGGTTATCAGTCTTCAGAGGTAGAATGGTTGGACGCCAAGTTCTACAGCCCCTGTGATGAATGGCAGGGCAGGTTCTGGTTCGCTGACTGAAGAACACTGCCTCATAGTAACAAAATTAATGACTTTTCCTCATATTAATGACTTACCCCAAATTAATGACTTAAAATTGAAGACCATTACTTCAAAGGTTGAAGAATACTACCTCATAATAATAAAATTAATGACTTATCTAAAAAATCTGGGACTATGAGAGGGGAAAAATCATGAAGAGCCATGTAACATGTTAGTGTGCATGTCGTCACTATACTCCTGTCAACATCAAATCCACACTTGACAGCTGCTCTGCAGTAATGGACAGGAACCCTACAAAGCCTTCCTCGTCCAGACGGCCTTATGTTGGTCACTGTCACTAGAGGGCACTGGAGGAACAGAGGAGGAGAAACCTCTTCAGCCTTTCACAGGGCTGCTGCAATGCAGTTTCTCCAGGACAGGGCTATCTCATGAATCTTCAGCACCAAGCTCTGTCAGTGGCCTCTCCAACTACAGATCTTGGCGCCCTCACCAGTGCTTTTCATCAGTGTCACCTGTCTCACAGGACCTTAAGAATGACTTTCCTTAAAAGGAAAGCAAGAGTTGGTGGTGGAAATGCTGATTGGTCCAGACATTTTAGAACAATATGGGCATTCCTTTAAAAGCTAAAAATTTAGTTTCTATTCAATCTAGCAATACCACTTCTTGGAATATATCCCCAGGGTCCAAAAACACAGCATAAAAGCCATCTTCACTTCTATGTTCATTGCAGTACTATTCGCAATAGCCAAATCTGGAAACAATTGAAGTGCTGACGATCAGATGACTGCATAAAGAAACTACGGTACATCTATACAATGGAATACTACACAGTCACTAGGTAAAATGAAGTCATTAAATTCTCTTATAAATGGATAGACCTGAAGAGTTCATGCTGAGTGAAATGAGTCAGAGGAAGAAGGATGGGCATGGAATGATGTCTGTGTGATAGAAGTTCATCTGTGGGATATAAGAAAATAGTATGAGACTAATACCCAAGGACAGTAGAAACAAGGGCCCGGAGGGTTGGCCCATGATTGAAAGCTTGCTTTACTTTTAAATAGGTAAAAGGACAACCATGATAATCTTTCAGTACCTGTGTTGCAAAACATAATGTCCCAAAAGTAAGCGAGAGAGACAGAAAGTGGGGGTGGGTGGGGAGTGCCTGCCACAAAGGCATACTGGAGGAAAGAGGATGGGAGGGAAACTGGGGACATTGGTTGGGAAATGTATACTGGCGAAGATGGCTGATAGAACATTGTATGGCTGAAACCCAATCACGAACAATTTTGCAAGGGTTTATCTCACCATGATTCAAAAGACATCGAAAATATTAAATAAATATGGAGCAAAACCAAAAGGCAAGAGTATGACACTGTCCTGTGAACAGCCTTTCCACCGAGCTGCCCTGAAGGCTTTTCAGTGAGTTCTACGGTATAGCATCAGGTGATTAAGAGACATGGATACACCCCCTCTAGTAAGGTCTGGGTTTCAGTTCTGTGCTGTGTAGGTATCTTCCTTGATTACTCCAGCTAAATTAAGTTCTTTTTATCTGCTATTCCTATATTTTTATCATTGTAGTCTACTTTTTAGATTACTAATCTCCTAGATTACCCATATATTACACATAAAATCACTTGTCATCCCATTGCTTGAGCGGGTGCCAGTAATGTCTCCATTCATCCCTGTCGCCCTGTAACCCAACGGCGTCTACTCACTCCAGAAACACAAAGAGCATCAAACTGTTCATTCAGGGTCTTGATGAAGCAGTGTGACCATCTCAAAAGTGGGTGGCCAGGCGTTCTTTTGACATCCCATGGAATCCAGTCGATAATGGCTCTAGTCCAGTGGTCATCTCCAAATCACATTATGTGTCCAACCTATCTGATTTTTGATGCCTTGGCAAACAAGGCAAATGACGATCGAAATCTTAGATTGTTGACAGAGGTCAGAACTCCAGATTCCTTCTCTCACTTGAGTGAAACATGATACTCCAAGCATAGCTCTTCCCATTCCTCTTTGGGATACCCAAAAGGTGTTTTCATCCTGTCTTCATAGGGCCCAGGTCTCTGAGACATATGTTAGTAAAGGAAGAATGGTGGGATCAAAAAGATGTGCCAGGAGCTGGAGGTTCTTTTTTCTTTAACAACTTCTTGGATGCTCTTGAAGGCATTCCATGCTGCTTTCATCCTCCTGTGCAGTTCAGGTGCCAGGTCGTTTGTCATGTTGAGTTCTCTACCTAGGTACACATAACTGCTGCATTCAGAGATGTTCGTTCTGTTGAGGGCAAATGAAATATCAGGAACTAGTCTGTTTCTCATAAATCTAGTGAGATTCATCTGCAGTCTGACCTTTCCACACTCACGGTCGAAGTTGGCCAGCATTCGTGCTGCTTGGCTGGTATTTGGTGTCATTAGAATGATGTCATCAGCAAAGCAGACATGGTGTAGTTGTTGACCGTTTATCTTCACTCCCATTCCTTCCCATTCCAGTTACATGACGTTCTCGATGGCAGCACTGAAGAGTTTCAGTGAAATGGTGTCACTCTGCTGAACCCCTCTCTTTATGTCAATGATCACTATCTTGTAGAATGGTGAGATCCTGGTGGTGAATCTGTAATACAGCTCATGGAGGATCCTGATGTACTGAGTTTGAATGCCTTGTTTGGCTAGGGCTCTGATGACTACTTCAGTCTCAATAGAATCAAAGGCCTTCTTTAAATCAATGAACGTTAGACAGAGTGGCATCTTGAACTCTTGCAAAACCTCAATGAGCTTGGTCACCGTGTGGATATTATCGATCATGCTGAATCCTTTTCGGTACCTGGCTTGCTTGCATGGTTGTCCTTTGTCTAGTGTTCTGCCAATCCTATTCAGGATGACTGGAGTGAACAACTTGTAGATGATGGACAACAGGCAGATAGGGAGATAGTTGCAGATACTGTTACTGCTACCGTTACAGTTACTATTATAGTAACAGTAACAATTCTAACCATCTTCTCTATATTTCATCATTCAATATGCCCTCCAATCTCCCTATCCTTCTTCATCCTATTATTTAAGTTATAAATATGATCATCATATATATCTGTTCAAATCATGAGTGCACATACTTTAAGTTCTGTCTCCTGAACATTTCTCAAGATAAGTTTTTCCTGGATTCACTTTCTCATTAAGTTAAGCAATGATATCATTTATAAATCTTTTGCATATGTTAGTATGCTAAATTATCACACACCATGCTGAGGGAGTTATCAGGCAAACTTTATGACAAGAAAATTGAGGTTTAATAACATATAATTAATTTAGCTAAAAAAATAAAGACTAGTAAAAGAAAACCTGAAAACTCAAAAACAGGTATCTGACTAAAATCAAGTTCCTGATACTATAGGACAACTTTCTTCAGTTCAGTCCTATATAATGCAGCCACTATGTCACCTCCAGAATAAGTTTCAAAGAAGCAAATATTGGTATGTCACCTTCATTTTTTAAATATTTCAATGAGAACTTTGTTTCTGGATAGGATGTAGTGGGCTATGGCAGATAATTGTTTTCAGAGAAAAAGAACAGGTAAATTAAACAGATAACTTATTATATTAAAATCACTAAAGAGTGGTAGAGCAAAAATTATAAAATTAAAATTACAGATAAATGAGTCTTTTTAAAGATAGGCTGATATTGACAAATGTTTTCTTCCCTACATGCATTTATCATGTCTAGGCATTGCTAAGTAAGAAAAACTATTCATAGACATTTAAGTAGCCATTTAGTCAAAGATGCTAAGGAAATAAAACCTTGGCTAAGGTAAATAATAGCTATTTTGTTAAAAAATTGATAGCTATTTGTATAGTTGTGACATATTAGATCCAGATAAATTTCAAACTAATTTAGTTCCATACAAGTGCCTCTCCAGATGGGAAATTACTTTTTCTTCTCTTCTGCTTTCCAATAAACTTTTTCTATTTCTAAAAAAAAAATCCAAAATTATAGACATTGTTTTCCTTACTTCCAGGTTGTGAATGACACAGACTTTTGGATGACACCAGAAAGACACACTAATATTTCCTTCATCTTATAGTACTTAAGAGATAATATTCTTAAGGGAAAAGCCAAAAACAACACATTGAAAGTCAGAAGTCAACTGTCTTATCTAACAAAAGCTGTAACACAGCAAAGAACAAATTTTATTTTTAGTTGAATGAAGTCAGTTAGTCCATAATATTCTACTGTCAAACTAAAGAAATATGCATATAGAAATATATGTGAACTTCTGCCTTGTAAGTTCATCTGTTAGCCAAACTTTACAGACTCATGATTAAATATCAAAAGATATGCAAGCCAAGGCACTAAAATTCACGTACACCATTACCCTACTGCAAACTCTAGGCACCCTCAGGAGAAGGGATGGCTGAGTCTCCACCATGTCCAAGCTCTGGCAACTGCACCCACACCCCACAGCTGCAAACATGCCAAGGCTCCAACTCCACTTCTTGATGACAAAACTCTGAAGATGCTAAGCTGCCAAAAATTCTAAGTGTACCAGTTTTCAGGCTGAGAACTCTGAGGTCTTCATAGAGTGGTAGAGCAAATTCTCCACCCACATGCATCACCCGAACTTTTAGAAGCCTTTGAAGCCACAACCACCGCCAACTACATCAACACTCCGCAACCACCGTAAACTCATGGTTCAAATACATACCCTGCAATTCAGAGGTGGAAGTCCACCCTCTACAGTACTGACATGCCAGTAGGAGCACACGGAATTAAATGGGAAAGTAGCATAGAAGCTATGCTCAATTAACCATAAGAAAGTAGGCATAACCAGCAATGGACAGCCTAGTAAATCCTTTAGACTTAATGGCCCCATGGTAAGATTTAACAATATTCACAAATTTTCTTTTACTTAAGTAAGCGGGCAGGCTTGTGGGGGGGGGGGGTGGGAGTGTGTGGTTGGAAAAATGGAGACAATGTGGTGGAAAGGTCATACTGGTGGTATGGTATGCTTAGTGTTAGAACATTGAGTACCTGTAACAACTGTATTATGTACAACTTTGTAAACCATGGTGTTTAAGTAAAGGGAAAATAATCTTAAAAAAGAAAATAAGCTGAAAATTTCAAAACAGTAATGTGTATATTCGCAATTTAAGTCATACATAATTTCAGTAATGGCATAAAAATTATACAAAAAAGCAAAACTTTCAAAATTAAAGAAAAATGTGAACAATATGACTAAGAGGAGAAAAGTGACATGAAAGCAGAACCAAGGATTAGGCTCATGTTAGAGATATTGATGTTGCAGATTCATACCTAAAAATTACTGTGGTAAATACATCAAAGGCAACTCAGAAAAACTGAACAAAATGGATGACAGGATCAATTTCAAATGAGAAATAAAATCTATTTTAAAAATACATGTGAAATTATAGAACTGAAGTGACTAAATTGGCTTAGAAAATGGGAATTGATTACAAGGTTTAAAAACATAATGGTAGTTGATGATGCAGCAAGATGGTGATTGAGAAGTTCCCAGCTTCCCTACCAAGATAAATAATTAGTAATTAGGCAGAAATAAGTGTATCTGAAAATCTCCTCTAACTAAAGTTGACGCTGACCCCTTAAGATAATTGTCTGTAGATATCTATGTCAACAAAGACTACAATAGTGGGGGAAAAGAAGAGATTTGCATTGCACTGGATAGTAAGTAAATGAAGGCTAAGCACACAACAGGAAAAACTAGGTTAGACAGACTGAATATTTAGGGATAGAATGTAGTTCTTTAAATTAATGGAAAATTTGGGGTGGTGGGAGGGATGCTGGGACCATTGGTGGTGGAAAATGGGCACTGGTGGAGGGATGGACACTCGATATTGTATGACTGAAACGTAAGCATGAAAACCTGTAAGTCTGTAACCTTGTCTCACGGTGATTCACTAATAAAATAAAATAAAAATAAATAAATAAAAAATTAATGGAAAATTTAAAAGACAGGAGCTGGCAAAACAGACTTTCAATCAAAAAAAATCAAGAAATAAAGATAAACAATGTGAATATTGTAGCAAGAAACAAAGATAAAAATTGTATATTGATTTCATTTATTTGTTTGTGTTGGAGCTCTACCCATCAGTGAAGCTCGGGGGTTACTCCTGGCTCTGCACTAAGGAATCAATCCTGGTAGGTTCAGGGAATCTTATGATGCCAGGTATCAAATCTACATCAGATTACATAAATTTAAAAGCATAATGACAGCTGCAGAAAGAATAGGTCTATTCTAAATACATCTAAATACTGTAGCAGTCATATGTGCAAACAAAATAGTACAAAAAATAAAGAGCAAATATCAACATATTAAAGGAAGACACTGACATCAACACAATAATAATAAAATACTTTAACACCCAATTTAAAACAATGGACAGATCATTCAGACAAAAGACACTAATAAAGATTATCTCAAATGATAAACTAAATTAAATGGACTTAATAAATATTTACAGAGTATAACATCCTAAAACACCAGATTATACATACTTCTCAAGTGCCCACAGAATATTCTCAAGGACAGACAACATATTTGAACAGAAAACAAGTCTCTATAAGTTTATGTGTGTAGAAAGTGCAACAGATACTACAGAAATGAGAAGGAGCATAAAAGAGTATTATATACATTTAAATGAAAACAAATTTGGCAAGCTAGAAGAAAAGTATAAATTCTGAAAGACATAAGATGTCCCCAAATTCAATCAGGTATAAAAAACCTGAAGTTAACCATCATGAATACAAAATAGAAAAAGTAAAGTCTTTGCCAAAGATATGAGCCCAGAACCAAACTGCTTCACTTATTAATTTTACTAAACTCTATAAAAGCAATCAATACATATATTAAAATTAATCTCTTCAAATGCTGCCATAAACTTGAAAAGGAGGTAAAACTACCAAACACATTTTTCATTCTAAATATATGAAGGGAATATTTTCCCGATTATAAAAATAGGCAAATATATCATTAAAACAGGAACTACATCAAACAACAATGAGGAAAAACAATGCAAAAAGCTCAAATTAAATCCAATGACACATCAAAAGAATAAAAAAAACATTATAAAGTGAGATTTATTCCATGTTCAATACACCCAAATCGACAGCCGGGGCTGCGTTTTGAACTCCACAGGAACCCTGGGACCCAGCGAATATAGCCCTAATCCCAGACTCCAGCTGCAAGAACCCAAAAAATTCCAGTTACTGGTCAGAAGCTTGGTGGAAGTGACTCCTGGAGCCTCGGCCACATATTAATCGCCCTCTCTGTACCCCATAAAATCATAAATTAGCTTCTTATGTGGACCTTTTACTAGAGCATCCTGAATACCAAAACGCATTAGGCCAATAATTTATTAACCCCTACCTCAATTAATAACACAATATCAACGGTTTGCATGAAAGTCCAATTCACGCAGGTCACAATGGTAAAGAAACACAGAACACACCAGGCTTAGTGAGCTAGACAACCTCTCTGATGAAGAATTTAGAAGGGAGCTACTAAGAAACAATAGAACTCAAAGAAACAATAGAACTCACTGCCAATAGAAAAAAAAAAAGAGGACTTGAGAGCAGAAATGTGGAAAATGCAAACAAAATTACAAACAGAAATGACAGATCTGAAAACACTGGTAGGAGAGCTGATAAACTCAGTGGAAGGCCTCAGCAACACAGTAACAGCTACTGAATACAAAATCAGTGAGCTCCAAGATGAGGTGCAGAGTATCTCCAGACAACAGCAGAAAATGGAAAAGAGTCTTAAAAGGAACCAACATATGTAATTCTGGTCAGAAGCCTGGTGGAAGTGACTCCTGGAGTCACTTATAAAAAACCTAAAGTTAACCATCATGAATACAAAATAGAAAAGGTAAACAAAATCTTTGCCAAAGATATGAGCCCAGAACCAAACTGCTTCACTTATTAATTTCACTAAACTCTATAAAAGCAATCAATACATATACTAAAATTAATCTCTTCAAATGCTGCCATAAAATTGAAAAGGAGATAAAACTACCAAACACATTTTTCATTCTAAATATATGAAGGGAATATTTTCCTAATAATAAAAATAGGCAAATATACAATAAAACAGGAACTACATCAAACAACAATGAGGAAAAATGATGCAAGAAGCTCAAATTAAATCCAATGACACATTAAAAGAATAAAAAACAGAATAAAAGAGAGAAAATCAGGATGAAGCTAAGAGGTGGAGTCCCAGGGGGACAGGAAGAAAACCCTGACAAAAAGAAACTGTAAAAGACATCATTACTAAGATATTCCCAGAGCTGAAGAGCGACCGGATTCAGGAGGTCCAAGGGGTACCAGATAGAATAAATCCAAATTAAAATACTCCAGGACACATCGTGATCAGAATAACAAAAACCTTAGACAGAGATAAAATTCTGAAAGAAGCAAGATCAAAGAAAGAAACTGTCTATAGAAATGTGGCGGCAGCAGCACCCACATGGCAGGAGCCATCTTCTAAGACTCCTAACCTAGAGGTATACCATTTTTACATTTGGGGCTCCTAAGGACTCATGGGAAGTGGGTGTAACCGGCATGCCCTCGGCCCAGATAAATTTGGAGCTGCTGAGAGTGAAACAGACCCTCTGCGCCTAAAGACTTTGATTCCAGAGACTTCTTACAGCAATGCACTGGGACTGTGAGCTGGGCTATGCAATTTCTGGCAGAATTTTCCCTGGACTTTATACAGAAATCCAAAACTGCGAGGACGCTGCCACATCTGCATGACTTAACATCTATAATTGTCAGCAATGTGAAATGGTTCCTTTTTAACAGGTCTGACTTGGGAGGGAAACTCCAAATAATAACAGTGAGTTTTTGTTGAAATATTGAAGGTTATTAAAGTAGCAGCCATTTCTCTGGATTGTGAACTAAGCAATAGCCCCACGCCGGCCGAGGAGAGGAAATATCCCTCTTTTCCGGTTGTTTCCCATTTTCAGGGAGAAACGCTGCATGGCATCCACCATACTATGAGGTGCGGGAAGGGGGATCAGGGGGGGAAAAAAAAGGAAAAGGAAAAAGGAAAAAAGGAAAAAGAAAAAGAGTTATGTACTTGGAGTAGTGGGGCTACAAATCTCTTCATTCTCAGCAATGGAAAACTAATTATCAAATGCTTCCTTGGCAGTAGGGCTGTCTTTCTTGGGAGGAAACTCCAACAACAATAGTGAGTTTTGTGTTGTAATATGGAACGTAATCAAGGTAAAGAGAAAATGAAGTGAAATTCATCAGTTATACAGTTGGGAGTGGGGGGGCAGGGGGTATACTGGGGTTTCTGGTGGTGGAATATGGGCACTGGTGAAGGGATGGGTGTTTGAATATTGTATAATGGAGACATAAACCTGAGAACTTTGTAACTTTCCACATGGTGATTCAATAAAATTTTTTTAAAAAAATAAAAGAAACTGTCTATAAAGGAGCATCCTTAAGATTATACCTGACTTATCTGATGAAACCCTCAGAGTTCGAAGACAGTGATGGAACATAGTAAAAAAACTCAATGAAATAAGTTGAGTTTCAAAGAAATTTTGCCTCATCAAAAATACTTTACCCAGCTAGATCCTCATTCATGGCGGAATGAACAGCATACAGTTTCATAGACAAACAACAACTCAGGAACTTCATAAACTCAAAACCATGGTTACAAGAACAACTAAACAGGCTACTCAAGATAAGAAAAGTCCTTTAAATGCACCAAACTTTGGCAGAAAGATGATACAAAACCCCATAACAATAATCTCTCTTAATGTCAATGGGCTAAATGCACCAATTCAAAGACACAGAGTACCTCAGAAAATCAATCTCCTCAGAATCAGCTTAACTAAAGAGGTGAAGAACCTACACAAGAAAAATTACAAAACACTACTTCAAGAAATAAAAGAGGACACTAGAAAATGGAGACACATCCCCTGCTCATGGATAGGGAGGAATAACATTATCAAAATGGAAATAGTCCCCAAAGCACTATACACATTTAATGCAACCCCTTCAGGATACCCGTGACATTCTTCAAAGAAATAGACAAAACACTCTTGAAATTCATATGAAGCAATAAACCCCCACAAATAGTTAAAGGATTTGTAGACCCTCAAAACAATGGTATAAAGTTAAAAATTCTGTCACAGACTCTCAAACATATGATAACTTAATCGTTGGAAAAGGAGTAAGAAATGTGAAGTGGAACAAGGAAAGCCTCTTCAACAAATGGTGCTGATAAAAATGGACAGCTACCTGCAAAAAAAATGAACTCTGACCTCAGTCTAATGCTAGGCACAAAAGTCAGATCAAACTGGATTAAAGACTTCAATATCAGACCTGAATCCATACATGGAGGAAAATGTAGGCCAAACACTCCATGGCATTGAAGCTAAAATCTTCTTTAAGGATGAAACACACTAACCAAGCAAGTCGAAACAAGCACAAACAAATGGGACTACATCAAACTTAGAAGCTTCTGCACCTCAAAGAAAACAGTGACTAAAATACATAGAGAGTCCACAGAATGGGAAAGAATATTTACCCAATACCCATCTGATAAGTGGTTATTGTCCAACATATACAAGACACTCATAGAATTGTACAAGAATAAAACCTCCAACCCCATCAAAAAATGGAAAGAAGAAATGAACAGAAGTTCCCTCAAATAAGAAATACAAATAGCCAAAAGACACATGAAAAAAAATGCTCTACACTACTAATCATCATCAAGATGCAAATCAAAACAACAATGTGATATCATTTCACACCACAGAGACTGGCACACATCAAAAGGGACAAGAACAACCAGTCCTGGCACAGATGTGGGGAGAAAAGAACTTTCTTTTATTGTTGGTAGGAATGCCAACTGGTTCAGCCTTTTTGGAAAACAATATGGGCATTCCTTAAAAAAACTAGAAAATGAGCTTCTATATGATCCCATAATTCCACTTCGGGGAATATATCCTGAGGGTGCAAAATAGCACAGTAGAAATGAAATCTGTGCCTGTATGTTAATTGCAGCACTGTTCACAATAGCCAGATTCTGGAAACAACCCGAGCGCCCAAGAACAGAAAACTGGTTAAAGAGACTTTGGTACATCTACACAATGGAATACTATGCAGCTGTTAGGAGAGATGAAGTCATGGAATTTGCTTGCAAGTGCATGGTCATGGAGAGTATCATGCTAAGTGAAATGAGTCAGAAAGAAAAGGACACACATAGAATGACTGTACTCATTTGTGAAATATAAACTAGCATAACATGAGACTGACGCCCAGGGACAGTAGCGACAGGACCTGCAATATTGCTCCATGTTTGGCAGCTTGCCTCATAAGCTGGGGAAGAAGGCAGCTAGAAAAGAGAAGGGATCACTAAGTCAATGATGATTGGAGGGATTGTTCAGGATGGAAGATGTGTGCTGAAAGTAGATAAAGGACCAAACATGATAGCCTCTTAGTATATGTATTGCAAACCATAAAGCCCAAAAGTAGAGAGAGAGTATGGGGCAAATTGTCTGCCATAGAGACTGGGTGAGGAATGGGGTGGGTGGAGCAGAAACTTGGGACATTGAGGTGGTTTAATGTGCACTGGTGGAGGGATAGGTGTTCCATAATTGTATGACTGAAACTCAAACATGAAAGCTTTGTAACTATTTCACGGTGATTCAATAAAACAAAATAAAAACACCAAATCAAAAAATGTGTTTTACTATATCAGCAACAAAAATAATGAAACCATATGTTTTCAAGCAATTTAAAAAATAACCCAAACCATTGTACAAGATTAACCATTGTTTTATAACAAAAGCTCTCAAAAATTAATTTAGAAGGAGTGCATCATAACATAAATCTTATGACAAATAATACCAAACATCATAAACAATGATAAAAACTTGTAAGTAGCTACTCATCTACTAAGAATAGCAAGGGTTTCCATTCTCAATACTATAATAAAACATAGCATTAAAATTTCTAACAAGGGGGGATTGGAGTGATAGCACAGCAGGTAGGGCATTTGCCTTGCACGAGGACAACCAGGGTTAGATTCCCAGCATCCCATATGGTTCCCCGAGCACCGCCAGAGGTACTTCCTGAGTGCAAAGCCAGGAGTAATGCCTGTGCATTGTTGAGTGTGGCCCAAAAAGCAAAAAGAAATAATAAATTCTAACAAGGGCAAATAGAAAAGGTTACAAAAGTCATGCAAGTTGGAAAAAAAGTAAAACTGTAATATTTGTAAATAATGTATGTAGAAAATTCATGAACTCCAACCAAATTTATTTGAAATAATGTGTTTACATAGTAAAGTGCCAAGCTACAAAATGTACAAAAATATGTTGCTTTTCAATATACAATAGCTAAGAAATCAGAAAAATTATCTCACTTATAGTGACAGAAAAATTAACATAATAAATTTAACCACAGTGGTATAAAACCTCTTCACTGAAAACTAGAATACTTTATTTAAGGAAACTGAGAAAGATGTGAACTACATTTTATGTTCATATAAGAGAATTGAATACTTAAGCTACCCTAAGCAATATAACAGATTCAATGCTATCCTGTCAAAATTCTTATGGTACTCTTTACTGCTATAGAACAAAAAAATTATTGAAACTAATATAAAATATGGAATAGACATTGCTGAGGTAATAAAGAGAAAAAATGTAAACATCACACTCCCACAATTGCAAACTCTTCTATAAAGTGATCATAATTAAAATAGCAATTTACTAGACTATAAACAAAAATATTTTCCTATAATCAGTAGACCAGAATTGAAAACTCAGAGATATGAGCACAAATTTATGGAGAAATAATTTAATACAGGGGAAACAAGCGTTTACAAGTCCCTTCAAGAAATTGTGTTAGAAAAAATTGAAATTTCATAAATAGTATAAAATAAGACACAATAAAAAATGGATTAAAAACCTGTGTATAGTTCTGAATACCATAACACAGAAAAAAATAATTAGGCATTATGTTCCTTACCATTATCCTTCACGGCAGAGCCTGGTAAACCACCCATGGCGTACTCTATATGCCACAAACAGTAACAATGACTGTCCTCATACCCCTGACCCTGAAAGAGCCCCCAATATGCCATCAGGCCACACTAGCACATGACAGGGTCTAATGGAGATGTTACTGTTGCCCGCTCAAGCAAACTGATGAACAATGGGATGACAGTGATACAGTGATACCATGATACCGTTATCCTTAGAGATATCTCTAGCAACTCAACACCAGCAGCAAAGGGGAAAAAAGCAAAAATAAACAAATTAACTTACATCAAAATAAAGAACCCCTGAACAGAATAAGAGACTAGTGAAAATCGAAAGATATTCTACTGAATAGTGAAGATATTTGTATACCATATGTTGCCTAACAAAGGCTTATTGTTCAAATTAAGCAAAGAACTGTCAAAATTTAACATTACAGAGAGAAAAAAGTCTTGTGGGCCAGAGAGAAATCTCAGTAGGCTGAGTGATGTTTTGCATGTTGTAGGCCTAGATATGATCCCCAGCACCCACCAGTCTGAGCACTGCCGGAACATTGCCAAGCATTGAGCTGGAGTAGCCACTGAGCACTGTGGATGTGGTCCAACTCCCACCCCCAAAGCAAAGCAACAACCACAAGGACAACATTAAGAATTAGACAGAGCACCTGAACGGACACTTCTCCAAAGATGACATTCATCTATCCTATTTTGTTTATTTATTTATTCATTGTCCACTGGATGGTTCACCGCCTCATCATGGCAGTGGGGGGGAGGTGGCAAGGTGCCATCCAGCGAAGAGTGAACCAACAGGTATTGCCTGTTGAGATATTGGCAGGTGCGTGTTTGTCAGCATGTAGATCGTTAGATTCCAGTAAACCAAAAGCTTGCATTCCGTAGACTGGGAGCACCTGTAAGGGCAATTAGAGGCCGCCCCAAAAGCCTCGGTCCCTCTCAGAGAGTCTGGCAAGCTCCCGAAAGTATCCCGCCCTACAGCAGAGCCTGGAAAGCTACCTGTGGCATATTCAATGTGTCAAAAACAGTAACAGTAATGAGCCTCATTACCTTAACCCTGAAAGAACCCCCAATATGGCAGCATTGGGAAAGATGAGTAAAGAGAGACTGCAAAAATTTCAGGGTTGGACCAGGCTGCCAAAATGAAGAAGGACTAAAATGAGTCTCTGTACTTTCAACGCATGTACACTGGCATTGGAAGCATCCATTGAGAACCTGATGGTGCAAGCTCAGAAGATCAAGTATGACGTCATTGGACTGACTGAGATAAGAAGACATCAATCACATCACCCCATTTTCGACACTGGAGAAGAACTGTTCCTCAGAACTTGTGACAGTATAGGCATTGGTGGTGTTGGTGTCCTCGTCAACACGAACTTGGCCATAAGCATTGATTTGTTCAGATGCCTAACAACCTGAATCAGATGCTTACATCTGAATAGATGTGGCTTATTGCCAGCAGTTGGTTGTTGTCTACGCACCAACATCCAATTATAAAGAAGAAGAAATTGAGAAGTTCTACATGGAGCTAGAGAAGTTCTATAAAGAAAACCACACCTTCTTCAAGATCAGTGTTGGTGATTTTAACACCAAGATAGAACCAAGATGGTTGCCCAAAGAACTCCACATCAGGACCCATGACCTAGAATGGAATGAACAGGGTGAGAGGTTGTCTGAATTCATCATGTCGACCAAGACCATCCATGGTAACTCGAAGTTCCAGAAGGCCGAATCTAAACGTTGGACATAGGAATCTCCCGGTGGACAGTTTCACAATGAAATTGACCACATCATATTCAATCGATGGTTTAGCCTGACCACTGTTGTCCCAAAATTCCAAACGGTATCAGACCACAATCTCCTTCATGTGAAATTCTACTTCACAAAGTGGGGAGAAAGGGTTGCAAAGTTTAAGAAGAGAACTCCCAGAACGACCATCAACTAGGAGCTCTTTGGCACTATTGCAGCAATAAGAGAAGATGCTGTCTCTGACATCGACGAGGAATACTATCAACTGGTTCAGCACCTCCATGACTGTGCAAGGAATGCAGAGAGAGAGAGAGAGAGAGAGAGAGAGAGCGTGCCACAAAAATAAGCCTATCTTCAGAAACTCTCGAATTTATTTGTCAACATGGTTTGGCGTGAGTCTCAGGCAATCACAAGCTAACATCTGAACTCGCAAAACTGTGCAGAGAAGAGATAAAGGAAGGCATCAAAGAGAGAAGAACAGCAGTGTTGGCCAATGCAGCAGAAGCTGGGAAAAGTATTTGCAATGGCAGCCTATCCTTCGCCAACTAAAAGACCAAGATGACTACCCTCCGACGTCCTGATGGATCTATCACATCTTCCAAAAGGGCATTGGAGAAGGTTATCCATGACTTCTACTCAAATTTCTTTGATAGCCACATCCACCTGCCCACATACAAAATTCCACAGGATGGATATGTCATTCCCAGCATTCTCCCTTCTAAAATCCAACATGCCATTTCATTGGTAAAGAAGCATACAGCACCCGGTCCAGATAAGGTCAGACTCGAACACCTGAAGAATCTGCTGCCATTGTCAATACACTGGCTCAGTTCTTCACATGCTACCTGTCTGAATGCAAGTTTTCATCCCAATGGAAAAACAGCAGGACTGTCCTGTTGTACAAGAAGGGAAACATCAATGACATCAGCAACTATCACCCAACCTGCCTGTTGTCTATTGTCTACAAGTTGTTCACTTCAGTCATCCTGAATAGGATTGGCAGAACACTAGATGAAGGACAACCATGTGAGCAAGTTGGGTTCCGAAAAGGATTCAACATGATGGACAATATCCACATGGTGACCATGCTTATTGAGGTTTCGAGAGAGTTCAAGATGCCACTCTGTCTAACGTTCATTGATTTAAAGAAGGCCTTTAATTCTGTTGAGACTGAAGCAGTCATTGAAGCCCTAGCCAAACAGGGCGTTCAAACACATTCAAAAACATCAGGATCCTCCATGAGCTGTATTACGGATTCACCATAGGACCTCACCATTCTACAAGACAGTAATAATTGACATAAAGAGAGGGATTCAGCAGGGTGATCCATTTCACCGAAACTCTTCAGTGCCACCCTTGAGAACATCATGAGATGACTGGAATGGACAGGAATGGGAGTGAAGATAAATGGTCGGCAACTGTATCACCTCTGCTTCGCTGATGACATCGTTCTAATAACACCAAATATCAGCCAGTCAGCATGAATGCTGGCCAACTTCGACCATGAGTGTGGAAAGGTCGGACTGCAGCTGAATCTCACTAGATTTATGAGAAACAGACTAGTTCCTGATGTTCCATTTGCCCTCAACAAATGAACACCTTCGAATGCAGCAGTTATGTGTACCTAGGTCGAGAACTCAACATGACAAACGAACAGGCACCTAAACTGCACAGGAGGAAGAGAGCAGCATGGAATGCCTTCAAGAGCATCCAAGAAGTTGTTAAAGAACAAAGATCCTCTGGCTCCTGGCACATCTTTTTGATCCCACCATTCTACCTGCACTAACATATGCCTTAGAGACCTGGGCACTTTGAAAACAGGATGAGACACTATTTGGGTATCCCAAAGAGGAATTGAAAGAGCTATGCTTGGAGGATCACATTTCACTCAAGTTTCACTCACGTTTCACTGAGAGAAGGAATCTGGAGTTCTGACCTCCATCTACAATCAAGAATCAGGGATTCTGTCTCATTTTCCAAAGCATCAAAAATCAAATGGACCTTATAGATTCATGTCTGATATGTCTGATATTGAGGTTTTTAATCCACTTTGATCTGACTTTTTTGCCTGGCATTAGACAGAGGTCAGAGTTCTTTTTTTTTTTTCAGGTAGCTATCCAGTTTTCCCAACACCACTTGTTGAAGAGGCTTTCCTCATTCTTGCTTCTTTGTAAAATAGCTCTCCATGACATTGAAGCTAAAAGCATGTTTAAGGATGAAACAGCACTGACCATGCAAGTGGAAGCAAACATAAAAAAGGGACTACATCAAACTAAGAAGCTTCTGCACAGCAAAAGAAACAGTGATCAAAATACAGAAAGACCCCAAAGAATGGCAAAGAATATTTACCCAATATCCATATGATAAGGGATTAATATCCAGGATATATAAGACAGTAGTAGAATTATATAAGAAAAGAACCTCCTACCCCATCAAAAAATGGGGAGAAGGGGCTGGAGTGATAGCACAGCAGGTAGGGTGTTTGCCTTGCATGCAGCCAACCCGGGTTCAAATCCCAGCATCCCATATAATCCCCTGAGCACCGCCAGGGGTGATTCCTGAGTGCATGATCCAGGAGTGACCCCTGTGCTTTGATGGGTGTGACCCAAAAAGCAAAAAATAATGGGGAGAAGAAATGAACAGAAGCTTCCTCAAAAATGAAATACAAATGGCCAAAAAGCACAAGAATAAAATGCTCCACATCAGTAGTCATCAGAGAGATGCAAATCAAAACAACAATGAGATATCATCTCACACCACTGAGACTGGCACACATTCAAAAGAACAAAAGCAACTGGTGCTGGCATGGATGTGGGGAAAAAGGGACGCTCTTTCACTTTGGTGGGAATGCCAACTGGTCCAGTCTTTCTGGAAAACAATATGGACAGTCCCTCAAACACTAGAAATTGAACTTCCATATGACCCCACAATACCACTTCTGGGAATATATCCCGAGGGTGCAAAAGAGCACAGTAGAAATGACATCCGTATCTATATGTTCATTGCAGCAGTGTTCACAATAGCCAAAATCTGGAAACAACCCAAGTGTCCTAAAACAGATGACTGGTTAAAGAAACGTTGGTACATCTACACAATGGAATACTATGCAGCTGTTAGGAGAGATGAAGTCATGAAATTTTCTTATAAATGGATAGACATGGAGAGTATCATGCTAAGTGAAATGAGTCAGAAAGAGAGAGACAGACATAGAAGGACTGCACTCATTTGTAGACTATTATAGAATAATATCACATGAGGCTGACATCCAAGGACAGTGGATACAAGGGCCAGGAGGATTGCCCCATAGCTCAAGACTGCCTCATGAGCAGAAGAGTGAAGGTAGATGAAATAGAGTAGGGATCACTAAGAAAATGATGGCTATAGGAATCGGTCGGGATGGGAGATGTGTCCTGAAAGTAGATAATGGGCCAAACATGATTACCTCTCAATGTCTATGTTGCAATTCATAATGCCCAAAAGTAGAGAGAGAGTATGGGGAATTTTGTCTGCCATGGAGGCAGGGGGAGCGTGGGAAAGGGGGAAGTATACAGGGGATACTGGTGGTGGGGATTGTGCACTGGTGAAGGGATGGGTGTTTGATTATTGTGTGATTGTAACCCAAACATGAAAGCTTATAACTATCTCACAGTGATTCAATAAAATTAAAAGAAAAAAAAAAGAAAATCAGATGGATCGGACACGGCATGTAATGTGATTTGGAGACAAGCACTGGACTAGAACTGTAACCGACTGGATTGCCACACACAGATTGTCACGATATGTGGTGGCAGATGGAGGGCAGTTAGGATAGAGAAAGGACCTCTATGGCAATAATCATTTATGATCAGTCTAGACAAGAACTGTGTGCTGAAAAGTAGGTAGAGGTATATACAGGATAACTTTTCAGTACCTCTATTGATACCATAATACACAAAAGGAAACACAGGGAAACTGGGGACATTGGTGGTGGGAAGTCTACACTGGAGAAGGGACCAGTGCTGGCACATTGCATGTCTGAAACCCAATCATAAACAAATTTGTAACTGTGTGTCTCATGGTGATTCAATAATTTTTTATAGTACTACATAAAAGATTAGTAATAGGTGCTCAATTTTATTTAAAAAAATTTTTATTAGTGAATTGCCATGAGGTACAGTTTCAAACTTACAGACTTTCGTGTTTGTATTTCAGTCATACAATGATCGTTTACCCATCCCTCCACCAGTGCCCATTCTCCTCCACCAATATTCCCCAAATCCCTCCCAATTAAGCTTCTAAGTGCGCAATTTTAAACAGGAGCTGTAGGGAAATAAACAATTGGATACCTAAAAAGTTGAAAAGAATAAAAGACCTACCATGTAGAGTTTTACAACTGGTGAAAATATCCCCACCCCAAATTAGTCCAAAGTGAAAATGAAATGAATTCGTTTTCAAACACATACAACCTGCCGAAATTATTCAACAATATGTCCACATTATGAGGAATAATACAGAGCATTTTTCAGACTAGTGAAAATAATTATGGATGGATAATGTAGGATGTTATTAAACAAGGAGAAATAGATAAAATTTAAAAAACAGTAATGTAACTTCTAATCACTAAAAGAAAAACATATAGATATATAAGGTTACAGAATAAACAAGATAAAATGGAATAGTTCAGGATGTTTTAAATATTTCAGTGATTCCCATTTTCTGGTGACTTAATACCAAGATTCTTACAGCGTTTCTCAAACTTTGTCCAACCTCTTTCCAACTCAGTTTAACACATATGAAATCATCTGAAATCATCTATTGTAGTCAACTTGGGATTATTTGTACTTCTTCTCATCTTCATATTTGATGATATTTTCTTATATCATTTCCTGAATCTAGACTTCCAATGATCTTAGTCTGAGTCCCAGCTAAGATTTGATCTCCATTTGAGATCCTTCCAATCAGTGTTAAATGCCTTCATAGGCACTTTCATAGAAGTCTGTGCATCAATAAATCAAGTTAGTGGAACTTTGTTTTTCAGTATTTTCTTTTTTTTTCTTGATAGTGGTGAGTGGCTAATTCAGGCTCAGATCTTGGAGCAACTCCTGCAGTGCTTCAGAGCAATTTGATCCTGAGGGTCCAACCTGGGACTTTGTTCTGCACTAAAACCCTTTGAGCTATTTCTAGCCCTCGAGTTGGTGGAAATTTTAAAAGAAGGAACAGTTTTAACTGGCATAGAAGACAAATGAAAATATTTTAAAACTCAGGAGCAAAGGAAGAAAAACTGAAGAAAATTTTAAAAAATCAAAAGAGAAAACATTTTTTAAAAACAGTAAAAATTTTAGGAACCTTATATAATGAAATCCAGGAAGGGGGGAAAACTCTTTGAAAATGTCGAGTCTTTTAGTTATTTCAGATATTATGCAGTCTCCATCTCTATCTCCTCACACACACAGCCTATATTGCAATCCAACTGTGTGTGAAGGGAAATTATCCTGCTGCAGAACGTACAAGACTATTCACATGAGCTGGAACTCACATTGCTCTGAGAAGCATGTCACTGCCTTTACTTTGACCTCTCCACCTTTTTCCTTCACAACTTCTGCTTACTCCCTGTCACTTATTTCTTTTTGCCTCACTCTTACTCTTCAAGACATCTTGGTTCCTTCTGGGTACACATGTTTGTGTGACTGCACTGCCTTTGTACTTTGTCCTGACTTTCTCCGTCTTTTCTTACTGTCTGTTCCTAAGACAGATTTGCCTCTGTAACTCAGAAGAACAAATAAGTACTCCCCATATTTATTTTTTTCGATGAACCATCCTGAGTAAAACAATAAGATAAAGACTGAAGATTATACCAAGTGCATTAACATTTATTTATTTATTTAAATTTTTAAAAAAATTTTTTATTGAATCACCATGTTAAAAGTTACAAAGCTTTCAGGCTTAAGTCTCAGTCATACAATGATCAAACACTCATCCCTTCACCAGTGCACATGTTCCTCCACCAAGAACCTCAGTAAATCTCCCATCCCAACCCCACCTCCGCCTGTGTAACTGATGATTTTTCACTTTACTTTGATAACATTCAATATTTTCAACAGAAAATTCACTATTATTATTTGGAATTTCCCCCCAATAATCAGGCCTGCTGAAAAGGTATCACTTGATAACACTTATTTAAATATAATCTGAAAATTTATGTATTCATGTTTATCAAAAGTGAACAGAGACCATAGGTGAGAGCATAAAAATGGTTAAATGATTAGGGAAAAGGTGAAAAAACAAATAGGAAGTTGATAAAATTATTAGAAAGCTATGTCGATGAGAATGACCGTTGTTCCTTACTTACAAGTAGAATTTTAAAAATAATTTTACCAACTTCCTCATTTCTACAGGAAACCAAACCAAACCAAAATGAGAAGCTTCAGCTTACTTGCATGACCATATGCATCACTAATGAAAGGTTTATTAAGTCTCAAGGATAATGCTGAATCTCTATTTCAAGGGCTTTGAAAAATTTAGAAATTACAGATCTCAGATCATATGAGTGTAGCTCAAATCTTTTTGGCTGTTACCAGTTGAAAATCATACATCTTATTAGTTATGTTAAATAACTGCAGTGCCCATATTCCTTTTGATTATCACACCGAGAATCAGTTTTGCTGCCTTTACTCAAGACCCCTTGGTAGGTAGGACTTTCAGACAGAAATTATTCTCTAATATCTTACAAACTCAAGAGTATACAAATGACTGTGGGCTGGAGAGATTGCAAAGCGGGTAAGGCATTTGCCTTGCACGTGGCCAAACCAGGTTTGATTCCCAGCATCCCATATGGTCCCCCGAGCACCACCAGGAGTGATTCCTGAGTGCAAAGCCAGGAGTAACCCCTGAGCATTGCCAGGTGTGACCCAAAAAGAAAAAAAAAGAGTATACAAATACAGCATTCTTTTGCACAACTTATTTCCAAATTTTTAGAGATCATTTACTAAGGTTTTATAAACTGACTGTTCTCTGTCATCATTTTAACCTACCACTGCAGCTGGGAGTCTCTCAGGCAATACACTTTAAGTGGCCTTTATTTATAGTGTTCCTCATCAAGAACACAACACAGATTGTTAGACACTTTGTTCTAAAGCAATCATGCATTGTCCTTTCTTTGGTATCTGTTTTGAAAATTCAAATTGAGGGGAGGCCTTCTCTATCACAGACAGAAAATATTTAAGTCGGTCCCCCTGTGCCCCTCGGCCCTGCAAGAAACTGCCTCCAAGTTGGCGTCCAGCCAGTTTGGGCTCTTCTGGACCCCTACCTCCACCTTGCTGCCGCTTCCAGTCAACCTCAGCACCACCCTAATTCACACATCCTGCCCAGATTGTGGGGGCGTGTCCTTAGGTCAGGAGGTGTGGCCTCAAAAGGGGCGTGGTCTCCCTCCTAAGTGGTGGCCGCTGACACAGCCCCATTGTTTCTCCCCTTTCAATGCATTGCTCACTTATGTCACAATTTATGTAACCTAATCCTTTGAAGAACATCGTGGCTTTCTTATTAATATATGCTGGTCATCAACTACCCTATCCCATCCTAACTTCATAAAAACTGTCAGTGAACACAAGAGGTTGCACAAAAAACCTTTATAAAGTGATTACAGCCTCAAGTCTTCAATAGGGGCCCTACATAAGCCAGGAAGAGTGCCTGAGGGTAAGACCTGTAACAACATGAAGAAACAAAAAAAATTCCCACCACCAGGAGAGAATGAAGAAAAACTCACAGAAGCCTCAACAGGGACTGCCCACAAATACAGCCTCCCCTCAGATAGAGAATTCAGAGAGGAAATCGTGAAGATGATTGATGATCTCAAAGCAACTATGGAACAGACATCCAATAAATTCAGGGAGGATATGAATCAAGTATTGGAACAGACCACCAAGATAATACGGGAAGAAATGAGAGCAGAAATCTCAAAGCTACGAACAGAAGTGACTCAATTAAAGGAATCGATAGATGAAATAAAAAACTCAGTAGGAGCCCTCAACAATAGAATGACCTCAGCTGAAGACAGAATCAGTGAGATTGAGGATGAGCTACAGAAAGCATATAGGCAACAACAAACAATGGCAAAAGACCTCAAAATGGCTCTAGGCAAATCAGAGTCCTAGGGGATGACCTCAAGAGTAACAATATAAGAATCATGGGAGTACCAGAAGCACAGGGAACTAATCCCAATAAAAAAACCACAGTCAAAGACATCATTGCTAAGAAATTCCCAGAGCTAGAGAATGCAGGCATTCAGATCCAAGGAGTCTGAAGGGTGCTAGCTAGAAGAGACCCCTGTAAAAAATCTCCAAGGCATATCATAGTCACAATGATGGATGCCATGGATAGAGACACAATACTGCAAGCAGCAAGGTCAAAGAAGGAAATCATATACAAAGGAGCACCCCTTAGATTTACAGCAGACTTATCAGAAGAAACCCTCCAAGCCCGAAGACAATGGTGGGATATAGTGAAAAATCTCAATGAAATGAATGCCTCACCAAGAATACTTTATCTGGCTAAGCTCTCACTTAAACGTGAAGGAACCATACATTACTTCATGGATAAACAACGGCTCAGAAACATCATGGACTCAACGTCAAACTTAAAAGAAGGACTAAAGGGGCTACTGTAAGACAAGAAAAAACCCTACGAGAACAACAAACCCTAAAGAAGGATGACACAAAATCACATGACAATAATCTCTCCCAATGTCAATGGCGTAAATGCACCAATTAAAAGACACAGAGTGGCAAAATGGATTTGGAAACAGAACCCAACATTCTGCTGCCTACAAGAAACACATCTGAAGAGCCAGAACAAACACAGACTCAATGTTAAAGGATGAAAAACAATCCTGCAAGAAAACAACTCCCTCAAAAAAGCTGAGGTGGCCATACTAGTATCCAACAACATAGATTTCAGACTGAAAAATGTTAGAAGGGACAGCAAAGGTCATTTTCTACTCATCAAGGGATATGTACAACAGGAATAAATCACACTCTTAAACGTATATGCACCTAATGAGCGACCAGCTAAATACTTAAAACAACTCCTAGCAGAATTTAAGGGGGACATCACTAGCACCATGATAGTAGTTGGAGACTTCAACATTGCCTTATTACCTCTGGATAGAACAACAAGAACAAAATACAGCAAGGAAACAAAGGCTACAAAGGAAGAAATGGAGGAGAGAGGGATAATAGACCTATACAGGGCTTTACACCGCAAAAAGAAAGCATACACTTTTTTTCCCAATACACATGGAACATTCTCCAAAATAGACCACGGTCTGGGTCACAAATCATACCTCAATAGACTTGGGAAGATAGAAATTGTATCAACTATCTTCTCAGACCATGATGTGCTGAAAATAGAAGTTAATCACACACAGACACGGAGAACCAAATCAAACACCTGGAAGTTAAACAACTCATTGCTGAACAATGAATGGGTTACAAAGGAAATCAAGGTTTCAAAGGAGAACCAAATCAAACACCTAGAAGTTAAACAACTCAATGCTGAACAATGAGTGGGTTACAAAGGAAATCAAGGAAGAAATCAAAAGATACCTCGAAACAAATGAAAATGAAGACACAACTACCAGAACCTACGGGACACAGCTAGAGCTGTGTTAAGAGGAAAGTTTATAGCCCTACAAGTATTTCTCAGGAGGGAAGAAAGAGCCTACATGGATGGCTTGACTTCACAGCTCAAGATCTTAGAAAAGGACCAGCAGAAGGAACCCAAACCAGAGCGAAGGAAAGAAATAATAAAAATTAGAGCAGAAATTAATGACATGGAAACCCAGAAAACAATCCAAAAAATCAATCAAACAAAGAGCTGGTTCTATGTGAAAATAAATAAGATCGATAAACCACTAGCAAGACTCACAAAGAAAGAGAGAGAGAGAGAGAACCCTAATAAACATAATCAGAAATGAAAGGGGGACATTACAACAAAAACTAATGAAATTCAAAAGATCATCAGAGACTACTTTGAAAGTCTGTATGCCATAAAACAAGAGAACCTAGAAGAAATGGATAAATTCCTGGATTCCTAGAATCTCCCAAGACTGAACAAAGAAGACTGGGAATATCTGAACAGACCCATTAATATCAAGGAAATTGAAACTGTAATAAAAAGTCTCCCCAAAAACAAAAGCCCAGGTCCAGATGGCTTCACCAGCGAATTCTTCCAAACATTTAAAGAAGACCAGTTACCAGTTCTTCTCAAGCTTTTCCAGGAAATTGAAAAAAAAGGTACTCTCCCAAACAGTTTCTATGAAGCACATATCTCCCTAATACCAAAAGCAAATAAAGACACTGCTAACAAGGAAAACTTCAGACCAATATCCCCGATGAACATGGATGTGAAGATCCTCAACAAAATACTAGCAAATAGAATTCAACATGTCATCGAAAAGATTATACATCATGACCAAGTCGGATTCATTCCTGGAATGCAAGGATGGTTTAACATTCAGAAATCAATCAATATAATCCATCACATCAACAAAAGTAAAAATAAAAATTATATAACTATTTCAATAGATGCAGAGAAAGAATTTGACAAGATCCAACATCCATTTATGATAAAAACTCTCACCAAAATGGGTTTTGGAAGAACTTTCCTCAAGATAGTTAAACTTATCTATCACAAACCCATGGCAAGCATTATCCTCAATGGAGAAAAACTAAGGGCCTTCCCCCTAAGATCAGGGACAAGACAAGGATGCCCACTCTCACCACTTCTGTTCAACATTGTACTGGAATTACTTGCAATAGCAATTAGGCAGGAAAAAGACATTAAGGGCATCCAGATAGGAAAGGAAGAATTCAAGCTCTCACTATTCATAGATTACATGATTCTATACCTAGAGAATCCTAAAACCTCCATTAAGAAACTCCTAGAAACAATAGACTTGTACAGTAAAGTTGCAGGCTATAAAATTAATACCCAAAAATCCATGGCCTTCCTATACACAAACAGTGAGATAGAGGAAAATGACATAAAAAAATGCCATTCACAATTGTGCCCCCAAAAATCAAGTACCTTGGAATCAGCCTAACTAAAGAGCTTAAGGATCTCTACAAAGAAAACTACAAAACCCTACTACATAAAGTAAAAGAAGACATGAGGAAATGGAAAAATATTCCCTGCTCATGGATAGGAAGACTTAACATTGTCAAAATGGCAATACTCCCTAAAGCACTATACAGATTCAATGCGATCCCCATGAGGATACCCATAAAATTCTTCAAAGAAATAGACCAAGCAATCTTGAAATTCATATTTAACAACAAATGCCCATGGATAGCTAAAGCAATTCTTGGGAAAAAGACAATGAGAGGCATCACCCTCCCCAACCTTAAACTCTATTAAAAAGTGGTAACAATTATAACAGCATGGTACTGGAATAAGAACAGAGCCACAGAACAATGGAAGAGGGTCGAATATCCCTACACACCACCCCAATTGTATAAACACCTAATCTTTGATAAGGGAGCAAGAAATGTGAAGTGTAGCAAGGAAAGCCTCTTTAACAAATGGTGCTGGCTAACTGGTCAACCACATGTAAAAGAATGGGTTTAGACCTCAATGTACAAAAGTCAGATAAAAATGGATTAAAGACCTCAACATCAGACCACAATCCATAAGGTACATTGAAGACAAAGTTGGAAAAACTCTCCACGATATTGAAGCCAAAGGTATCTTCAAAGATGGCAGAGAACTAAACAATCAAGTAGAAACAGAAATAAACAAATGGGACTATATTAAACTAAGAAGCTTCTGCACCTCAAAAGACACAGTGACCCGAATACAAAGGCAATCTATAGAATGAGAAAGGATATTCACCCAATACCCATCTGATAAGGGGTTGATATCAAGGGTATATAAGGCACTGGTTGAACTCTACAAGAAGAAAACATCCAGCCCCATCAGAAAATGGGGTGAAGAAATGAACAGAAACTTTCTGAAGGAAGAAATATGAATGGCCAAAAGGCACATGAAAAAATGCTCATCATCACTAATCATCAGGGAGATGCAGATCAAAACAACTATGAGATACCACCTAACACCACAGAGTCTGGCACACATCCAAAAGAACAAAAGCAACTGCTGTTTGAAAGGATGTGGGGGAAAAGGGACCCTCCTACACTGCTGGTGGGAATGTCGACTGGTTCAACCCTTCTGGAAAACAGTATGGTCGCTTCTCAAAAAATTAGAAATTGAGCTCCCATTTGACCCAGCAATACCACTTCTGGGAATATACTCCGGAGAGGCAAAAAAGATATAGCCAAAATGACATCTGCACATGTATGTTCATTGCAGCACTATTTATGATAGCCAAAATCTGGAAAAAACCCGAATGCCCAGGAACAGATGACTGGCTAAAGAATCTTTGGTACATCTACACAATGGAATACTATGCAGCTGTCAGAAAAGATGAAGTCATGAACTTTGCATACAAGTGGATCAACATGGAAAGTATCATGCTAAGTGAAATGAGTCAGAAAGAGAGAGACAGACATAGAAGAATTGCACTCATCTGCAGAATATAAAACAACAGAATGGAGGACTAACACCCAAGAATAACAGAAACAAGTACCAGATTTGCTCCATAGCTTGGAGACCAGCCTGACATGCTGGGGGAAAGGGCAGCTCAGAAGAGAAGAGAATACCAAGCAAAAATGTGGTGAGAGGACCTGCTCGTGATGGGAGAGACGTGCACGGAGCAGACTATAGACCGAGCACATTGGCCACCCAAGACCTCCATTACTAACCACAATGCCCAAAGGGAGAGAAAGAGCAGAGGGGAATGTTCTGCCAATACGGTGGGGTGGGGAGGTGTATGGGGTGGGAGGGGGTGGGAGGGTTGATGGGGTCATCAGTGGAGAATGGGTACTGGTAAAGAGATAGATACTCAAGCTGTATATGACTGAAACACAAACACGAGAATATGTAAACCTGTATCTGTACCCCCACAGTGATTCATTAATAACAAAATTTAAAAATTTTTAAAAAAGAAAATATTTAAGTCATTATGACTTCAGAAAAGTGACAAAATAAGAGTATTCTCTTCATTCAATTCACTTTATTGACTGACCTTTCTGGGAGCACTGATCAGGTGAGCTATTAATCTTAATAGTTCAAACACCTTTCATTTCACAGCAACACATAAGATTTGTTACTTCCATACATTTGTACTTTCATTTTATTTTGTTTTATGAGGACATATGATGAAAATATGTAAAGACTGAGGACTTACTTTCAGAAAATGATGGAAGTTCTGGCATTTGGGGACACTCCACCTCTGGCTCATCCCTAAAATATTTCTCAGGTTCTAGAAGAAAGGCTGGTTTATTTACTTCAGGCAACTCTTGCAAGTCTTCAATATTCAATGACCTAAATGCACCTTCACAACAATGTATTTTAGTGTAGAACTTTTCTCTTTAAAAGAGTACAATATGATTAATTCTTTGCTAACTAATAATTTCCAACATTAAACCATATATATGTATATATATATACAATTTAACCTTCCTATTACTCAGTTGGTACGGCTTCAGAGATCAGCAAATCCTACAAACACAGCTGTTCAAAATAAATCCATGATCCTTTCATTCAAAGAGACCAAAAGGAACTCATAGCTTCCTGTGCATTTATTTTTTATTTTATATTATTTTTGCCATTTTTCTCTTGTAAATGAGGGTTCTGTAGTTTTGAAAAAATTCCAGTATTTTTCTATCTTCAAGAGAATTGTATTCTTTGTGAAATTAAATATTTGGTATTTGATGATACATTTAGAAATTTGAATTTAAAGGTACTTTGTTATGACAAAACATTAACTAGACTATCATGTTTTATATGCATACATAAATGTATTTATCATGCATACAATAAGAAATGCAAAGGTAAGTTATTTTAATCATGTACTTGAAAGCAAAGACTTGGAACAAGTGTAAGTTTTCTTTTTTGTTCTGGAAGATAGAAAGGTAAAAACTTAATTCAAGTTGTGGTTTTATATTAGTTCTGTGAGGATAGGAACTTTACTTTTATAATCATAATGGCTCACCACTGGGAAAAGTAAAATAATGCATATTCAGCAGCTATAATGGAACAAATCATATGCTGTGTCAGTGGTTCTCAAACTTTGACATAAAGATCATCTGCAGGGACTATTAATAAATAAGTTGCCATGTAGCATTTCCATTCCTGAGCTGTAGGAATAAAATGGGGCCCTAGCACTTCTAAGGTATAGTTTATCCTTACCATACTTTGATAAGTGTGGCTATGCTAAACCGAAGAATAATTCTTCATAACTTATAAGTACCATTATGTTCTTCTGACAGAGGAGGAAATTGTGTCTCTTTAAGATACATTAGTAAATATTTATTCACATAGCTATTAATTGGAGGTATATTTTATTCCAAAATTTATTTCCTAAGGTAAAATAATATTAAGATAATTATAAAGTTTATACAATATACTAGGCGCTATTTTAAATGCTTTCCATGTACTATCTCTGTCATTCTGATAAAAATCCTGTTGGAACAGATTAGTTTATAAATGGGAATTGAATATTAACAAATACTATGTGTTTAACAGAAATATTTATCAAAAATTCTAAAAATTATTCACCTATTAAAGAGATAAGCAACTTTATCTTGCCTATAAGTTAAAAATATTTATAGTGGGTTTTTCTCATCTTGATAATAATATTTTATCATAATATTCTTATTATATTTTACATCAAATATGATGGAGCTTTGACAAAGTCTTACTGCCAAATAATGTTTTTGTATAAAATTATTATTTGGTTTTAATTATACATTTCATTAGTTATTTTAGTTTTAGTTGTTTTACTTTTTATTAGTAATTTTTTTCTAGTCAACCGAACAATATATTTTTCTGTGTGGCTCCAGACTTACTGAGAGTAAAAGTAGTTTAGTTTACTTAAATCTCTAAAAAGGAGGGAATAATTAACGTTCTGTGTATTCTCCATTTTGAGAATTATAATCTTGACCTTAACATAAGTGCTTAGACTTTAAACTTCCGACACTTGTATGTCATACAGACTTGGACAATTCACTTAATATCTCTGAGTATAAACTTTCTCTTTGTTGAATGGATATCACAAGATCTTGTCTTTATATTTATTAAAGAAAACTAAAATTCCTGGCACATAAAGTAATCATTTGTCTTATTTATATAAATCTATAAAACAGTAGCAATATAAGAATGTATCAACAGCTATTACTTACTGGATGCTTTGGGTAGAACATCATCATTGTAAAGTTTGTATCTTTTTTTCTTATAGCTATTTTTCTTCTTATATTTTATGCCTAAATTTAAGACTCCTGAAGGTCTGACACTGGAAGAAGATAATTTGTGATGAAATAAAATATCACTTCAATAGAGAAACATATATTTTCTAACAATAAAAATACACACCATAATTTGACAGAAAATATTTCTATCCTATGGACACAATTTGTTTACAGTTTTTACACCATGTTTCTCAATAAGTTGCCAACAGCCACGTGATGATATAATGAGATATCAGGCCAGAGAGATTGTTAAAAGTCAAGGTGTTTTCCTTACATGCGGCTATCCCTGGTTTGATTCCTTGAACCACATACTCAGCACCACCAGAAATGATTCATGAGCTTAGAGCCATGAATTAACCCTAAGTACTATGAGGTATGGCCGAAATCCCACCCTTTGTCCAGAAAGAGCTTACTAATCTTTTTTAATATTAACTTAATAAACTAATTAATCCAATATTTTATCTCCAAAATGCTAGGAATTCAGAGAAAAAAACATACAGAATTGCACATAAACACATATAATGAGATTAACCTGAATAATGTGTATCTAGTTATTAAAAATAAATATCAGCGGTATGCATCAAAAGCTCTTTTTACCCATTGTTAGATACTTTCTTTTTTATATTTTGTATAAGTCTATGGATATATAAAAGCATAGATATTTACTTGTGATATTAATAATGTCATTTTGGTCACTGTGTGGATATGGTCTATCGTGCTGAATCCCCTTCGGAACCTGGCTTGCTCGCATGGTTGTTCTTCATCTAGTGTTCTGCCTATTCTATTCAGGATGACACGATTGAACAACTTGTAGACGACAGACAGCAGGCAGATTGGGCGATAGCTGCCGATGTCGTGGATGTCTCCCTTCTTGTACAACAGAACAATCCTACTGGTTTTCCACTGAGACGGAACCTTGCATTCAGACAGGTAGCGTGTGAAGAGTCGAGCCAGTGTATTGATGAGTCCTGGCGGCAGATTCTTCAGGTGTTCAGGTCTGAATAGAATAGGCAGAGCACTAGACAAAGGACAACCATGCGAACAAGACGGGCTCTGAAGGGGATTCAGCATGATAGACCATATCCACACAGTGACCAAACTCATTGAAGTTTCGCGAGAGTTCAAGATGCCGCTCTGTCTGACGTTCATTGACTTAAAGAAGGCCTTCGATTATGTTGAGATTGACGTGGTCATCGAATCCCTGGCCAAACAGGGTGCTCAAACTCAGTATATCAAAATCCTCTGCAAGCTATATTCTGGATTCACCACCAGTATCTCACCATTCTACAAAAAAAGTGATCATTGCTGTAAAGAGAGGGGTGAGGCAGGGTGATACCATTTCACCGAAACTCTTCAGTGCTACCCTGAAGAACATCATGCAATGACTGGAATGGGAAGGAATGGGAGTGAAGATAGACGGTCGGCAATTACACCACCTCCGTTTTGCTGATGACATCGTTCTGAAAACGCCAAACATTAGCCAAGAGGCACAAATGCTGGCCAACTTCGACCACAAGTGTGGAAAGGTAGGATTGCAGCTTAATCTCAACAAGACGATGTTCATGAAAAACGAACTAGTCCCTGAAGCTCCATTTGCTCTCAATGGAACGAACATTTCCAAATGCAGCAGCTATGTTTACCTGGGTCGAGAAATCAACATGAGGGATGACTTGGTGCCAGAACTGCGCAGGAGGAAGAGAGCAGTGTGGAATGCCTTCAAGAGCATGGAAGAAGTGGTTAAGAGGACGAAGAACCTCCGGCTCCAGGCACATCTTTTCGATTCCACTGTTCTTCCTGCACTAACATATGCCTCAGAGACTTGGGCCCTACACAAACACGATGAGATATTCGGGTATCCCAAAGAGGAGTCAAAAGAGCTATGCTAGGAGTAACACATCTCACTCAAGTGAGAGAAGGAAACTGGAGTTCTGAACTCCATCGATGGTAAAGAATCAGAAACACTGTCTCATTTGTCAAGGCATCAAAAATCAGATGAGCTCGTCATGTAATGCAATTCAGAGACAGCCACTGGACTAGAGCTGTTACCTACTGGATTCCACGGGAGTCAGAACACCTCGTGGCCGCCCACCAAATAGATGGTCAGATTTCTTCATCAAATCCCTGAATGAATTATTTGAGGCTCTTTCTGTTCCTGGAGCAAGCAGATATCATTGGGCTGCACTAGCACATGACAGGGACACATGGGGATGTTGCTGGTGCCCACTCGAGCAAATCGAAGATCAACAGGACGACAAGTGATAAATAATGTCAAAAAGTTGAGGATTTTTTTGTGCCTGTCTTGAATCTATAAAAAATATTTTCATTGAATAGAAGTGGACAGAGTAGGCATTCTTGTCTTGAGCCTGATCTTAGAGGGAAGGCTCTAAGTTTTTTCCCCATTTAGGAATTAATGCTTGCCATGGGCTTGTGGTAGATGGCTTTGTCTTTATTGAGGAAAATTCCTTCAATTCCCATTTTGCTGAGCGTATTCATCATAAATTGGTGCTGAATATTGTCAAATGCTTTCTTTGCATCTATTGATATGATCATATGGATTTTATCTTTTCTTTTATGATATGATGAGCTATGTTGATTGATTTGCAAATGCTAAACCATCCTTGTATCCCCAGCATGAATCCCACTTGGTCATGGTATATAATTTTTTGTTGAGTTGTTGGATTCTATTTGTAATATTTTGTTAAGGATTTTTGCATTCATTTCATCTGGGATATTGGTCTCTAATTTTCTTTTTTTTGTGGTGTCTTTGTCTGCTTTTGATATTAGAGTGATACATGCCTCATATAAACCGTTTGGAAGTGTTTCTTCAATTTCCTGGAAAAACTTCAAAAGGACTGGCAATAGATCCTCTTTAACTGTTTGGAAGAATTCGCTACTGAATCCATCTGGAACTGGACTTTTGTTTGGGAGAAGAATTTTGATTACAGTTTCAATTTCCTTTGAGAATTATGGGTCTATTCAGGTATTTCAAATCTTCTTGGTTCAGCCTCGAGAGGTTTGAGGAATCCAGAAAATTATCCATTTCTTCTAGATTCTCTTGTTCCATGGCATACAGACTTTCAAAGTAATCACTGATAAACTTTTTAAGTTCTTTGGTTTCTGTTGTGATATCCCCACTTTTGTTTCTGATTCTGTTTTTAGGGTTCTCTCTCTCTTTCTTTGTGAGTATTGCTATTTTTTGAAAGAACCAGCTATTGGTTTCATTGATCTTTTAGATTGTATTTTGGATATCCAGCTCAGTGATTTATGCTCTAAATTTTATTATTTCTTTCCTCCTGCCTGCTTTGGGCTCATTTTGTTGGTCATCTTCTAAGATCTTAAGCTGTTAAGTGAAGTAATTTATGTGGTTCTTTCTACCTATATAATAGATGCTTGCAGAGATATAAATTTTCCCTCAACATTACTTTCGCTGTGTCTCACAAGGTCTGGTAGCTCGTGTCTTCATTCTCATTTGTTTTTAGGAATCTTTTGATTTCTTCCTTGATTTCCTCTCTAACCCACTCTTTCAACATTGGGCTGTTTAATTTCCAGGTGTTTGATTTGATTCTCTGTTTCTTTATATGATTAATTTCTATCTTCAGTGCATCGTGGTCTAAAAAAGACAGTTGATACAATTTTTATCTTCCTGATTCTACTGAGGTATGTTTTGTGGCCCAGCACATGGTCTATCCTGGGAAATGTTCCATGTGTACCGCAAAAGACTGTGCATTCGGTTTTGGGGGGATGAAAAGCCTATATTACATCTTCAGCCTTCTCTTTCACTTCTTCCTTCAGAGCCAGTACTTCCTTGCTGAGTTTTAGTCTTAGTAATCTATAAAGAGGTGATAAGACGGTTTTGAAGTCCCTGACTACTATTGTGCTGTTACCAACCCTTCATTGGGCGCATATATGTTTATGAGTGTGATTTAGTCCTGATGTACATATCCCTTGATTATTAAAAAATGGCCTTCACTCCCTTCTAAATTTTTTCAGCCTGAAATCTATGTTGTTTGGTACTAGTATGGCCACCTGGCTTTTTTGAGGGAGTAGTTTGCTTGTAGAGTTGTAATCACTATTTGCAGATGACATGATACTACAAATAGAGAATTCTAAAACCTCTATCAAGATGCTCCCAGAAACAATAGACATGTAATATTAAAGTCATGGACTATAAAATCAATACCAAAAGTCCATGGCTTTCCTATATGCAAATAGTGAGAGAGAAGAAAGTGCTATGAAAAAATTCCATTCACAATAATGCCTCAGAAAATCAAGTACCTCAGAATCGGCTTAACTAAGAAGGTAAAAGACCTCTACAAAGAAAACTACAAAATGCTACTTCAAGAAATAAAAGAGGACATCTGGAAATGGAAAAACATCACCTGCTCAAGGGTTGGGAGAATTAAATTGTCCAAATGGCAGTACTACTCCCCAAATCATTATACAGATTCAATGTGAGCCCTATAAGGATACCCGTGACATTCTTTAAAGAAATTGATTAAGCTTTTCTGAAATTCATATGGAAAAATAAGCCTCCACAAATAGCTAAAGCAATTCATGGGGAAAAAAGATGGGAGACATCACTTTCCCCAACCTCAACGTGTATTACAAAGCAGTAATAATTAAATTATGCATGGTATTGGAATAAAGACAGATCCGTGAACCAATGGAATAGGGCTGGATATCTTTGCACACACCCCTAAATACATGATCATTTAATCTTTGATAAGGGAGCAAGAAATATGAAATGGAGCAAGGAAAGCCTTTTTCACAAATGGTGCTGGCAATACTGGACAGCTATGTGGAAAATATGGGCTCAGACCTCTACATAACACCATGCACAAAAGTCAATCAAAATGGATTAAAGATCTCAACATCAGATGAGAATCTATAAGGTACATTGAAGAAAAGATTCGCAAAACTCTCCACAATATTGAAGCTAAAAATCTCCAAAGATAAAATGCCACTGACCAAGCAAGTGGGAGCAAAGATAAACAGATGGGTTTATCTTAAACTAAGAAGCTTCTGCACCTCAAGAGAAACAATGACCAGGATACAAAAACAGCCCACAGCATGAGGAAGGATATTCATCCAATATCCTTTGAGAAGGGGTTAACATCAAAGATATGCAAGACACTGGTTGAACTCTACAAGAAAAACATCCATCACATAAGAAAATGTGGCAATGAAATGAGCAGAAACTTTCTCAAAGAAGAAATTCAAATGCCAAAAAAAGCACATGAAAAAATGCTCTTCGTCACTAATCATCAGTGTGACGCAGATCAAAACAACAATAAGATATCATCTCATACCACAGAGACTGGCACACATCCAAAAGAATAAAAGGTACTAGTGTTGGTGTGGATGTGGGTAGAAAGGGACTCTCCTTCACTGCTGGTGGAAATGCAGACTGGTGCAGTCCTTTGAACCAGTATGGACGTTTCTCAAAAAACTAGAAATTGAGCTCCCATTTGACCCTGCAATATCACTTATGGGAATTTCCCTGGGGGCCCCAAAACACACAGCACAAACATCATTTATATTCCTATGTTCACTGCAGCACTATTCAACATAGCCAAAATCTGTAAACAACTTGAGTGCCCAAGAACAAATGAATGGATAAAGAAAGTAAGGCACATCTACACAGTGGAATACTATGCAACTGTCAAAAAATGAAGTCATGAAATTTTTCCTTAAAATGGATAGACATGAAAAGTATTATGCTGAGTGAAATGAGTCAGAGGGAAAGGGAGATATAGAATGACTGCATTCATATGTGGTAAACAAGAAATATATAGTAGAAAACTAATATCCATGGCCAGGGAAAACAGGGGTTAGGACTGGTCAATGATTGGAACTAACCACAGGTTGTGGGGGCCTGTGGATAGGTAGTATAGAGAAGAGATCAGTTTGACAATAATAGTTCAGAATGATCATGCTGGACAAGATCCGAGGGTTAAAAGTAAGTAAGGGATATTCTTTTAGTATCAATATTGCAAACCACAATGCCCAAAAGGAGAGAGAATAAGGGAGAGAGAGAGAGTAGATAGATAGATAGATAGATAGATAGATAGATAGATAGATAGATAGATAGATAGATAGATAGATAGAGAAGAAAAGAAACTGCCATAGAGGCAGGCAGGGGGTGGGTGGTAGGAGGGAACCTGGGGACACTGGACTGGTGCTGGGAAATGCTCAAGGTGGATGAATGGGTGTTGGAATCCTCCATGACTGAAATCCAATCATGAATGGCTTTGTAATGGTCTATCTCACAGTGATTCAATAAAAAAGACCAAAAAACAATAAACCTTTCACTTAGCTTGAATCCACAGAAAAAGGTTTTTATTAATATAACAGTGAAATCATTATATAGCCATAAATAATTCTAGTTCTAAAATAGCAAATGACTTCATAATATATATTAAACACTCACTGTCACAAACCTCAACACAAGCAGTTATAAGTTGTATTGTGAAAAATAATCTTGTATTTTCTTATATCAATCAGAAAACATACCCATCTATCACAAAATCATGGACAGCCCCAAGACCTTGGCCTGCCCTTTCCGTCTTTCTGCTTTCCACTTTTCCCTTAGTCCTTCAAGGTATGTGTCTTTCACTGCCTAACTTTATTTTGTGTTCTGTTACATACTGTTTAGTCGTAGAACCTTAAGATAGTTCTTTTCTATCAACCTCATATAATAAGATACTTGCTCCAGTTTTAAGAACAATAAAATGGATGGAAGTTCAATGATATGTCTAGTAAAAAACAACATTAACAACATTCAACAAATGCTAATTTAACTTTTTTCCCTCAGGTCTATTTTGATTATAGCTAAATAAACGAGTTTAAATATCAATAAAAACAAAATAAACCTATATATATATATATTAAATGCCGGGTGCTATTTTTGTCTTTAAGTAGAAATTACTTGACTCATTATACAAATACATTTTACATTGTAGATCATTTTTATCTTTACAGAAAAGCTGTGGAAAAGTACTAAGTGCTGGCATACCCTGCACCTATTATTAATATTATATTAATTTATTGCCATTTTTCTTAATTAAAATATTTACTTTTATCAGTAAGTTATGAAGACTTATTTTTTTTCTTTTTGGGTCACACCTGGCGATGCACAGGGGTTACTCCTGGCTCTGCACTCAGGAACCACCCCTGGAGGTGCTCAGGGGACCACATGGGATGCTGGGAATCGAACCCAGGTCAGCCGCGTGCAAGGCAAATGCCCTACCCGCTGTGCTATCGCTCCAGCCCCTCAAGATTTATTTTTAATTATTATTTTCCTAATGCTGTTTCTCTGTCCCAGGGTGACATATTAAATTTAATTAGTTGACTGCGTAATTCCCTGTGGTCTACTACAGCTTCTCAGACTTTTCTTATTTTTCTTGACAGTTGTGGGAAATACTTATTAGGTATTTGTAGACTAATCCTCAAATTTGGGTTTGTTTAATACTTTTTTCATGGTTAGATGGAGATTATGGGTTGTTGGGAAGAAGGTAATATAGATTTAGTGCTATTATTTATTATCAAGAGTGTGATCAATCTGATTCATCATTGTTAACATTACTTTATTGCCTGGGCACATGTTTGCCAAGTTTGTTCACTATAAGCTTACATTCCTTCTTTTCCTTATGTATGTTACTTTCTGTAAACAAGTTTCCAAGTACAGTCAATATTTCATGGAAATAAGAAGAGGAATTAAGTTCTACTTTTGGTTTTATGGGTAACTTAGTAGCAACATAAATTACTCAGAAAAATGAAGGGTTTCATTTTGCTGAGTAAAAGTTTTTCTCCAAATCACACTAGTATTGATTCCCTCAAGTTTGCCATTTCCTAGAAATAAAAATGTATTATTTAGTCACTATATAAACTGAGATGCAAAAGATTTAGAAAAACTTAGAATTAGGAGGGTTTTTTATGGCTAATATTGTAGTTTTATTTATCCTAAAAACCCTTGATACACACTGCTTTGAAACCATTTGTTATCTGTCTCTGTAGTCCAGTGAAATTTAAAACAAATATTTGTAGTGTGATACAAAAGACTTTCTGAGAATTATAGGGAAAATTAAATAAGTAAAACATAAAGAACTTAGGATAGTGACAGGAACTTATAAGAACTCAATACATATATTACTATCACTTTAAGCCAGAATAACATAATTTTTACACAAAGCAGAGTATTATAGAATCTGTTAAATTGAATCCTAATAGTCTTGAGAACTATCAGAATAATCAGATAAAATTTAGAAGTGGTGCTTTCAAACGCATTATTTCTCACTCCCTTACCAGTACTTTGCTTTCCTCAGGTTAAATCATTCATATTTATTTGCATAACATTTATTAGACTATTGTAACACTGGTTTATTTCATTAGATGTTGTTAGTTTCTTAGTTTGTATAATCTAAAATTAACAATAGCACAGGTATGTATCTATGGAGATGTGGTTCTGAACAGAGTTTTAGGTTTTAGGAATCTACTCAACAGCATTCTCTGTGACTCAGGGATAAAAAGAACTACAAACTATACATCAGTAGTAATTTAAGAATTAAATTTCAAATACTTATTAGGCTTTTATTTGCTTTCACTTGTCAACCAGGAATATAGAATAGTTACTAGCACAAACGATTTTTTTAAAAAAAATTTTAATTGAATCACCATGTGGAAAGTTACAAGGCTTTCAGCTTTAAGTCTCAGTTATACAATGCTCGAACACCCATCCCTTCACCAGTGCACATATTCCACCACCAAGAATCACAGTATACCTCCCCCAACACCCCCACCACCCCAGCCCCCCACCCTGCCTGTGTAGCTGATAAATTTCACTTAACTTTCTCTTTACTTTGATTACATTCAATATTTCAACAAAAAACTCACTATTATTGTTTGGAGTTTCTCCCCCTAAAGTCGGACCTGCTGAAAAGGAAACATTTGATAATTTGTTTTCCATTGCTGAGAATGAAGAGATATGAGGTCGAAGGGCTGAAATAGTGGCCGCATGGTTTAGGATTTCTGTATTTTAGTATTTTAGTAACTAAGTCCAGAGAAATTTCGGCCAGAAATTGCATCATTGCAAGCTCGTAGCTCTTAGCTACTTTATATTCCACATATGAGTGCAATCTTTCTAAGTCTGTCTCTTTCTTTCTGACTCATTTCACTCAACATGACACTCTCCATGTCGATCCACTTATATGCAAATTTCATGACTTCATGTTTTATGACAGTTACATAGTATTCCATTGTGTAGATGTACCAGAGTTTCTTTAACTAGTCATCTGTTTTTGGCCACTCTGGTTTTTTCCAGATTGTGGCTATTGTAAAGGGTGCTGCAATGAACATAGAAATGCAGATGTCATTTCTACTATACCTTTTTGCCTCTCCGGGATATATTCCCAGGAGTGGTATTGCTGGGTCAAGTGGAAGCTCAATTTCTAATTTTTTGAGAATCTTCCATATTGTTTTCCAAAAGGGCTGAACTAGTCGGCATTCCCACCAGCAGTGAAGGAGAGTCCCTTTCTCCCCACATCCATGCCAACACCGGTTGCTTTTGGTTTTGGGGATGTGGGCCAGTCTCTGTGGTGTGAGATAATATCTCATTGTTGTTTTGATCATCATCTCCCTGATGATTAGTGATGTTGAGCATTTTCTCATGTGCCTCTCAGCCTTTCGGATTTCTTCTTTGGGGAAGTTTCTGTTCATTTCATCACCCCATTTTTTGATAGGGTCAGCAGTTTTCTTCTTGTGGAGTTTAACCAGTGCATTGTATATTCTTGATATCAACCCTTTATCGGATGGGTACTGCATAAATATTCTTTTCCATTCTGTAGATTGTCTTTGTATTTTGGTCACTGTTTCTTTTGAGGACTATCACAAACTATTAACAAAAGTAAATTTTAAATCCTCAAAATGTTAGTTATTTAAAGCTTAATTCAAAATGAGGATATAATATTTTGTGTATATTTTTACAGCTGGCCATAATTTCTCTAATTGAATATCACACATAAAATACCCTGATTGGGGCTGGAGCAATAGTAGGGCATTTGCCTGGGTTTGGTCCCCGGCATCCCATATGGTCTCCCAAGCACCACCAGGAGTAACTCCTGAGTGCAAAGCCAGGATGACCATCACTGGGTGTGACCCAAAAAGCAAAAAAGAAAAAAAATACCCTGATTACTAATAAATTGAAACTTGTTTTAAATGTTATATTGTAATATAGTATATCATATTATTCTGGTTTCTAAAAGTGAACTCTTTCCCTAGCAATGTTTTATCTCAATGTTAGTCAAAAGTAAATGTATCAGGGGCTAGAGTGATAGCACAGTGGGTAGGGTGTTTGCCTTGCACATGGTCCACCAGGGTTCAATTCCCAGCATTCCATATGGTCCCCCAAGCACCTCCAGGAGTGATTCCTGACTGCATGAACCAGGAGTAACCCCTGTGCATCTCCAGGTGTGACTCACAAAGATACAAAAAAGTAGTATATCATATGATAGTAAATAATTATTGCTTTTTTATGTCCTTAAAAAATAATAAAAGGAACAGGGGCCAAAATGGTTGTACAGCTAGTAGGGGACTTGCCTTATAAGCAATCAATGTGATTTTGGTTCTTGGCACCACATATGATTCCCTGAACTCCTCCAGGAGTGATCCCTGAATTCAGGGCCAGGAGTGAGCCTGATCACAGCCAGGTGTGTCTCAAAAAATAAAATTTTTTTTAAAGTAAAATGAAATGCTAAGGTTTGGGAGATAACTCAAAGGGTTGATGCACACATTTTTTTGTGGAGAGGCCCAGGTTCCATGTGGCACCACAAATCCTCCAAACACCAATGGAAAGTTGGGAAGTGATGCTTCTGTATTAGTACGATAGACTTTTGATCTCTTTACACTTCATTGTTGATTTATCAAAGACAAATAAGCATGTAAAATGCTTAGTCTCACAATTAATGTTACGAATCCAGTGTTAACAGTGATGTAAGATTTTGACAACAGCTTTAAGACAATTACAACATCTAGTGCTGTTGACAGTATTGCCTTTTGTGCATTGCTATGAAATAAAACATAAGCCAAGGAGAGGGAATAAGGCAGCAAGGTGACACATGGCCTTCAAGTATTTATTCATCTTTAACTAATATTTACTAATATAACACTGATTTATAAGAGTGTAAAAGTTTGGGGCCAGAGCAATGGTACAGTGGTTGCGGCATTTCCTAGAAGTGATTCCTGAGTGCATAGCCAGAAGGGACCCTCCACGACCACCCTGTGTGACTCAACGCCCCCTCCTCCCCAAAAAAGAGTGTAAAAGTTTAGGTAGTACAGTGACCCACCACCAAAGTGCCAATATCCACCAAAACACAGTTCTTTGGACATTTCCAAGGTCCTAAACCACACCCATAAACTTAACTCTTCAAACCGAAAGATTTGCTTTCACTAGAGATTGTCTATTCCCTTATAATCATTCAATATTTGGCATTCTTTTTCTGACATTTCACTAAGATTATGCCTCATACTTCCATTTATAGTTTAGCAAAAGACAAGATTTTAACTTTTCTTGTATTTGATTAGACTTTTAAAACTATTAACTTATGACCTTTGAATTTATTGTTTTTAAATCTTTTAACTCAACTACCATACTCCAAAAGAGATTTAATATTCTAGTGATGAATTCAAATGAGTGTTGCAATTAAGGTGTTTAAAGAAATGTTTGCTCAGGTCTTGCTATAGGAAGTGGTAGAATCACTTCTTTCAAGTTTGACACTGAGTTATATTGCAGTCCAAATGCTGTCCAAATGCTTAAAAATAGAAAAAGAATCAATAAAAAGCTACATGATAAATTCTAGGCTGTTATTATGAATATTGTTATCTGTGGACGCTCACAGTAATCAATAGAGAAATGTGCTTATATATCCCTAAGTAATAAAATAGGTTATAAAATGGGGAAACTACATGTTAGAAACACTTTTAAGATGTATTACATCTTTTCATCTTTGGTTTCCTGCTTATTTCACTTTAAAAATTTCTGAGAATGTGGGGCTGGAGCGATAACACAGGGGTAGGGCATTTGCCTTGCATGTGGCCGACCCGGATTCTATTCCCACCATTCCATATGGCCCCCTGAGCACCGCCAGGGGTGATTCCTGAGTGTAGACCCAGGAGTAACCCCTGTGCATTGCCAGGTGTGACCCAAAAAGCAAAAAAAAAAAAAAAATTTCTGAGAATGTGTTATTTTTGTAAGTTTAAGTTATCCAAATTATTTATTCACTCATAATTTTATATTAGAATATGTTATATCAAAATCAAATATGCTTTAAATTAAGAAAAATGCATATCATTGGTAAATTTTATCCTTTAATTTATTTACTCTTTTTTCTAATGCAATATGATTTTTGTGGTACCTAAGGGAATTAAAATCTATATATCTGCATAAATTGTTAACTGGCATTATAAATTCCCACTACTCTCAACTTTTATATTATTCTTCATCTCCACAAGACTTAACTTAGATATAATCTTTAACCACATACTTATTTCTCACAATACCTTCAGAAAACCTCGTATTTCTATATATGTCAAAAACAATATGTGCCAGTTTTTATCTTATAATTAAATTAACATAAAACACAGTTTTAATTCATTTATATTTTTCCTTCAGTGTTTTCCTCTTCCATTTTTACTTTTTGCTTCTCAGTATTTCCTTTTTCCCTACCCCCTCTAAATGCACCTTCACTAGCATATAATTTACCAAATGTGCTTTTCTTCCTTAGTCCTTCTAAAATCTTTCACAAACTCTTTTATTTTTTTATATATTTTTTTCATATAGACAAGAACAGACATGATTGTCTCCTTGAATTTATTAATCAAGTTAGAAAAAGGAAACATTCGGAACAATGCTTTTTTAAAGAAAAAAATCTTTTATCTATTAGTGATTTGATGAATGTCAGAAAGGGATTTTACATTTGAAAACTGAGTTGTGCTTGTACTTTTCCTACACCGGATTTTTTAGTGAAGGAAATAGTTTTTATTTAAAGGAATTTACTTACAGAGCTGTGATGGGAGAGAGAGAGGAATATGTGTTCAAGAGAAAACATGAGTTTTTCCATAGTGGAAAAGGATTCACATAGGATTTTATTCATGTTCCAAAGAAAAATGTTGAACACACAAGACATACAATTTAATTCTCAGACTATGGTTAAACTACTTTTCAAATTTTGGTATAACTATATGGGATTGTTCTGTGCTATCTCAACACTACAACTTTTAGAATTATTTCAAGCTACCAAGAGTATCCTGCCCACACGGCAGAGCCTGGCAAGCTACCCGTGGTGTATTTAATATGCCAAAAATAGTAACAACAAGTCTCACAATGGAGACGTTACTGGTGCCCACTCAAGCAAATCAAAGAACAATGGGAGGACAGTGCTACAGTGCTACAGCTAGTAGAATAATAAAACATTTTATTTTTAAGAGAAGTTTTTGGATTTAAAAACTTATGCATTAACATTTATTTTTATAATGCAAATAAAATGTCATAGAAGTATAGGACATAAAATAATGAGATCTTATAAGAAAACAGTTTAAATTGCCAATTTTTAATTCCAATAAAATCTGCTTAAAAATTAACATACTGTACATTTATAATTTGAGATGTTTTTGTTCAAGTAAAAGCTAAGATCAAAATTCCCACATAAAAATAACTCATGAAGTATGAGAAATTAGTATATTGGATGAAATACCCTTGGGAAAAATGTGTAAAAGTTGACTTCATCTTTCAAAGGAGTGTGACAGGAAGATAAACAATGATATATTTGTGTTGCCCTGGGGTAACTTTATTTCCTGATCTGTAAAATAGAGTGGATGGCTAGGTGGAGGCATTAAAGTTTTTCCATTCCTAGGATTCTATTATTATACAGGATTGGCCAGGCTATATTTCTAAACTGAAGGGATCCTTTTGCCTGAAAGCAAAATGCCACTTGACATTTCAGGATGCCATAATTCAAGAAAATGAAAGAACAAACACCACAACATAACTAGTACAGCAGGAAGTTTAAAGGTGACCTTTCTCTTTATCTCCCTAACACCAGAGTATCAAAAAGTCAGAAAATAATATAGTTAAGAAGTGAAAAATTATTTCCATATTCCAAACAGAGGTTACAGATTGTTTGTGCAGGCATACATATTCAAGAAAGCTGCCTAAAATTGATCTGTGGCATGACTGATATATAAACTCTCTAATGATGCAGAAATTATAAGAGAAGATGACATCAGAGGGGAGCTGTAGATGAGTTTTGAATCTGATATTCCATTTTGGGAGAGAGCAGAAACTTCCCCCTCTATTCTTGCCTATATTCACATAAACTACTAAATAATTCAACATACACCCCTTGAGGTATCCTTAGAGACACACACAGGACCACTGATTGATTATATCTGAAGATATTTACATGGGAAAAAACATAACTAGAACTATTCACAAAAGTATGAAAGAGGAATGCAACCACGAAGCTCAAGATATGACATATTTGGAAGCCTACTGTAGGTCCAACAAAAGTCAACCAACCCAGAAATTAGTTGCACCCAAGAAGCCTACCTATGAGAGAATTATAAGAGAAAGACACTTGGTACTAATAAGAAGAAGTATAAATTGGTAGAGTGGAGCCAAAAAAATTGGAGATTTCATAAATTTGGAAATATGCAATGCAGTGTCCCTGATGTATCATTAACAAAGAACTTCAAATGCACTACCTAATTGCTAGTATGAAATTTAGCTAATAAGTAATAAAATATCAACTTTGTTTCACTACTTTTCGAGGGGGGCCAAACTTGATAGTGTTTAGGTCTTGATCCCGGTTTTGAGCTCAGGGGTCATCACTCCTGGTAGGACTTGAAGAGCCATAAGAAGAAGGCACCAAGGATTGAATCCAAATTGACCACGTACAAGTCAATTGTCTAACCCACTGTAGTATTCCTTCAGCCTGCTTCATCAATTTTAACAAGTCACTGTCATCCCGTTGCTCATCGATTTGTTCGAGCAGGCACCAGTAACGTCTTTCATTGAGAGACTTATTGTTACTGTTTTTGGCATATCCAATACACACGGGTAGCTTGCCAGGCTCTGCCGCTCGGGCTGCATACTCTCGGTAGCTTGCCAGGCTCTCCGAGAGGGGCGGAGGAATCGAACTCGGGTCAGCTGCGTGAAAGGCGAAAGCCCACATTAAAATTAGAAATTCTGGAGCTATAGTGGTAGACTAGGTAGACTGGTAGACTAGGTAGGTCGCTTGCTTTGCATGCTGCTAACCAAAGTTTTACCCTGACACACATGTGGACCCCTACTGCTTCCATAAGTGATCCTTGAGCACAGAATCAGGAGCAAGCACCAAGCACTGCCTATCCATACAGTGTGTGTAGGGATAGGCAGTGTAGGGATAGGTGTGCCTATTCCTACACACACACACACACACACACACACACACACACACACACCCCTCCAGCATAAAAAAAAATAGGAACTGTATGGAATATAAGACAGTGGCTAAAGGTGGAATATGTAGATATGTAGGAACACTATTTTCTGTGCAATATTTTACAAAACAAAAAAAGAATGGTAAGAAATGCCTGTGATAAAAAAAGCATCAGAGCTATAGGATTTGGGAAATAGCTCAGAGTTGGATGTCATCCACCAATCCCAAGTTTATTTCCCAGTGCTGCATAGACACCTGGTCAGGCCAAGTTGGTAAGAAAGAACTAAATACACCCCTGATGCAAACTTTCTCCCCCAGCTTGCATCTAATAATCCCCACATTTTTAGGCAAATGTTAATAGTATTTAGATATTCCACAGAGAAGGAAATTTGGGTTTTCATGTTCTAAGTCTTATCTGGATTTCAATTAACATCTAGGTACAACTTCAAATCACTTACTTCTTTGTTGAGACATTTTCATTTTCTTTATCAAGAGAAGGTTCTATCAGGTCTAGGCATAGTTCCTCCTTAGACGGTAAAGGAATATTTTTAATTTTTTCCTCTTGAATATCTCTTTTAATTAAATTAGTATCTCTTTTAGGAAAGGAAAAGCAATTCTCAATTTTCCAAAGCTTTGCCTAAATAAAATCAGATATACTTTTTTTAATAATATTTTTTATCTTGACAAACTTATATATGATTCTACCACGTGTCAGTCTGAATAAAAATCATTGGGAAACACCGACACACACATGAGTAAGACATGTTCTTGTCCACAAATTACTGACAGTCCACAGAAGATACAATATAAATAAATATCAAAGGTAAAACATAAGTAGTTTTAGTAGCACATACTTCTACTTAAAACAAAATTTAGCTACAAATTTTGTTTAGTGGCATAACTTCCATGCCTAAAATGGCTCTATAATGCTTTGACCCTATAGGAAGAATACCTTATGTTCCAAACATCATTACAATATAAATAAATGCAATTTTAACTATTACATATCATAAAATTTCAACAACAAAAATTAAAGAGATAATGAACTTAAAATAGTCATTCTTACTTTTTAAAAAATCTAAATAATGAGATATATATTCACTAAAAAAGAAGCACACTTTTGCTGAAGAACTTTCAGAACCCATTTTTTGTACCACGATTTTTGCACTTTATTTCTTTGAAAAATCTCAAATCCAGTTTATTGAGTATATTTTTCCAAGAAAATATATATGCTGTTTTATAATTTTCACAGATATTGACTGCAATAGTAAATGTGCAGCAAATACTTTCCATTGACAACTTATTTTATAGTTTAGATGTTGAACAAATTTCTTCATCTTAAATCAGCCTATGTTTCATACACAGGAATGCACCAAAGAAGATGTCATAAGAGACATAAGGGTAACATAAGGCTGTCCCAGAATACCTAACTGAATTTTCTCAGAAAGATCTGCTAAGTAAAATGCCAACAGGTTCAGAAACATGGCTTCATAAAAGGAACTGAAGCAAATAAAAGTCAATCTCAGTATTCATAGACAAAAAGAGAAAGGCATGCTCACTAAATAAAAGAGAGCTCTTCTACTACAATTTTTAGAAAATTAAATGTTTACAAGTGCAGTAAAACTAAAATGGATCCCATAGGAAATATTTGCATTTGATTTGTATTTAAGCCTATGGTAGCACTGTAGCACTGTCATCCATTGTTCATCGAGGGGGCACCAGTAATGTCTCCATTGTGAAACTTGTTACTGTTTTTGGCATATCGAATATGTCACAGGTATCTTGCCAGGCTCTGCCGTACAGGCGGGATACTCTTGGTAGCGTGCCAGGCTCTCCGAGAGGGATGAGGAATCGAACCTGGGTCGGCAGCGTGAAAGGCAAATGCCCTACCCGCTGTGCTATTGCTCCAGCCTATGGTATTAAATGAAAATGTTTTGGTCTTTTTTCCCTTATAGTTTATTGCTAAATCAAAGTTTAAATACTCAGAGAGTCACCTAAATCACATCAATATAGTAAATGGATGAAGTAGAAGTATCAGAACACAGACTGCCCAAGCAGTGCAAATAGTGCTTTAAGGGTATTCTGGAGAAGTGTACATAGCATCTTAATTGTTTTCTGCATGATTATTTTCTGAAAGTTTCTAGGAATATATGTTTCCTCAGGTATATCATCAACAACCATACTTCTCCATTCCAGAAATAGGAACATAACATCACGCTTAAAATCTAACTTAACGAATCGACATCAGTGTCTACCATCAGTGGCTCATGCTTAAATATGGCTTAATTTAAAGTGAAGTGCTGTCATTGATATGTTAAAAACAAACCAGAGAGTAACTAAGTTATAAAAAGATTGAAAGTTATTTGGCAAAAAAAATAAAACTTCTTTCATCAAATACATAGAATCAGATTGCATTAAATGTTAACTACTTTTATCAGACAGCATGTGACTGGAAAATTGAGTTAATGTAGAAAATTAAAACACATTACGTCTGTTACTCCTATTTCATACCTGTGATACTAGAATTACTTCAATGCAAAGATAAATGCAATATTTAAATTCAGGGCAAAAGTTCCTGCATTATACAAATCAAATTTGACATAAATTGTGCTGATTCTAGTTATGTATACTAACTAGACCTCCTATTTAGAAAAAAATACACACATTTTTTTTGAAATGGTAAGAAAGATCCTGTTGCCAGTTTTTAAGTTTGAAATGTATGGTTTGGGGCAAGTTATGTAAACTGCTTTTTGTCTCAACTTCTTCATCCTGCCTTCTGTATCAGGCTCTTATCCTTCTTATCTTTTACTTACATCTGCATCCCATATCCTTCTGACACACCAAACGAAAGGCATTCACTGTTGCTATTTCCCTCCCATTATGCTCCATTCCTCTTCTGGTTCCCCATGGAACTAGCAGTACCCATATTCTAGGCAGCTGGATAAATGTGAGTCATATGAAAAAATTCACGTAGAAGGGAGTAGAAAACTCAGCTGTACCCACTTTTGTCTGACTTGACTTTCTAAAACTACCCCAGCACTAGTGGCTCTTTCGCTGTCTCAGAAGGAAAAAAAATTCAAACTATTTTCATTCAGCTTTGATTAGAGCTAAACTCTCCAAAATACAAAAGACTTCATAAAATGACTGAGAAAAAAATGTCAAAGGTAAAAAGTAAACAGTTTTAGTGGCACATACTGCTACTTAAAATAAAATTTAGCTACAAATTTTGTTTGTTTAGTGGCATAATTTCCATGCCTAAAATGGCCCTATAATGCTTTGACCCTATATGAAGAACACCTTATGTTCCAGACATCATTTTATTAATAAACTTTATTTTCATACCTGTCATACTCGCCTCTGCCTCATAACCATAGAGCAATGTTGGCATTGTATTAATTTCTCTAGCTGCCAGAAGTTTTCCAACTTCTGTGTGCCAAACATCAGTCCTGCCACCATTCTGCCTCACTCATCAAACATCTGCCTGTATACACTTACATGGTTTTCTTAGCAAAGACCTGATACTCACTTACTTATAGAACAGGGGAGGCCTTTCATCTTTTGGGTGTCCACTGAGATTCCTATGTTTCCAAGCAAAACATAGGTCTCCATTCCCAAATCAAATTCTGATTTACCATCACCCTCCACATCCTAATGATTCTTCCCACATGATCAAATTAACTTCACAGAACAATAATTACTTTTTACTGTCTAAAACATGAAAACTCTTGTCTTGGTTTCTTGGTAAGAGAGTAGCAGTTGACCACTGACATGAGAAGTTCAACTACAATATAGTAAATGTGATTTTAGCAAAAAATTACATACTAGATTCAGCAGTACTGGTGGACATAGATCAAACTAATGCGTGTTCTTTCCCTGAAGCACAAACAGAAAAGAAATAGAATTCTCATAAAAAATAAATGAGGAAACAAATAGAAATGTGAATTAATAAATATTTTCTTTCTTCATTACCTCACTTCCATTCCCCCCAAGCATAGGCAGGTATAAATCAGAACTTATTTTCCTGAGAGAAAAGAGTTAAAAATATGAACCCTGAAATGAGGCAAGGTGAGTTCAAAGTCAAGTCATCCTTTATTAGCCTCATGTGCTTAGAAAAAATATTTAGATTCCGAATGTATTTGTCATCTGTAAAAAGGAACAATGGAGACCCTCTCTTTCATGGGATAAAAAACTCATATAGATTTCATGAGAAAATTCATGTAAAGATCTGAAAGTAGGACTCTCATGTAGAAATAAAACTTAGCACAAGTTATCTATTATTATTTTGGCAAAAGTAGTAAACCAGAATCTCTTGCCAGGCTGTCTTCACCAGGACACCTCAGACAGGGGCAGGTTGAGTTTCCCTCCCTGCCCCAAACAGAGATCCGGCAGCTGAAAACCTCCAGAACCCAGCCACAGCCATGCCCAAGGCCACTCTCCATGTGCTCAGATGAGCCTTATCCATGAAGGAACCGACAGAGGAATCCAGGTATGCGGGACCCGTGACTGAGATCTCCAAGCCTGCTCAGATTGGGACTGCACCTCCTCCACCCAGATCCTCAGTTTTCCAGTAGCTTGGCAGTCACAAATTGCCCCAGTTCCATGTAATCTCAGCAACTGCCAATATCCAGAGACTGTAAAACAAAGCTCCCTGAAGAGAGCAATGCAGAATCTCGCACAGCAGAGCTTGGAAATCCACCTGTGTCATATTCAATATGCCAAAAATGTAACAATAATGGGCCTCATTCCCCTGACCCTGAACGTGACAGGGACAAATGGAGACGTTACTGGCACCCACTCGAGCAAATCGATGAGCAACAGGACAACAGTGATACAGTGATACAGTAAATCGGTTGATGAACAAAAAGGTGAACAAGTAATTATCTCTCCTTAAATTTTCTATATTTTATCATTGCATGCCAGTCATTACCACCTGTTTAGTAATGGCATAGACTGTATTTTTACTATTTTTTTAGTGAAACAAACTCACTTGTCTTAAAAGAGGAATTTTTCTCAGAAATCTGTAATATCATGAGCACCACTATTTTTCCATGTCACCAATGTCCTAGCTTAACAGAACTGCCAGGTTAATGGTAAACAGGACAAGGAGTGCCTAGAGCAACAGCTTTAGACATGGAAGTCAGTTCTTGCATGACTAATTAACATTGAGCTGATGAAATTCTAATGGATCAGTACAAATTTATACTAAATTTGTATATAAATATTAGAACAATAAATATTGTTCAAGTAAATACTAGAACAATAAAGAAGCAGTATTGTTACCTGACCAAAGGTGTAGATAGGAGCACTACAGACATCAGTGACACAAATGTTGCAGTCTGCAGAGGAGGAGATGACCAGTAAATGGCCCCCTGGCTCACACATCTCTAAAGAAGTGATCTGGTCTTCATGAGGCTGGAGTGATCTTATCAGTGTTGGGGCCTGCGTCATCTTTCCCTTGCTGGGATTAAGGCAGTACTCCTGAGTGAAAAAAAATACTAGGATTCTAAAATATGTGAACATTAAACTATTGGAGATTAAACTATTACAGTGACATAACACTTTTTAAAGCTTGAGATGAGAATGTAAAAGGTTACATTTGGGAACAACAGTCAGTGACCCAGGTGCAAAAGAATAATTTATGCATGATAACAGAGGTTATAAAGCTGCTATTAAAATTTTAAAGGTTTCTAATTTGACTGACAAGTTGAAAAAAAGAATGAAGAAAAAATTGAACAAAGCCAATTATTTTACAGATATTGCGTTTTGATGCATAGCCACATATGACAACTTTTATAATGTTATTGGGCCGGTACTCAATGGCACAAGTTCCTAATTCAATAAAAGATTACAGTGTATGAAGGATCAATCCTCTATTTAAATGATGTTTGCTGATGCTGAAGCCATAGTACAGGGATACATGGATTTAAGTGGTTGCCTTGAAAGCTGCTGACCTCAGTTTGTTCCCTAAACCTAGGAATTCTACCTCAAGCACTGCCAAGCGTGATCACGAGTGCAGAGCCATGAATAAACCCTGAGCACAATTGGGTGTGGCCCAAACATACTCCACCCCCCAAAAAAAAGTTCATTGAAAAAGTCAAATTTTATATAAAGTATATCCTAATTATTTATGTTAAACAATATTTTACTAACAGTATGCATTGATAAATTGGACAACTGACATAATTATATATTCACATAAGATTTTCAATACTGAGATAACTTGTTTTTCTCAATTTTTTGAGAAGAAAGCTCTGCTCAATATTAGGCAATGTTTTCTTTAAAAAATATTAAACTTCCTTTCTTATCTAAGAAATAGACAAGACTGAATTCAGAAAACAATCATGATAGAAGGTAATCAAAATGATATGAGATTTTTAAAAAGAAATTTACTTCTATATTCCAGATCTTCAACCCTCCATCAGGATCTCCTGTGGCAAGGTATCGATTCAGCTTATCAGTACACATAATAATATACTCAGCTCCATTATGGGCCAAAAATTCAGCCAGAAATTGCTTCTTAAATGTATCCCAGAGTCGAACATACCCACATCCTCCACATGATACCAGGTTTGCTCCTCCTAACATGAAAGAGAACGCCCAATTAGAAAACTGTTGTGAAAAGCCAAAAAAAATCTGTGGACAGCATAAGTATAGTGGAGAGACAAGTAGTATCAACACACATATTTGTATTTGTGTTGATATAACTTTTGTTAATATAACAACTCAGTCATATTAAATACAGAATGAATATAATCCAATTTTAATTTCTGTTTTCTCTTGAACATCAGAGGTAGGTTATGTAAAATGTTCTGCTAAATTATATTCCATTTTAAAATTTAATTTATAATTTTATATCATTATTTTTAAGTGAAATATAATATAATATATTTATATATAACAGATTTAAATTTGATATCCCAAATAATACAAAATATTACTTTAAATATATATTTGAATACATTAAATTTATTAATATAATTAATAATTCATAAAATTAAATTTTTATGCACAGGATATATATTAATGTATTTAGTCATAACAACAAAGCTATTATATTCTTTATATAATGGCATGCTTAATATTCTTTTTCTGGAATTATTTTTTAATTTTCACTGTGAATTCATACAAACCCTCCTGGAACACGTTTTTGGTTCATAGCCCAACAAGTAATCTTTTCATTTTCCATTGAAAAGCATGTTACCTAGACTAACCTTTGAAAAACACTTTGCCTAGATTATTCTTCTGTATAACATTCCAATTATTATTTGATAGATCTGTGGATGGTTTCCAATTTGTTTCACAAATGTGCTGCTGATTAATAGTCATATCTGTTTAAAATATAACTAATAGCATGTAGCTGCTTGAGTGGAAACAATTTTGGGAATACTGATAACATTATGAAGAATTAATGCTGAGGAAATGAGCAATTTCAGGATAATAGTTTATATTCTAAGTATAAACTAAGGACTAGAGCAATAGCACAGCAGGTAGGGCATTTGCCTTGCATGCGGCCAACCCGGGTTCAAGTTTTTTGTCCCTCTTGGAGAGCCCAGCAAGCTACCGAGAGTATCCCGCCCGCACGGAAAAGCCTGGCAAGCTACCCCTTATGTGTTTGATATGCCAAAAGCAGTAACAACAAGTCTCAAAATGGAGACATTACTGGTGCCCACTCAAGCAAATCGATTAACAATGGATGAGAGTGCTACAGTGCATTCCAAGTATAAGTGAATCCTCAAAAATAGTTTTGGAATTTGTTTCATAGTTTAATGCAAACACACACAATGTTTAAAAAAACATGTAGGTATGTTAATTTACTAATATTTAATGACAAAAAATTTTACAGGAAAAAATCATGAAAAATTAAGTATGGTCAATATAGAAAGTAGAGTTATATACTTACTTTTTTCAAACATCAATATAAACTTAAATTATGAAATTACATGCTTTATAATATGATTCATTTTGTCTTATCCTTTTAAAGCATAATACATTTTTTATTATTATTTCATTATGTCTATTATATTACAATGCATCGTATTTATCGGCAGCACATATTTATATCAGATTTAATATATCTCAGGCTGGAGAGATAGCACAGCTGGTAGGTCATTTGCCTTGCATGTGGCCGACCCAGGTTCGATTCCTTTGTCCCTCTCAGAGAGCCCAGCAAGCTACTGAGGGTATCCCGCATGCAATGCAGAGCCTGGCAAGCTACCTGTGGTGTATTTCATATGCAAAAAAAAAAAAAACCCAGTAACAAGTCTTTTGATGGAGACGTTACTGGTGCCCGCTCGAGCAAATCTATGAGCAACAGAAATGCAGTGCAGCGCAGTTAATATATCTCTATCTATCAAACACAGTACATTGTGCTAAGATATATATTATTTTCCTAAAGTTAAGAAGTAACACTACTGAAATAAAAAATTTATATGAAAGCTTTAAAAATGCATTTTTTTTCGCTTTTTGGGTCACACCTGGCGATGCACAGGGGTTACTCCTGGTTCTGCACTCAGGAATCACTCCAGGGGACCATATGGGATGCTGGGGATTGAACCCGGGTCGGTCGCGTGCAAGGCAAACGCCCTACCCAACTGTGCTATTGCTCCAGATCCAAAAAATGCATTTTTCTTAAGAAAAATATTTTATTTAGAAAAGACTTAGGCTACTTCTACACCATGCTATCATAGGTATTGAAAATAAGTGTGGAGAGAGATCAAGCACAAGGTTACATTCTCTACATTATTTTAAGTAACTGCTCTATGGTGAGCAGCACTGCCAATGAGAGTATATAACTCAGCAGGAATTCGAGCGAGAACTCTGACTTCTAGAAAGCAACCACAGGTGGGAAAGATACAAAATCCTAGTAGTGCTGTACTCTTCCTCTCCCTCTTCCTCAGTTCCTCTATTCCAGTCGCTTCCCATATCAAACAGTCATAACGGCATTTCTCAACCCAATCTTGATATATGAAGCACTATATAAGTTTCTGGTGGTGCCTCTCAGGCTCTTGTTTCAGAATCAGTGCATCTGAACCCAACCTTTTCTGCCGTGGTCTGTGGGTTCTTGTCACTCAGTACTGATAGTACTGTCACTCAGAGTACTGAGAAGTCAAACTCTGCAAGATCTAGACAGAAGTATATTGCACTTGATCTTATTGTTCCTTTCTCCAACACTGTATAATAGAATACTTCAGCAACAGAAGAAGTCTACAGTTAAATATAAATATATGTTATTTATATTTACCTGTCACTGCAGTATGTTTTCTTGCTTCGAGGAAGCAAAGCCTCATAACAGCATTATTACGCTCACTGTCAATTTCAAAAGAGACGATTCCCAAGGTGGCCTTCTCTGTTTTAGAGTGGGTGGAACAGCTACTAAGTAGTGTTTGAGGTTCTGTATCTATGAAAAGGACAAGCAAGTGCCTTAACAAAACTATAAGCTTTCTAAAAAATATCTATTAAAAATACATCATAACTCCAATTATTCCATCAAGTCTCATAATGGGTTTCCAGTCAACATCGCTGAGTCTGATGCTTAAAAAAAATGTATTGAATTACCGTGAGTTAGTTACAAAGCTTTCATGTTTGAATTTTAGTCATACAATGATTGAACACCCGTCCCTCCACCAGTGCACATTTTCCATCACCAATGTCCCCAGTATGACCCCCAACCCATCCTTTCCCCTACCTCTATGGAAGACAATTTCCCCCATACTCTCTATTTTGGGCATTATGGTTTGCAATATGGATACTGAGAGGCTATCACATTTGCTCCTTTATCTACTTTCAGCATGCATCTCTCATGCCAACTGGCCTTCCAACCATCATTGACTTAGTGATCCCTTCTTTTTTCCAGCTGTCTATTTCCCCAGCTCAGAGCCTGCTGCTTTTAACTTCCTTAATCCCAACCTGAAATATTGTTTGGTTTCATTTTTGTTTTGCATATTTATTCATGCTCACTGTGATTTCCTTGATATGAGTTAATAGAAACTTCACTTATAGCCATTGGTTGCATCTTAAATATCCTCAGATATTCAATATAAATATGATACTAATATGGCATTTTCAGAAAATTAATATCAATAATTTAATAAGCATGATTTGCAATGCCTTTTAAAATGTATTTAAATTATCATTTAATGTAATATCTTATAAATTACCTTGAATTAAATATTCCTAATGGATATATTATACCTAATAAATTATACCTAATAACATCATCTCTAGCACATAGTAATAAGCAGGGGGTATTCTCTCAAAATTATAAAGAGTCTAAGGGCTGAAGTGATAATACAGTGGAGAGGACATTTGCCTTGCATGTGGCCAATATGGGTTTGGTCTCTGGCACCTCCAGCACACCATGACTGAGCCTGAGCACAGAGCCAGGAGCAGGCTCTCAGCACAACCATGTCTGGCCCGCAACAAAGAAACAGCAGCTGCTACTGAATCCATCTGGACCCGGGCTTTTGTTTTTTGGAAGACTTTTGATTGCAGTTTCAATTTCTTTGATATTAATAGGTCTATTCAGGTATTCTAGATCTTCTTGGCTCAACTTTGGGAGATTGTAGAAATACAGGAATTTATTTTTTAAAAAAGCAGCAAACAAAGACAGTTATAAGGCCCAGAAGGACAGAGAGAGAGAGATAAAGAGAGAGGAAGAGACAGAGAGAGAGAGAGGTGCCTGCCATAGTGACAGGCTGGGTAGATAGGGGGTGGGTGGAATAGGAGAAGGCAAGAGAGAAACTGGGACTGTTGGTGGTGAGAAAAGTACACTGGTGAAGGGGCAGGTATTGGAACATTATCTGACTGAAAACCAATCATTAACAACTTTGTAAATGTGTATATCACTGCAAAAAATAAAAATAAAACTAGAAACCAATAAATAAATAAAGTTTTAAAAAAGGGAATGGAGGGGCTGGAGTGATAGCACAGCGGGTAGGGCGTTTGCCTTGCACGCGGCCGACCCGGGTTCAATTCCCAGCATCCCATATGGCCCCTTAAGCACTGCCAGGGGTAATTCCTGAGTGCAGAGCCAGGAGTGACCCTTGTGCATCGCCAGGTGTGACCCAAAAAGCAAAAAAAAAAAAAAAAAAGGGAATTGAAATGTATTTTGCTTAAGTGTAAAATATTCATGTGCTATTTAAATTTCTATGAAATATGATATATTCTAGATTTTGTCCTCAGATGTCTTTAAAGCAAGACATAATTTAAGATTTCCAAGTGATATAAATATTATGTTAGCTGTAGATTGAGTTTAAACAGTATAATAAGTGAACATGAGTTACCATTTTTCTACTAAGTTTCACACAAAGGCAATTTGGCAGGGTTTATTGGTAAAAATCAAACTAGTTAAAAATGAGAATTCTACTCCCTGCTGACAGTAATTCAGAAATGCTGATGCAGTATAAAGAGAAGAAATGAAAAGGCATGACATGCAGAATTTGTTAAGCAAGTAAATCTCAAATTTCTTATCTGACAGTGCTTTCACTAATCTTTTCTGCTTATAACCTGTCACCTATAATTTAGAAACAAGCTTTATTTTTTACATGCATTAAACATTAAAATAACAAGCTGTACTCTGGTTTGACCCAAGCACAGAATTTTAGTTTCACATTTGCACTTACCCAATTTTGATTTTAGCAGTCTCTGGTAATTAGGGTGAAGGACATAGTGAGCATTTTCTGTGCTATTATTCCACAGAATGATTTCTCCATTGTAACTCCCTGTATGAAAATGGATAGAGTATATATTCCCAAGAAATTAGAAATATAACTAATATTGATGCAAATATTATTATCATAACACTTAATTTTTTAAATTTATTCTTTTATTGAATCACCATGTGGAAAGTTACAAAGCTTTCAGGTTGAAGTCCCAGTTATACAATGCTTGAACACCCATCCCATGACCAGTGCATATATTCCACCACCAAGAATCAAAGTATACCTCCCCTCACCCCCCACCTCCCCAGCCCCCCACCCCGCCTGTGTAACTGATAAATTTCACTTTACTTTCACTTTATTTTGATTACATTCAATATTTCAAGAAAAAAACCCTCACTATTATTATTTAGAGTTTTTCCCCCCCTAAAGTCGGACCTGCTGAAAAGGAAGCATCTGATAATTTATTTTCCATTGCTGAGAATGAAGAGATATGAGGTCAAGCGGCCTCATTAGCAGCCGCACAGTTTTGGATTCATGTATTTTAGTATTTTAGAAACTAAGTCCAGAGAAATATCTGCCAGAAATTTCATCATTGCAAGCTTGTACCTCTCAGCTACTTTATACTCCATGTATGAGTGCAGTCTTTCTATGTCTGTCTCTTTCTTTCTGACTCATTTCACTCAACATGACACTCTTCATGTCGATCCACTTATATGCAAATTTCATGACTTCATGTTTTATGACAGTTACATAGTATTCCATTGTGCAGATGTACCAGAGTTTCTTTAACCAGTCATCTGTTTTTGGGTACTCCGGTTTTTTCCAGATTGTGGCTATTGTAAACAGTGCTGAAATGAACATAGAAATGCAGATGTCATTTCTACTATACCTTTTTGCCTCTCTGGGATATATTCCCAGGAGTGGTATTGCTGGGTCAAGTGGAAGCTCAATTCCTAATTTTTTGAGAATCTTCCATATTGTTTTCCAAAAGGGCTGAATGAGTTGGCATTCCCACCAGCAGTGAAGGAGAGTCACTTTCTCCCCACATCCATGCCAACACCAGTTGCTTTTGTTTTTTGGGATGTGGGCCAGTCTCTGTGATATGAGATGATATCTCATTGTTGTTTTGATCTGCATGTCCCTGATGATTAGTGAAGTTGAGCATTTTCTCATGTGCCTCTCAGCCATTCGGATTTCTTCTTTGGGGAAGTTTCTGTTCATTTCATCACCCCATTTTTTGATCGAGTTGATAGTTTTCTTCTTGTGGAGTTCAACCGGTGAATTGTATATCCTTGATATCAACCCTTTATCAGATGGGTACTGCGTAAATATACTTTCCCATTATGTAGATTGTCTTTGTACTTTGGTCACTGTTTCTTTTCAGGTGCAGAAGCTTCTTAGTTTGAGATAGTCCCATTTATTTATCTCTGTTTTCACTTGCTTGACCAGTGGCGTGTCAGCTTTGAAGATACCATTGGCTACAATGTCGTGGAGGGTTCTGCCGATCTTGTTGTCAATGTACCTTAGGGATTCTGGTCTGATGTTGAGGTCTTTAATCCATTTTGATCTGACTTTTGTACATGGTGATAGATGGAGGTCTAAGCCAAGTTTTGTGCATGTAGCTGTCCAGTTTTGCCAGCACAGTTTGTTAAACATGCTTTCCTTGCACCACTTCACATTTCTTGCTTCCTTATCAAAGATTAGATGATCATATATTTGGGGGGTTGTGTCAGAATATTCAACCCTGTTTCATTGGTCTGCAGCTCTGCCTTTGTTCCAGTACCATGCTGTTTTAATTGCTACAGCTTTGTAGTAGAGTTGGAAGTTGATTCCTCCATTTTTCCCCCCAAGAATTGCTTTAGCTATTCGTGGGGGCTTATTGTTTCATATGAATTTCAGGAGCACTTGCTCCATTTCTTTGAAGAATGTCAATGGTATCCCTATACCTATAGGAATTGCATTGAATTTGTACAATGCTTTGGGAAGTATTGCCATTTTGACAATATTAATTCTTCCAATCCATGAGCAGGGGATACCTTTCCATTTCTTCGTGTCCTCTTTTATTTCCTGAAGTAGCATTTTGTAGTTTTCATTATACAAGTCCTTTACCTCCTTAGTTAAGCTGATTCCAAGGTACTTGATTTTTTGCGGCACAATTGTGAACGGGATTGCTTTTATCACATCGCTTTCTTCTCTCTCATTATTTGCATATAGGAAAGCCATGGACTTTTGGGTATTGATTTTATAGCCTGCAACTTTACTATACGAGTCTATTGTTTCTAGGAGTTTCTTTGTAGAGGATTTAGGGTTCTCTAAGTATAGTATCATATCATCTGCGAATAATTAGAGCTTGATTTTTTCCTTTCCTACCTGAATGCCCTTAATATCTTTTTCTTGCCTAATCGTTATTGAAAGTACTTCCAGTACTATATTGAGCAGAAGTGGAGAGAGTGGGCATCCTTGTCTCATCCCTGTTCTTAGAAGGAAGGCTCTTAGTTTTTCCCCATTGAGGATGATGCTTGCCGTAGGCTTGTGATAAATGGCTTTTACTGTATTGAGGAAGGGCCCCTTCTATACCTATTTTGTCAAGAGTTTTCATCATAAATGGGTGCTGGATCTTGTCAAATGCTTTCTCTGCATCTATTGATATGACTATATAATTTTTATCTATTCTTTTGTTGATATGATGGATTATATTGATTGATTTCCGAATGTTAAACCACCCTTGCATCCCCGAAATGAATCCCACTTGGTCATGGTGTATGATCTTTTTGAATTCTATTTACTAATATTTTGTCGAGGATCTTCGCATCTGTGTTCATCAGGGATATTGGCCTGTAGTTTTCTTTTTTTGTGGTGTCTTTGCTTCTGGTATTAAGGAGATATGAGCCTCATAGAAACTGTTTGGGAGGGTTTCTGTTTTTTTAATTTCCTGGAAAAGCTTGAGTAGAACTGGCAATAGGTCCTCTATAAATGTTTGGAAGAATTCGCTAGTGAATTAATCTGGATCAGGGCTTTTGTTTTTAGGAAGACTTTTGATTACCATTTCAATTTCCTTGATATTAATAGGACTACTCAGGTACTCCAGGTCTTCTTGGTTCATCCTTGGGAGATTATAGGAATCCAGGAATTTATCCATTTCTTCTAGGTTCTCTTGTTTCATGGCATACAGCTTTTCAAAGTAGTCTCTGATGATCTTTTGAATTTTTTTCGTTTCTGTTGAAATGTCCCCCTTTTCATTTCTGATTCAGCTTATAAGGGTTCTCTCTCTCTTTCTTTGTGAGTCTTGCTTGTGGTTTATCAATTTTGTTTATTTTCTCAAAGAAACAGCTTTTGGTTTCATTGATCTTTCGGATTGTCTTTTGGTTTTCCATTTCATTGATTTCTGCTCTAAGTTTTATTATCTTTTTTATTCAGCCTGGTTTGGGCTCCTTTTGTTGGTTCTTTTCTAAAATCTTAGGCTGTGAAGTCAAGTTATTTATGTGGGCCCTTTCTTCCTTCCTGAGATATTCTTGCAAAGCTATAAATTTTCCCCTTAATACGGCTTTAGCTGTGTCCCACAGGTTCTGGTACCTCATATCTTCATTTTCATTTGTTTCCAGGTACCTTTTGATTTCTTCCTTGATTTCCTTCCTGACCTACTCATTGTTCAATATCGAACCGTTTAATTTCCAGGTGCTTGATTTGGTTTTCTGCATCTGTCCATGATTAACTTCTATCTTCAGTACATCATGGTCTGAAAAGATAGCTGGTACAATGTCTATCTTGTTGATTCTGTTGAGGTATGTTGTGTGGCCCAGCACATGGTCTATTCTGGAAAATGTTCCATGTGCACTGGAAAAGAATGTGTATTCCCTTTTGGGGGGATATAATGCCCTGTATAGATCTATTAGCCCTCTCTCTTCTATTTCTTCCTTCAAAGCCAGTATTTCCTTGGTGAGTTTTAATCTTCTTGATCTGTCCAGAGGTGATAGGGCAGTGTTGAAGTCTCCAATTGCTATTGTGTTGCTCACAATATCCTTCTTAAGGTCTGTTAGCAGCTGTTGTATGCATTTAGCTGGTCCCTCATTGGGTGCGTACACGTTTAGGAGTGTGAATTTGTCCTGCTGTATATATCCCTTGATTAATAAAAAATGGACTTCACTATCCCTTCTAATCTTTTTCAACCTGAAGTCTATGTTGTCGATACTAGTAAAGTCACCCCAGCTTTTTTTAGGGAATTTGTTTGCTTGCAGGATTGTTTTCCATCCTTTGACTTTGAGTCTGTGTTTGTTCTGGCTATTCAGATGTGTTTCTTTCAGGCAGTAGAATGTTGGGTACAGTCTCTGAATCCATTTTGCCAGTCTGTGTCTTTTAATTGGTGAATTAAAACCATTTAAATTGAGAGAGATTATTGTCATGGGGTTTTGTGCCATCTTTCTGTAAGGGTTTGTTGTGCTTGTAGGGGTTTTTCTTGTCTTACAGTAGCCCCTTTAGTCCTTATTTTAGGTTTGATTTAGAGTCTATGAAGTTCCTGAGTTGTTGTTTATCCGCAAAATAGTGTATCATTCCTTTGAGTTTGAATGAGAGTTTGGCCGGATAAAGTATTCTTGGTGAAGCATTCATTTCATTGAGTTTTTTTACTATATTCCACCACTGCCTTGGGCTCTAAGGGTTTCCTCCGATAGGTCTGCTGTGAGTCTAAGGGGTGCTCCTTTGAATGTGATTTCGAAGACGACCTTGCTGCTTGCAGTATTGTGTCTCTATCCATTACATCCATCATCCTAACTATGATATGTCTTGGGGTTTTTCTGTTAGGGTCTCTTTTAGCTGGCACCCTTCTGGCTCCTTGAATCTGGATGTCTGTATTCTCCAGTTCTGAGAACTTTTCAGCAATGATTTTTTTTGACTGTGGCTTTTTCATTGCGGTTTGTTCCCTGGCCTTCTGGTACTCCGATTATTATAATGTTGCTCTTGAAATCATCCCCTGGGACTCTGATTCTCCCTAGAGGTATTGTGAGGTCTCTCCCCATTGATTGTTGTTGCCTGTAGGCTGCCTGCAGCTCATCTTCAAGCTCACTAATTCTGTCTTCTGCTGTAGCCATTCTATTGTTGAGGGCACCCACTGAGTTTTTTTAATTCATCTACCGAATCCTTTATTTGTGACATTTCCTTTTGTAGTTTTTTTCATTTCTGCTCTCATTTCTTCCTGTAATTTCTTGGCTGTCTATTGTATTGTTTCTGTCAGGTCATCCTTTAACTTGTCAATCTTTCCATTGAGTTCATTGAACAGATTCAGGATTTCACCTCTGAATTTTTTTTCCAAGAGCTCAAGCTTGTAGGAAATGTCTATTGAGGCATCTGGACTCCTTTCATCATCCACTCATTGTGGCGGGGATTTGCACTGTTTCTTCATATTGTTGTGGTATCCAAGAGAGACCTTCTTGGAATTCGGTAGCAACCTATTTGCGAACTATTTTTTGGGACAGCTAAGATGATACTCAGGGAAATAGGTGATGAACATAGAGATATACCGAATAATTGCTTGGTATTTTGAAAATATGTGCGGCTCAGAAGGAGGCCACGCCCACTTTGTTAAGGCCCCACTCACTTTCCTTGAGGCCTCGACCACTACTGCAATGTAACAGGGTGACCTCAGGAGGGAGCAAATAGGCGTGGCGGCGCTGGAGGGTGGCGAGAGGCTAGATGGGCGGTGCTCAGGCAGGGTGGGAGTCAGGGTCCGAAATGAGGTGGCGCGGGGGTTGGGGGGAAGGTGTAGGCGCAGAGGAGATGGCACCTGTTTCAGTCCACTAACCTGCAAGAGGGAGCGAACCAGCGTGGTGGCACTGGAGGGTGGTGAGGGGCCAGATGAGCAGTGCTCACTATCTTAACACTTTATATGAAATTAGCCTTTATTAGGAACTTTGTAATTGTTGGTATACAGATAAATAACAATAGTTTTATTGATATTTAGAACTTACAGTTCTCACAATAAAACAGTGTATTAAATATGATGGATATTATTTTATATTTGTAGGTTATAAGGGTTACTAACAAGGGTTTTGCTATCAAATAACTTGAGTTTGATTCATGGGACTGCCACCTACTAGCTATATAATTTGTTCAAGATATTTAACTCCACTTGATGCCACAATTCCTCATCTATAAAACTGGATTAATAATTGCATTTAATTTATAATGTGACAAATGCAAAGTACTGATAATATCATAAGCATTAAGAGTATATTATAAGTACTAAGATTATAAGCAGTATTATCATTATTATACTTCTCATTATTGAATAAGGACAAGCAAATTAAAGTTGTTTTCTTTGGTTAAATCCCTTTCTGTGTGTGAGTGTGTGGGTATGTACATGGGTATTCTTTTTATTTCCTCCCTGGTGTATGTTTTATTAAATATTCTTTCCTACACTTATAAAATACTCCCACAGAAATTTTATCATATAATTCCTCACAAGCACATAAAGGTGGTGAGGCTAAGTCTTCCAAGCGTGTGAGTCCAGCTTATTCAGGGCAGGGCTATACAAAGTAGAGTGCCATTTAAATAACCTGAGAGAAGAGCTGAATTGAAATAGGATATATAAATTGTTTCCTCTTAGAATTTGGGAAGAGATGTATAAATACTGAATTCTGTTTAGTCTAAAAAGAACAAGTTGCACACTTACAAAGAAAATAGATCAACAAAAAAATGTGTATTCCAATTATTCTTGGTAGTATTCATCAATTATCATGATTTAAAGTGCTTTATTTGCAACTACTTGACAAAATATTTTCACATAGATGTGATGGAATGAAAATCAATGATGAGATTAAGACTTCACCAATTGCTATAGTATTTTAAGACACCTTCCAACAACCAGAGTCTCAGACTTACAGTTTTTTTTAGCTGTATCACATCTCAGCATGTGATACCACCTGCATGGGTAAGCTTTCAGCACTTGTAAAGCAAGGTTTCCTACATATTGTGCCAATGGAAAGACAACCAGGTACATCCTGAAAGCAGTATATTGCTAAGTGTAGATAGATCAGCAAACCAAATACTGTAGATATCTTGCTTCTTCTCAGTGATTTTTCATTTCTCTTACTTGATGACTTGGCAGGGGTCAATACAAATGTTAGACTGTGAAAACATAAGGTTCCTAGTTTTATGGTGCTATTTGTCTTTGCATTTTTTTTGGTTACAAATAATACTACATTTTCTGACTTTTTTTTATGTCAAAACATGCCTATCAACCTTTTGAAAATTTACTTTTAGAGATATTTCAAGAAGCCAGTCTCCAATCAATATTACTTTAGCTTAATTATGTCAAGGGTTAGTATATTTTCCATTATGAAGCACCTGTTTGTGATCATAGAATGATCACACTCATTTGCAAGATATAAAGAAACATAGTAGGAGAAAATACCCAAAGACATAGAAACAAAGGCCAGGAGGTATTGTTCTTAAGAGAAAATATGTGAAAATTAGGGGAGGGAGGTTAGGTCAGAGAAGGAACCACTATGACAATGATAGTGAGAAGTGATCACTCTGGACAATAATTGGGTGCTAAGAGGAGATAAAATGACATGTATGATACCCTTTCAGTAACAGTATTGCAAACCACAGTGCCTAAAAGATAAAAAGAAAAAAGAAAAGTGTCTGCCATAGAGGTAGGCTGGTGAATGAATGGGGAATTTGTAGAAGCAAGTTGACACTGGTGAAGGAATTATTGTTCAAACATTGTAAAACTGAAACTTGACCATAACAATTTTATATCTCATGGTGGCTTAATAAATTTAAAGACAAACTAAAGAAGAAATAAAAACTTCCATTAAAAAGTGATTAAGGCAGTGTGGGGTGGGGGGAGACAGGACTGGGGAGGGGGGAGAGGGATGTTGGGTTTACTTTTGGTAGAGAATGGGCACTGGTGAAGGGATGGGTTATCAAACTTTGTAAGGGAGAAACATGAGCACAAAAATGTATAAATCTGTAACTGTACCCTCACGTTGACTCACTAATTAAAAATAAACTATTAAATTAAAAAAAGACATATTAATATAATACCTGAGGGTCCTTTCTAGAGAAGGCCCAAAGGTCAGTTCTGAAAACTCAACTTCCTTTAAAATGTATGGCACTTGAATAGCTCGTGACTGGGGATTAATGTTTCCCTACACAGTAAAAAACGCTGGTTACATCTAAGTAAGTATGCAATTTATTTTATTGTACCAATGCTATTTTTTCAGTTGATAATTATACTATACTTGCATAAGGTTCAAATTAGGAGATGAGCATAATGGGCTAAATACTGACCTTTAAAATGCATGTCCGTTTACCCAAATTAGATTGAAATGCTCAGGTTATACTAAAAGGGGCCCCCATTTCCACCCTGTTCCCATTTCCATTCATTGCCCTATTTAACTAGTCAGGTGGGGCATAGGTAAAATAGACCCGCTTAAAAATATATATATTTCTCTCCATATCTGCAACTAGTAGAAATAAAATTTTTATATATTTTAAAAAAAAGTGATTAAGAAAAAAAGGAAAACTTAAATCACTTATTGTAAAGAAAAGGTTCAGTTAACCTGTAGCAAGAGTTTGAGGAGGTAAAAACGCAGCACATAAGATGTCATCCTGGTGTTGTATTTTTCCTCTCCATTCGTCAGGCTGTATAAAATGTTGATTGTAGTTCTGAGGTCGAAACACAGTAATAGTCCTAGTAAAATGGATAGAAAATCTAGCTCTCACTCTAAAATAATAAAGATATTGAGTAATTATTATCTACTTAAATGGTATGATTGAGATATCTAAAACTGTATAATCTCCTAATTTTTTCCCTAAATGTTCCTCCACTTTGAAGATTCTTTTGTATTTTCTCACTGAATAATCTCATAAGTTATGAAAATGTGGTATTAGAAGGTTCATTATCCTTTCACAATCATTTCCACCAAACATGTATGTATTTATCAGATTAATTATCCATCACCAATACACTAAAGCAATTGGGCACCACTGAACCAATAAAAGTTGTATGACTTTTAACATAAAAAGGAATATGTTAACAATTTTTTAATTTTAAGTTAAAAGTTTATTTCCTTTAGAGCTTCCATAACATCTAGCATATTAACACTTCCTAAAGCAGTTCGCAAACTTACTTGACCATAGTTCTTCCTCACTAGGCATTTTGGATAACTATCATTTGTGGAATGCTGAAAAATACTGCTTAAAAGGAATTGAACATAAAACATATATTTTTGAAAAAAATTTTAAATAAGATATTTGTGTCTTGGAGAACTGTTGGCCAATCTGAGGACAGGTCAGAATGGACAAAACATGAAATGCGTGTGTCTGTTGGGAAAAGAAGAAATATAAAACTTAGCTTCTGCCCAGATAAGATCCAGAGCTGCAGCACGAGAAACGGACCCTCTGCTCCTAAAGACTATGATCAAGAGGTCTTCTAACCCATTTTGGCACCCAGAGCAGCTTCTTGCAGAAACGCATCTAGACTGTGAAACGAGCTACAACCTTGTGCCGCCCAGGGAGGGACTTTCCCTCTCTGCCCTGTTTTTTTGAGCAGAAAATGGTGGCGGCGGCAGCATCCACATGGCGAGAGCCACCTTCTAAGACCCCCAACCCAGAGGTAGGACTTTTTAGTGTCGTAGCCTATAGGTGGTCCTGGGAGGGGGGGCATTACCGGCATGCCTTCTGACCAGGTAAGACCCAGAGCTGCGGCTCGAAAAACGGAGCCTCTGCTCCTAAAGACTATGATCAAGATGCACGAACTCAGAGCAATGAACTCTCAGCAATGAAAAGAAATTATTGAATGATGCCTTTTCAGCAGGCCTGATTGTTAGGGGAAAATTTTGAACTATAATAGTGAGTTCTCTGTTGAAATATTGAATGTATTCAAAGTATAGAGAGAATAAATTAAAGATCATTAGCTACTTAGGTGGGGGGTAGGCGGGAGGGGGGTATATTGGGTTTCTTGGTGGTGGAACATGTGCACTGGTGAAGGGATGGGGGTTTAATCAGTGACTGAGACTTAAACCTGAAAGCTTTGTAACTTTTTTCACGGTGATTCAATAAAATAAAAACTTAAAATATATATATATACATATATATATAACTTAAATTTGGAGGATTCAAATTCGGGTACAGTGAGCTTCCTTTTGATTTAAGTTCTGGTTCAAATATGACTGTGTGCATTCTAAAGTCACACATATCTCAAAGGAACATTTGAAACCCCAAGATTGATAGTTTTCCCCTATTTTCTCTTCACTTTCCTGAAATTTTGCTTCTATGTTCTTAATTGTGAAGACCTCCTAACTGTCCTAACAACCTCAACCTCTGATGGATGTTACTTTCTTTTCTTTAAAACCCCTGTTCTTAAATATAGCCTGTTTTTCCTTGTTTATTTTTTCTTCAATTATTCTGTATCTCCCATTGTTCTCTCTCTCCTTTTAAAAAATATAACTATTTCCTTTTGGTATGCTTCCATTTCTTCTGCTCAATTTTTAAAACCTCATTCAAGGTTTCTATAGAACCAAATAAATTTCAGTCAAACTAGAAGCGTCTTAATTCCTAAGGTTTTCCATTGTTGAGTAATTTTAGCTTGTGATTAGTCATTTCATATAATGTTTCCATACATGATATTCTATTCTATATATGCATTTGTTCTTACACAGAAATATTCACATATAAACACTCTCATTCTTTATGATCTATTTTATTCAGTTAGGCTTCCTTAACAAATGAAGTTAAAAGAAATATTTCCCTCTGACTTTTTCCAATATTCACATTTTTAATGTATGAGTACTGCTGTTTATTCAGCTACAGATAAAACTGAATAAAGTGGACATGAATGCCAAATTATTTTTAATTTTTTATTGATTATATGTGAGATAAACCATTACAAAGCTGTTCATGATTAGATTTGTCATGCAATGATCTAACAACCATGCCTACACCAGTGTACATTTCCAATCACCAATGTTGCCTGGTTCCCACCCCCACACACACATCATCTCCCAATACCCCATACCCGACCCCCAGCCTGCCTCTATGGCAGGCACTTTCATCTCTCTCTATCTCTCTCTTTCTCTCTTTTTTTCCCTCTATCTCTCCTCTCCTTCTTTTGTGCATTATGGCTTGCAAAATAGGTACTAAGAGGTCACTGTGTTTGTTCAGGACGTGCAGTATTTTTATTAGAAAGGTAAGACTGGGGTAGCTTTGTAACTGAGTGTGAGGTTTGGGGTGAGGAAGCGAAGTGCCAAGTCTTCCAAAAGTACAGGGAAGTTGGGGGAGGTAGCCACCATGACTCCTAGAAAGCCTAGAGATTTCAATCACAAAATTGCATATCAAATTTTTAACAGGTTAATACCTTCATGAGATCTATCCTGAGAGGGTGGAGTCTGGCTGAGGGCATGGCAGTGACTTTGGATTGTGGGAACAAGTGACTGCCAGGGGTTCTACTTGGACAGACACCAGACTAACCAGCCTCCCCCGCCTTTGATTTATCCTGGTCTGTTCAGCCTTACAGGGGTTCAATATCAACTGCGGCTTTTGATCTCTTTCTAGATTTATTTATGAGTCTCTGAAGTCAGGCTGAAAAATGAGCTTGTATTATCACTGTCACTGTCATCCCACTGCTCATCAATTTGCTAGAGTGGGCACCAGTATCGTCTCCATTGTGAGCTTGTTACTGGTATTGGCATATCGAATATGCCATAGGTAGTTTGCCAGCCTTTGCCGGGTGGGTGGATATTCTCTGTAGCTTGATGGGCTCTCCGAGAGGGACAGAGGAATCGAACCCCAGTTGGCTGCATGCAAGGCAATGCCCTACCCGCTGTGCTATCCAGATTTGTGGATGTGACTGTCATATACCTAACTTTTGACATTTTAATTTCTTGGGAAATTTGGTCCCAAGTTGTTGGGATCTGGCCAGAGACACAGCAGCAATTTGGAGGGTATCAGGAGGCCTGAAGGCATCATCAGGCCACTGACACACTCACTCTACAGGTACGGATTAAGCAATTGGTTGCACTGCACCTACAATATTCACATTTTACTTAAATAAATATATGTATGGTATCTATGCCACTGAAACCTTTACTTATTCTGTAATTTCATAACAAGTATTGTCGTACCTTTATTATGTTGGATATGTATTTATCAAGACAATGATTTAAGAAAATATTTTTGCTAGTGTCTAAAGATTCTCCTTTGACTATGTTATCCCTACCTTACTTTAATTTTCTTTATTGCAAATGTTGTTATATGACTTGGTGCTCTCTATTATTTTGTTTTCTGCTTCTTTAATAGTAAACAGGGTTTTAGAAGAACAAAGTTTTGATCCTTGTATATTAGAAGAGTCCAGAATAGTTCCTAGTACACAATAGTTATCTAATAAATGTTTGCTGGAAAATATTAAATATCCATTTTTAATCAATAATATCAACATTTAAATATAATATATTAATACTTATTTGCAACCAAAACTACAAATAAGTTCATTGCAAATCTAAGATTGTGGTGAATACTGGACTATCTGTACATTGATTTTCTCTAAGAAAATAATTGGTTGGCCCTAAAACCTTGCAGACACATGTAGGGAAATCAGGGGAACCCATCTTTCTGCCCTGCACCATTGAAGCCTGTAACTGCCCCTCCCCACCCTGAAATCTCACACAGCTACACACCAGAAAGCCTTAGGACCTCATTCTTCTACCCTGCACTGTAAGACCCCACCTCCAGGTCAGTTATTGGTCCTAGCTTGTGTATGTCCTCTAAACTCCAGACAGTGCAGAACCTAGCATCTCTGCTCAAAAAATTACCAAATACATTTCTTATATTGTGGGGAGGAGTATTGGGTGAGGCATTCTGATTTCACAGAGAGTATACAGTCTTAAATCTCAGTTAACTTAAGTCAGTAACTGGCTGACTTAAGTCAGTAACTGGCTGACAACTATCAGGGCATATTCAAACACTAAATAGCCTGAATAACAGATGTAATATTAGTATCTGTCTGGTATAAACAACTCAACAGATCATTTCTCAAGTAAATAGAAACCCAAATCCATACCGCTAACATCCAAAAATCTCAAAATGCAATCGGAAAACGAAGGAAGTCAGGTGCATTCACAAATAGACACAGAAATCCAGGCAAGTCCACAAACACATCGAAATACTTGAACCTGGTTGATGAAGACCTAAAGTCAACATCCACTGTACAGGCTACAGAAATCAAGCAAGCATTTAACAGAAAAATCAAGACATCACTTGATGAGAAATTCAGCCAATTCAGAAAACAACTTTTTTTTTTTGAGGATGGGAGATTTCATACAAATGGAATTGAAGCAGCTAAAGAACATAATAGCAAGTCCGTATAGAGAAACTTGAAGAGAAAAATGCAGGCCAGCATTGAAACAAAAGTTAAAAAAGCAGAAAGAGACAAAGAATAGAGGAAATGCAAGGTAATGCAATGACCAAAGACAAGATGAATAATCTCCCAATTTTAGGAATACTGGAGAGTAATGTACAAGGGAAAGTGGAAGAATGAGTGGTGGGAGAGATAATGGCTCAGACCGTCCCCACTTTCAGAGGGAGGCAGCTGTACTAATCCAAGAGGTTAAAAGAGTATCAACGAAAACTTCAAGAAGAACAAGACACGGAGTAATCAAAATAGTGGAAACCATGCTTCTTAACATGCTTCTTAAATCAGGAAAAGAAAAAAATTTTAAATATATGGGAAGTAACATTATAAATCTATTATGATTCTAAACAGATCTCCCATATGATATCAAACAGGCAAGAAAAGAGTAGAATTACATAATCAAACTACTCACTGAAAGAAAATTTCAACCTTGAGTCCACTATCCCACAGAGCTTTTATTTAGATTGGAATGAGAGATAAAAACATTCTCAGAATAACAAGAGCTGGCAACATTTGTGATAACAAAGCCAGCCCTGAATGAATTGCTGAAAACCTTCTTACATAAACAAATAGACAATTGTAGAATCCAAAACCTAACAAAGTAAAATGGCAACATAGCTCTTTAAATTAATTATATCCCTGAACATAAATGGACTGAAGTATCACATAAAAAAACAGAGTGGTGGAATGGATTAGGAAATAAAAATCTATGTATTTTCTACTTATATGAAACACATCTAAAATTACAGGACAGACACAGACTCATAGAAGAAGGATGTAAAACAGTTACACATGCCAATAAGGTGGGACTGGTCTGGGGTGCGGGGAAGGGTTGGAGCTGGGGACATCCATACTTATCAGACTAAATAACATTCAACATAAGGAAATTTGAGTTAGGGATGGACACAAATTATTGGTTAATGGAACAATAGATCAAGAAGTCACTGTCACTGTCACTGTCATCCCGTTGCTCATCAATTTGTTCAAGCGGGCACCAATAATGTCTCTCATTGTGAGACTTATTGTTACTGTTTTTGGCATATCAAATACACCATGGGTAGCTTGCCAGGCTCTGCTGTGCAGGTGCGATACTCTGGGTTGCTTGCCAGGCACTCCGAGAGGGGCAGAGGAATGGGTTGGCCTTACTAAATTTAATTAACAGATATAAACCAAATTGTAGAAGCCTCAAAGTTTATAAAACTTCTGCTCACAAACCTAAAGAAACACATGGATGGGAACACAATAGCAGTGAAGAACCTCAACATTCCATTGTCACCATTTGATAGATAAAATAGACATAATGCCAGTAAAAACATAGAGCACTAAATGAGGAACTAGAAAAGCTTTGGTCTCTGAGAAAGAGATCAAAAAGAATCTATCCTGAATATTTCGAATTTTTGAATATTTTGAATAAAATAGTGTCCAAGAACAACACATATCTAGGAATCAATTTAGCAAAAGTGGTGGTAGATCTATACCATGAAAACTTAAAAACACCTATAGATATAAAATATCAGGAAATGGAACTAATGATATATACAGGGCCCTTCAACCTAAAAAATCCAAGTATGCATTCTTTAGTGCACAAAGAATATTCTCCAGGATAGATCATATATTTGGGCATAATATAAACCTACATAAATTTATAAACATAAATGTAAGATAACATTGGTTTGTCCTTTCTGCCTTGCCACAGGGAGCTTAAGTTAATTGGGTTGCACCCATTTACATTGCTCCTGAGGCACCCCCATTCCTCTGTGTTTATCTCTTTCTTTGTGCTCTGCTTCCCCAACTGGTCAATCACATTTACCTCCTAATCAGACTCTGTTAACTTGTAAATATTGCTTTTCTCTTCTCTTTATGTCCTTTCATAGTTAATTCAGAGTGGTGTCCTTTTTGTATAGACTCAGGAAGACAGTTAATTCTATGCTTTTGTAACTTGGTTGTTAATTGACTCTGAATAATATTCACTCCTGGGCATCTGTTCTCTCACCTTAAGCCTTAGTTGCCCTTACTTCCTAGACTCCAAAAGAAGGGTCCCAAAGAGAGATTGGATGGACCCAGAGCAAGCTGTGAGCTACCTGGCATCAAAATGGGCCTTGTCAAAGCGCCATAATACTTAACTATAACATTAAGAGCATGGTCATGGACAAATTCTGTCATGATCCTAAAAGTAACAATTAGATTAGGACCCTGCTAGGGTTAGAAAAGATTAATCTGGCCTGAGCACTGTAGTCTGAGATCTATAGCGAGATGTCCCCAGGAGAGTCATCCTATAAGCTTAATGTATCTCTTACTGTGTCCATACAAAATAACTAATATTATTAAGGAGTAAAATTAAGATGACCGTTTAAATGATTGTTGGACTAAGGAAAGGGAAAAAAACCCTCGGTGGTATTTTGCCTGATCTCCTGGCTGCAGGTGATCAGGAAGAGCTTTGATATGTTGGTTGTGCTGGAAAATTTGGAAAGACTAGGGAGAGACCAAGGTGGTGTGAGTCAGAGCGTGGAGACGAGTGAGGGAGAAAGGAGGAGTCGGGAATGAGGGACTTAGTGAGATTGGAACAAGCTAGTGGGGAGAATGGAACAAATGGCAACTGATCACCAACCAGCCTGGCCTTCGTTTCCTCCTTTGTCAGCCCATGGCATCAGCCATCCTTGGGTGAGGAAGCGGTGCGAGATCACCAAATGCAGGCGGCAAGAGAGAGCCATGGGATTCCTAGTCGTTTGGTGATTATACACATAAAGATCATAGTAAACGTCTTCTCAGATGACAATACCACAAAGATAGAAATAATCATAAAGAGATGTGGAAAAGCTCTTGCACCTAGAATCTGAACAGCATGCTACTAAATAACAGCTGGATCAAAGAGGAAATTAAGGAAGAGATCAAAATAATTTCTTGATGCACCGACAATAAAACAAGGTATCAAAATCTATGAGCCACATCAAAAGTTATACTTAAAGGGAAATCCATAGCACTACAGCCCTACATTAAGAAGAGGGATAAACTGAGCAATGGAAACACACATCTCAAACATTTGAAGGACCAACGATAAATGATTCCAAAGGCTAATTGAGTTAAGAAACTAATGAAAACCAGAGCACACATTAACAGGATAGAAATCAATAAAGCAATACAAAAAAATCAAAGAAACCCAAGAAACTAGTTGTTCAAATAAATTAATAAGATTTAAAATTTCATTGGCTAAATTCACACACAAAAAGAGAAATTATTCAAATAATTAGGATCAGAAAAAAAAGGGGAAAAATGACAACAGAGCCCTTGGAAATCCAAGACAATGAGAGCTTATTATGAACAACTCTACTTTGTTAAGTTGGAAAGCCTAGAAGAAATGGACATATTCTTAAAAACATGTAATGTCCCAAAACTGAATTAAGAGGAAATAGAAAGCCTGAGTCATAAGCAATCAAGAAAGGAGATAGAAACATTAAAATTAACAGCTGTAATATTTCAATTAACAATCATAAGCAAAGAAATTGAAACATTAAGAATCTCAAAAACAGGGGCTGGAGAGATAGCACAGTGGATAGGGCGTTTGCCTTGCATGAGACTGACCCGGGTTCAATTCCCAGCATCTCATATGGTCCCCTGAGCACCGCCAGGAGTAATTTCTGAGTGCAGAGCCAGGAGGAACCCCTGTGCAACGCCAGGTGTGACCCAAAAAAAGCAAAAAAAAAAAAAAAAGAAGAAGAAGAATCTCAAAAACAAAACAAAAAAACAGAAGTCCTGGTCCATAGAGATTACTAGTGAGTTTTTTCAAACCTTAGAAGATTTACTGCTATCTTAAGCTCTTCCAAAATACTAATGAAACATGAATCCTTCCCCAAATTTTTATGGAGCTATTACACTGATATCCAAAGCATACAAAGACATTTCTATAGAACAAAACTTCAGCCAAACTCCTTGATTGACATCAATGGAAAATTTTTCAACAAAATCTTAGCAAACCAAATCCAATAGCATATCAAAAAAATCATACACCACAATAAAATATGATTTATTCCAAGGTTGCAAGGAGGGTTTAATATACATAAATCAAATAACATACCACATCAGTAAAAGGTCGAGGTCCCTCTCCACATGTTCAGACAGGCCTCATGCATGAAGGCAGAGGAACCCAGGTGTGTGTAATCCCATCAACGGCCAACATCCAGAGAGACTTAAAAGCAAGCTCCCAGAAGATATCTTGTAGCCTGCTTCTCCCTCTGGGAGAAACTGGCAATCTTCTGAGAGTTTCCTGCCCACATGGGACAACCTTGCAAGCTTCCCATGGTGTATTCATATGCAAAATCCAGTAACAAGCTGGATCTCATTCCCCTGACCCTGAAAGAGCCCCCAGCGAGACATCATCAGGAGGGCCGAGTCGAGATAGACTTCTAAGATCTCAGGGAAAGGACAAAATGAGAGGTTACTGAGCCCACCTGAAAATTGGTGATTAATGGGATTTCATGATCGTAATCGTGATCAGTAAAAGGATGATTAAAAATCATGTGACTATATTAATCAATGCAAAGAAAGCTTTTGATAAAAATCAACATTCGTTTATTATTTAAAAAAAATCCTAACAAAATAAGCTCGTAGGGACTTTTCTCAAGATAGTAAAGCTATTTATAACAAGTCCACAGTAAATTTTTTTTAATAGCTAAAAACTGAAAGCATTCTATTGAGATAAGATACAAAGTAAGGATATATACTATCTCCACTTTCATTCAACATAGTATTAGAAGTTCTAATGATAGCAATCAGGAGAGAAAAGAAAATCAAAGATATTCAAACTGGAAAAGAAGTCAAACTATATCTATTTGAGCATGACATGATATTATACATAAATAACCCAAAAGAATCACTAAAAAACCTTCTAGAAATTCTAGAAACATTAACTAATACAGCAAAGTGACCAACTACAAAGTTAATATACAAAATTAGTTGCATTCTTATATACAAATCATTAACCAGAGGAGAATGAAATAAAAAAATCTATCCTATTCAAAATAGTGTCAAGAGCATCAAATATCTAGGAATCAATTTAACAAAAGTGGTGGCAGATCTACATCATGACAACTTCAAAATACTTATAGATATAGGATACCAGGAAATGGAAAATTAGTCCCATGTTCTTGAATTGGAAGAATAAATATTGTCAAAATGACCATCCTACCTAAACTACTATGTAGATTCAATGAAATATCTATCTGAATTCAGACGACATTCTCCCAGAACTTAGAATACTCCATAATAAAGTTTGAATAGAATCATAAAAGAAAACAAGTAGCCAAACCACACTGAAAAATAAGAAATGGGTGGAGGAGGTTCGTGTCTCATCACCTTTCTTGAAACTATACTACATAGCTATAGTGACCAAAACAGCATAATATTGGAATAAGGATAGACTCTTTCCCACTGGGTAAGAGTAGAATATCCAAGAAGAAAGTTCCACGTATATGTTCATGTAATATTTGAAAAAGAAGCTGGGAGCACAAAATGGAGTGAATAAACACCCTTCAACAAATGGTGCTGGCAAAACTGTAAGAAATTTAAAAATTAAAACTAACCTGTTTTCACACCTTGCACAAAAATTAATTCAATTTGAACCAAAGGTCTTGATATCAGACCAGAATCTATAAGATAAATTGAGGAAAAAGTAAACAGGACGCTTCAAGATCTGGACCTCAAAGTTATATTCAATGAAACAATGCCACTGGCAAAGGCAACAGAATAAAAAAAAAAAATGGGACTACATCAAACTAAATAATTTTTTAATTTATTAATTTTTTTTGCTTTTGGGGTCACACCTAGCAATGCTCAGGGGATACTCCTGGCTCTGCACTCAGGAATTACTCCTGGCGGTGCTCAGTGGACCATATGGAATGTTAGGGATTGAACCCGGGTGGGTTGCGTGCAAGGCAAATGCCCTACCCTCTGTACTATGGTTCAGATCCCCAAATTAAAGAGTTTTTCCATCACAAAAAAAATTCAGGCTAAAACTAAAAGACAACTAACTCAATGGGAGGTAAATATTTGCTGTCAACACATCAGGTAAAGAGTTGATATCCAGGATATATAAAGTATTCTCAAAGATCAACAACAATAACAAACTCCAAAAGCTCCATCAAGAAATGGGAAGAAGAAATGAAAAGAGGTTTTTTCTGAGGAAAACTTATGGATGGCCAATAGGCACACAAAAGTACTCATCATCACATATTATTAGGGAAATCAAGACAACAATGAGGTGCCATCTCATACCACTGAGCACATATGGCACATATTAAAATACAATGGGAAAAATCTGTGCTGATGGGCAAGTAGTACAAATGAAACTCTCATCCACTGCTGGTCAGAAAGTTGTCTAGTTCAACCCCTATGGAAAAGAATATGGAGGCTTCTCTGCAGACTTAAATTTGAGCTGCCATACTACCCAGCAATTCCACTTTGGGGTATTTATCTCCAGGAGAGAAAACATTCACTCAAAAGGACATATGCACAGCACTGTTTACAATAGCCAGAATCTGGAAAAAACCCGAGTGCCCTAGAACAGATGACTGGTTGAAGAAACTCTGGTACATCTATACAATGGAATATTATGTAGCTGTTAGAAAAAATGAGGTCATGACATTTGCATATAAGTGGATCAACATGGAAAGTATCATGCTAAGTGAAATGAGTCAGAAAGAGAGAGACAGACATAGAAAGATTGCACTCATCTGTGGAATATAGAATAATAGACTATAAGACTAATGTCCAAGAATAGTAGAAATAAGTACCAGGAGATTGTCTCCATGGCTTGGAGGCTGGTCTCTCATTCTGGGTAACTCAGGGAAGGGACCACCAAGTAAAATGTGGTTGGAGGTCATGTGGGAGAAGGGTGATGCGGGCCGAATACAGACTAGAGACTGAACACAATGGCCACTCAACACCTTTATTGCAAACCACAACATCTAATCAGAAAAAGAGAACAAAAGGGAATTCCCTGCCATAGTGGCAGGGTGGGGTGGGGGGAGACGGGACTGGGGAGGGGGGGAAGGATGTTGGGTTTACTGGTGGTGGAGAATGGGCACTGGTGAAGGGATGGGTTATCGAACTTTGTATGGGGGAAACATGAGCACAAAGATGTATAGATCTGTAACTGTACCCTCACGATGACTCTCTAATTAAAAATAAACTAATAAAAAAAAGGACATATGCAGATCATTATTCATTGTAGAATTCAGTACAGTAACTAAGATTTGGAATCAAACTAGATTTCCTACAACAGATCAGTGGGTTATGAAGACATGGTTTATATATGCACTGTAGCATTGTCTTCCCGTTGTTCATTGATTTGCTCGAGTGGGCACCAGTAATGTCTCCATTGTGAGACTTGTTGTTACTGGTTTTGGCATATCGAATACACCACAGGGAGCTCGCCAGGCTCTGCCATATGGGTGGGATACTCTTGGTAGCTTGCAGGGCTCTCTGAGAGGGATGGCAAATGCCCTACCTGCTGTGCTATCGCTCCGCCCAGTTTATATAAACATAGTAGAATACTATGCTGCAGTAAGAAATGACAAAATTATGTCATTTTCTGCAACATGGATGGAACTGAAAGATATTATGTTAAATGAAGCTAATCAGAAGGATAAACAGAGGATGATAGCACTTAAAATGTGGTGTTTAGAGCAACTAAAGGAAAGGCAATAGTTTAAGGGGGGTTGTCTAGATCACCCTGCATCCCAAAGTAGAAGAAAAATGAAAAAAATTAAGTGGAGGGAGTGGAGAAGCGACAGCGTGCAAGGGTCAATGGATATTAGTGGTATTAAGCTAAATATTCAGAGCACAGAACCAACAACACCAAAATCATAAGCCCAAACATTAATAAGCAAACTACGGGTGTGTCGATATGGCAGGTGGTGAGGAGGAAAGGTCGTTGGGAGAGGGATTCTGTGAAAACTGGTATAGGATAGATGAAACTGGTGGTGAGATCCATGACGGAATATTGTATGTCTAAGACCAAACCGTGTATAACTTTGTAAATCATGATGTTTTCATAAAAGACAACTTGGGGAAAATAAATGAAAATAGTTGATTGAAGAGACTGCTATTTTATAATGAGTGTGAAGCATAACAGGCCAATTCTATATGATGTCCCAGCTAAAATTTAATGCCAAATATATTTTAACTTATTAACTAGATACATGTAGGTGCTGACACTCAAAAGGCACCACTTATTTTCTTAAGATGATTAAAATGTAGCTCTTCTTATATTTGCCCTTGTGTGTCAAAATGTTGAGAAACAAATTAACTGACACCTTTCCTTTAAAACCTAACCTATAATTTTCACTTGAAATAATAGTTATTCTTAAAATATCTTAAGAATCTACTCTGTTTCTCTGACTGTCTATTTCAATGATAACTTTTAAGTTTGTACTTTTGTCAAGAGTTACAGAGCGGAATGAGTGCATTTTAAAGCCATTTTGAGAGTCTGAGAGGTTTGTTCTTTGTGACATTGAATGAGGGTACTAGTTCAATTCAATTTCACACCTCACATTCAAAATCTTTAGTCATCCTGTGAAATTATCACATCTCTAATTCATAACTTAGATCTGATGACCAATTCTGTAGAAGCAAAGTGAGTTTGCCTTTGAAACACAAAAAATAAGTTTTTAAAAATATCTTTTAAGCAATTTTTTATAGCACTGTAGCACTGTTGTCCCGTTGTTCATAAATTTACTCGAGCGGGCACCAGTAATGACTCCATTGTGAGACTTGTTGTTACTGTTTTTGGCATATCAAATACCCCATGGGTAGCCTGCCAGGCTCTGCTGTGTGGGCGAGATTCTCTCAGTAGCTTGCCCGGCTCTCTGAGAAGGACCGAGGAATCAAACCCAGGTCGGTCACGTGCAAGGCAAATGCCCTACCCACTGTGCTATCGCTCCCATCCTAAGCAATAAGAAAATAATTCTCACCAAAACTTATCGTGCAAAATTTGCCATGAAGAGAACAAACTAGATATAAAAATGTTTTTCTCAAACAGGTTTGCGTGTGTGTGTGTGTGTGTGTGTGTGTGTGTGTGTGTTAGTCCAACTGTCATAAGAGCTTATCTTGCTGTGGTCTATCTAATTTTTAGGTTTTAATTCCAAAACAATAAAAATGAGTTCAATGTAAATCAGTTAGTTTTTATTCTTTTTCCTAACATTTTCTGTGTGATATTTTGAACACTGAAAATTAGATTAGAAAATGCTTGCCAATTTTAAACATACCTTCTGAATAGGGTATATTCTGTTTTAATATAGTTATTAAGACTAGATAATAACTTTGGTTCTGAATCTTATTCTAATAAAAGATACCAACTGAGTTGCCAACATAAAAATTTATTAATAAATCATTTAAAATTATACATGACTATACTATGTATTTTTATCATTGAAAAACTTTTAATTGTTAATCTTATTTAACTTAAAATATGTTGACATCAAATCTTTTCAACAGCTACATTTTACAATATTTTGTGAAAGATGGTCATTTATACATGTGTGTATATATCTATGGATTAGTAACCATAGGTTCAGTGGACTATATAGGGTGCTGGGAATAGACCCTAGGTCTGCTACTTGCAAGGCAAATGAACAACCCAGTGTGACAGCTCTTTACCACCATATCTATGATATTTTCAAAATCATTTGAATGATTGTCTAGTTTAGTGTTTGTATTCCTGTATTTATATTTTACACAGATAATAACGTTATAAATTGAGGCTTTTTTCTTTACAGAAAGAATATAAAAGAGGGAAAACACCAAAAGCAAGGTTTATGGGGCTGGATCAATAGTACAGCAGGTAGGGCGTTTGCCTTGCATGTGGTCGACCCGGGTTCGATTCCCAGCATCCCATATGGTCCCCTGAGTACCACCAGGAATGATTCCTGAGTGCAGAGCCTGGAGTAACCCCTGTGCATTGCCAGGTGTTACCCAAAAAGAAAAAAAAATCAAGGTTTATAAATTTGAAAATAGAGTTGTATTATATTCTATAAATTATATTATTTAATTTAAAGAGATTATTATGAATGCTTGACTTGATTTTTATCAGTAAATGTTATGTATTTTATGATTTATTCATTTAAGTTTTTCAAGGTAAATGTGGTCAGGTATTTCTTTACTGACTAAATTCATACGTTTATTTTTAAGTATATCTGCCCAAAATTAAAGACTTTTAAAAATATTTTAATTAATTTTTATTTTTTATGTTAAGGTTGCATGTTTACAATAATGTTAATATTTACAACCTTGGTGTATAGCTATGACACAATGAACAAGGTGCCTAATACATTCCCTCAGTGTCCTTATGTTATTTCTGATCCACTTCTTTATTTCTCTGTAATCTCAGTCTCCCGGACCAAGACTTTATCACCATTTGTTATTATTTTCTTGTTTTGTTATGCTGCATACCACAAATAGTTAATCATGCTCTACTTGTCCTTCTCCCTCTGACTTATTTCACTTACTACGATACCCTCTAGTTTATTCCAAGTTACAGAAAACTGAAAGGGTTCAAGTTTTCTTTCAGCTGCATAGTACTCTAGTGTTTGTATGTTCAGGGTGGAGAGCACCTTTTAGTTCCCATTTTCTTTTGTAATTTGTAACAAATTTGTGAAAAATGGAATAGTTAGGAGACAAAAAAGCCCTAACTTTTTCTCACCTAATTTCAGATTTTGCCAACATTCTTCCCTAAGATCATATAAAGTGATCACCCACAAATATAGATTAAGATATCAAGGATTCCACTGAACCACTTTTAGATGACAGTATAAATGTAACCATAAAAAAATTTTCTCTAAGCTATTTTTAAAACGTTATACTTTAGTCTAATTTTAAATATGCATATCTAAAAATCATATTAGAGAAAATTGTGTATCCAAAATATTGACTTACATTAAAGTTCAAGTTTTGAACTATTTTTTGTCATTTCACAATTTAAATTGGATTCACTGTGTACCATAAACATACCCTGGCATGCTGTTAGAGAAATGAATTTATTTATTCAACGTCAAATTATAGAGATCTGTAATCTCTGAGAGCCATTAATAGACACCAAGGCTTCCCAGTAATGTTAGAACACCTTGCTTTCCAGAATGATTATGAGTGTGCTAGTATTAATATCAAGTAGAGTAATCTCGACTCGGCCCTCCTAACTATGTTGCACTGAGTGCTCTTCAGGGTCAGGAGAATGAGATCCAGCTTGTTACTGGATTTTGCATATGAATATACCATGGGAAGCTTGCAAGGCTGTCGAGTGGAGATGTAAGATCTCAGGGAAAGGACGAAATGAGATGTTACTGAGCCCGCCCAAGAAATCGCCGGAGAAATCGGTGATTAACGGGATTTCGTGATTCGTGAGAGTAATCTGGACTATCTTTTCTTAGGTAAAACTATGGAAAATAAATTGTATGTGAAAGTGATTTATTGTCTAGTATATGTATTATTTCAATAAAGGAGAAAATCCTTTTGGACCAGGGAAATAGTTTTAGTCATAGCTCAATTCACCACTGCAAATGGCCCTGGAGTTTACAGGTTATAAATTCAGTATTCCTCCAACACTGCTGGAAGTGACTCCTATTTTAAAATGAAAAATAAAACCTTTTCAGATGATTGATAAAAATCCCAAAATAGGAACTGGAGCAATAGTGCAACAGGTAGGGCATTTGCCTTGCATGTGACCAACCCAGGTTGGATTCATGGAATGCCATATGGTCCCCAAAGACTGCCAGAAGTGATCCCTGAGCACAGAGTCAGAAATAGCCCTGAGAACCACTGGATGTTGTCCAAAAATAAACAAAAGGATCCCCAAATATATCCATATATGTTACTAGTTTTCTATGTTTAAAATCTGATTAAATCATAGCTTCAAACTTTTGAAATAACAATTCTATAGTAAATAATATTAGATAAACTACCTATCTGAGCACATTTTAGTGAACTTTAGTTGTTTACCGACATATATTTAAAAAAAAATCACACTTCTGCTGAAAGTAGACTATAGACCGAAAATAGACTATGATGACCACTTAACACCTCTATTGTAAACCACAACACCCAAAAGGAGAGAGAGACCAAAAACCCTGCCACAGAGGAGGGGGGGTGCAGGTTGTGGGTAGTGGGAGAGATGCTTGGATCAATGGTGATGGAAAATGGGCACTGGTGGAGGGATGGGTACTCAATCATTGTGTATGACCAAAAAGCAAGCACAAAAGTTTGTAAGTCTGTAACTGTACCTCATAATGATTCACTAATAAAAAATTAAAATAAAAAAATCACACTTCTGTTTTTTGGTGTATACCTAATAGCACAGAAAATGCCCCACTTATAATTGCAAGAAAAGTAATTTTTCTTACGATGAAACAAATCAATTGATCCTAAGAAACAGTAACTAGGTCTTTCCTTCTCTGTCTTATACAAAGGAGGTACTTACACAAAACCCAGTAAGCTGTTTTTCAATTAAAACTCAGAAAGCCATTTTTCAATTTTACACATTAAAATCACTGTCACTGTCACTGTCATCCCGTTGCTCATCGATTTGCTCAAGTGGGCACCAGTAACGTCTCCATTGTAAGACTCATTATTACTGTTTTTGGCATATCGAATACGCCATGGCTAGCTTGCCAGGCTCTGCCACGCAGGTGAGATACTCTCAGTAGTTTGCTGGGCTCTTCGAGAGGGGTGGAGGAATCGAACCTGGGTTGGCCACATGCAAGGCAAATGCCCTACTCGCTTAGCTATCACTCCAGCCCACAAATTAAAATAATAACAAAGAAATAATATGTTTCTTTTATAGTTAAAGTGATGCAATTTATTCATTAAGAAGGTAATAAGAATAATGAGAAGCAATGGGTGCAGAGGCTAAGGGTGTTTATTCAGGTACATTGGTGGTATTAAGAAACGATAGAGATAAATATCCAAACCACAGAGTTAACAACACTTAAATCATGAGATCCACACTTTAACATCCAAACTTAAAAGCTTCCAGACAAGATGCAAGTGAGGCCTGGTGAAGGAGTCAGAAATACCTGAGAACACTAGTGGAAGGAAGTTGACACTCGTGGTGATATGAGTGGTGCAACACTATATGTCAAAAACCCAGGTATGAATAATTTTGTAATTAATGATGCTTTAATAATATTAATTTTAGGGGGAAAATTATTTGGGTAGTGGAGTGATACTACAGAGAAAAGGATATTTGCTTTGCACATAACCAGCCAGAGTTTGATCTTTGGCATCCTTTATGGCCCCCTGAGCACCAACATGAGTTATTCCTGAGTGCAGAGACAGGAGTAAATCCTGAGCACCATTCAGTTTGGCCCAAAGCAGAAAGTAAAAAAAGAAACAGTCATTGAGTACTGGGACTGGAGAATTAACCTAGCAGATAAGGTGGTTGCTTTGCAGCCAGCTGACCCAAGTTCAATTCCCAGCATGCCATATGGTCCCCCAAGCCTTCAAGGAGTGACACTTGCATATAGAAACAGGAGTAAGTCCTGAGTGTGATCCAATAACAGCAATAAAAAAAGTTAATGGGAATAAAACTCTGAAAATCTCTTGGACTTACCCCAAGAAAGTGGTTGTGTATGCCTATCTATAAATGTCTATGAAAGTCTGAAAATAAAACTCCCAAACCAGGACAAATGTCTATACTACTTTTCAAAACTGTTCGTTACACAAAATTATATTTTATTCAATCAACATTCCATCAATTTTACTAGAGTTATCATTCACCTAGATCACCAAAAAGTTAATCTGTCAAAATGTTTGTGTTCATTTCCTATTATATTTTAATTCAAGTACAAAATTATTTCATCTTTCTTTTGTTTGTTTTTTTATAAAACATACCTTTCCCAGCCTGTAACCAATATTGTCTTCTTAAGAGCTAAGATCTGTGTAATATCCACTGCTCCCTCTTGCCCAACACTTAATGTGTAGTGGCAATATCCATTGAAGTCCCATATCTTTAAGAAAAAAAATAATTAAAATCACTTTTGAGATTAAAAAGGAAAATTTATTCATCAGTGAGCAAAGCAGCATGATATAATATTACTCATTTTTAATTTTGTGTTTATATTTTGGTGATCATTTCTCGATCACCTAAGAAATGAAATAAATAAAATCCGCTACTCAAAGTGGTCATTATATTTATGTTTGTAACCATGTTGTCTATCTCAACAATGATTGACTTAAAGGCTATAAATTAATGTTTTTATGGAAAAGAATGTATAAAAGTATGAAGATATAAAGAATGTATAAAAGTATGAAGATATATTACTTCATACTTATAGTATATCAAAATATTGGTTCTTTGTTTTCTAAATTCCAGCTTCCTCATTTATGAAAAAGAAGCCTTACTAATCAAGTATGCTTCAAAGATTAAAAATCTATAACAGAAATTAAAAATCTTTTCCCAAACAAAACTCTAGCTTCAAATAGTTTTAGTAGTGAGTGCTATCAAACTTTAAAGTTAACCTATTAGAAATGCCTCTAGACTGTGAACTAAGCTACGGCCCCATGCTGCCCCAGGAAGGGAAAGGTTTTTCTCTCTTGGCCTTTTTTTTTTCCCAGGCAGCAGCGTGGGAACTGCCATCTTATAAGGCTCACTAAACAGAGGTACGAACTTGCAATGATGTGATTTCTGGCAGAAATTTCTCTGGACTTAATTACTAAAATACCAGAAATCCAAAACCTCATATGCTCTTCATTCTCAACAATGGAAAACAAAGTATCAAATGATGCCTTTTCAGCTGGTCTGATTGTTGGGGGAAAATTACAAATAATAACAGTGAGTTTTCTGTTGAAATATTGATTGTAATCAAAGTAAAGAGAAAGTAAAGTGAAAATCATCAGCCACATAGGCGGGGGTGGGGATGGGATGGGAAGTATACTGGAGTTCTTTGTGGTGGGACATGTGCACTGGTGAAGGGATGGGTGTTTGATCATTGTATGACTGAGACTTAAGCTGTAGGATGACATTACTTTGTCCTCTCCCTCCTTGACATAAGTAGCTTGTCCCGGTTTTCCTCGGAGTTTAGGCTTACCCCAGTCACACCCATCAAGGTGTTCCCGAATCTCTCCATCCCTTTGTTTAGCTATAATCACTTCCCCATGCTCTCTTCCCCAAAAGAGTTAATCCGCGGCTTTCCCTTAATCTGACTCTGCTAATTTGTAAGGTCAGGCCTTCCTAGGATACTGAATTTATATTATATAAGTTAATATTGCCTTTCCTCTTCTTGTGCCTTTTGTTTGAATAATTTACTTTAAAGCAATGTCCTTTTTGTATGGACACAAGAAGACAATATTATGCTTTTGTAACTTGGGACTTAATTGGCCTCGAATATTATTCCCTCCCGGGCATCTGCTTTCTCCACTTAAGCCTCAGTTGCCCTCAGTTCCTAGCACCCCAAAAGCAGGGTCCCGACGAGGGACGGGACGGATCCAGGGCAAGCGGTGAGTTATGTGCTACCCTGGCATCTAGATGGGCCTGGCCAAAGTGCCTAATTCTTAACTATAAGTTAAGAGCTTGATCATAGACAAATCCTGTCATGATCCAAAAGTAATGATGAGACTAGGACCCTGCTAGGGATAGGAAAGACTGATCTGGCCTGAGCACTATAGTCTGAGATTGAGATGGCCCCCAGGAGAGCAATTCCATAAGCTTTAATGCATCTCTTATTGTGTCCATACAAAATGATTAATATTATGAATTCTTATATGTTTGCTGGCTGAGGAGAAGAGAAACACACTCATGGGACTCTGCCCTTGGGTGGATCCTCCTGCTGAAAGAGAATTAAGTCCTAGGAGAAGCATCCCCTAAGGGAAAGGAACCTCAACCCTATTGATGGTGACTACACCTAGGTGTAGATCCCAACCCCCTCATGCTGGGGAGATTTAACTAGGCTGTAAGAGTGGGTTGGGGGACCAGATCCAGAGATCCAGGGAGAAACCGAGAGCCGGGATAGAAGCAGGGAGAGAGGATGAAATAAACTGATCGAGCAACCAGTTTGGTCTTCTTCCTTCTGTCGCCTGCCCTTGACCGACAGCACACACAGCGGTTCCGGGGCACCGAACGCGAGAGGTGAGACAGAGCTGCCCGGAGAGCCCGCGAGTGTGCGAGCCCCTCGGAGAGCCTTAGTTTTTTACATTAAGCCTTATAGCTTTGTAACTTTTCACATGATGATCTCAATAAAAATTTTTAAAAATAAAATAAAATAAAGTCAACCTATTATCTGTCCTTCCCAATTTCTTCAAAAAAATTAAATAAATATTAATTCTTCAAAATAGATTCTATAAGGCCAATATTACCCTGATACCAATAATAGACGGTGACATCACATTTGGAAGGTAGGGGTTGGGTTTGCCCTGTAGGTACTAAAGGTTGTTCTTGGGTCTTTGCTCAGGAGTGACCCCTGGCACTCTCCAGGAGATTAAGTGTCACAGTTTTAGTAACCAAGTACAAATCTGCCTTATCTTTTACTCTAATAATAGTTACTTTCAAAAATAGGGATAACAAGTGACTGGAGAAATAGGACAGTAGTGGTAGGACATTTGCCTTGCTGACCAGGATTTGATCCTGGCACCCCGGTTGTTCCCCTGAACCCATTAGCTAGATTTCACAGCCAGGAGCAATCCCTGATCACCACCATTCTTATCTCTCCCCCCATCCCCCCCAAAAAAAAGCAGCAGGGGGAATTACAATGGAGTATTAATGCCATTCTTCAATTCAGATTGTTCTCTAATATAAGAGAGTCATTTGCAATTTTTGCCTTCCATCCATCTCATCAGGGCTCCCATCAATTAGATTACTGTAAGACCTCCAGTCCATATTTTACTATATTTAGCTTATGCTAAGAAATTAGCATAAACTAAATATAGTAAGTTTATGCTAATTTCTTGATAATTGACCATAACGTGTATGTTGTTCTGCCCACATGTGCAGATAACTTTCTGTTTTCTTCCCTCTGCAATTCACTGAAAAACATTACATATACCCATTTTTACTAGATGTTAAAGTACATCTAGTCAATAACTTCTTCATTTATGACAGAAATTTAATTGCCATTCAAAGCTTACTCAAGAAATTTTCTTCTATTACCTAAAAGCATCACAAGTCATTTCCAATCAATTACTGTCATTCAAAAGCTGAAAGGAACAAAGGAACAAGGAGATTCACTGTTGGGCAAAATTTCAAATAGCAAATATCTAACATTGGATGGAAATCTGATCATTTCTAGAAAGTGGACTTAACTCCAAGAAGGGCAGTGTTTTGTTGTTGTTGGGGGCACACACCTGTTTATGCTCAGGGTTTACTCCAAGCTCCGCTCAGGGATCACTCCTGGCAGGGCTTGGGAATCAATGCCAGAGATTGAACCAGCATTAGCAAACTGCAAGGCATGTGCCTTGACCACTCTACTATCTCTCCAGCCTCTGGAGAGCTATCCCTTGTTTGGAAACATTAGTTATTTTATAGCACAAAATGTTATTAATTAAGGATATAAAATAAGATGATGCTTGTTCCTCATACAATGCTTTATTTATTTTTCTTACCTTCACATAAACATACAAAGTAAAATAAAGGCTGTGTTTTCAAACACTTGTATTCTGAACATTTTGCATTTATTTCTTTTTTGGTGGAGCAAGCCTTCACAGGCCCGGTGGGCTCGTCCTTATGATAATGCTCGACAGTCCATGCTGAAACCTGACAGTGTGGTCTTGACTGACCCCTGCAGTGTTGCAGGCATCAAGGCCATCCTGGACTGCTCAGGGACCACTACGGCCATAAACTAGTGGTGCAGGTAGGGCAAGCATGAGCTACCAGTGATCAAAGCAGGCTTAGAGCATATTCCTTAAAGCTAAAATATCTCCCCAGCATCCCCAGATGTGCCTTACTACGTTACCCTGATTTATTATTGTATAAACCGAGAAAAAGAAAAATAAAGATATTAAATCAAACATAAAAATTATTGAGACCTTTATCTTATTCTTCATAATTATCCTCTATTCCAAATTCTGGGACAGGCTTTCAGAAACAAGCCCACGTTTTGAAGTTGTATTTATATCTAGAATAATAAAAACATCTAATCATTTATCCACAGAGATTTTCCTAGCAATTTTGCTATTAGTTGGTTTAAATTCTTAATTCTCTTATAATGTCTCATTTCTGCTCTTTCAACTTTTATATATATTGGTTTTTTGCCTAGAGAGAGCAGAAATATATATATACATATATATATTAAGAAATATATATATTCTCTTCACCCAAGATAGTGCCCTCGTATTTGGATAGAAAAGCATGTCTGTGTTCTCTCACCTTTACAGTCCCATCTGTACTGCCAGTCAAAAGCCGTGTCTCATTTGTATCAAAGGCCATGGTGCTTATTTCTGCATTGCCATGGCAACTAGTAAACTGTTTGATTTTCTTCCCAGTGTCTATCATCCAGAAGAAAACAGTCGACCCAGCATCAGAGCTGATTACCTAAGAAAAAAATAACATTGTGGAGAATTCAATATAGCCTAAAAGTCAACCATTTTTAATTCAAGAGAAAAATATCTCGCCTTTATATTTCCTGAGATCTCCTGAGATCCACAATAGTTAAAGACATTTAAGTAATGCAGTTCTTTTCCTTTGGTTAAGCTGGCAACATTTCAATTTCTAGGCTAGAACTGAAATAATGCAGTAACGATTCTCTTTATCTGGAAAGATAGTAATCTACTTCTACTTCCCAGTAAACTTAGTACCTAGAGGACATTCTGAAAAATATCCTACTGAAAATAAGATTGCAAATCTTTTGCACTGAAATGAAAAAGCTGATTTCATTAGTCACGGTGCTCAATTATATTTACAAAATGGTAAGAGACGTTTTTATTAAATCTTGACTTGCACTTAGCATTCAGAAAATATTATTATGAAACAAATTTAATTGTATAAATTTCTAGAATTATTGATTTTAGCATCATTATTTTATCTATTTCCTTTCTCAAGGTGTTATGTACAGCTAAATACAATTATTGATTGGTCATACAATCAAATAACACAAGAAGGTTAACCGTGGACTTGCAAATGTACTTCAGGATGAAAGGAGCAAACACAAGGAGGAACAGGATTATATATAGCAGTCTGATAATGAGATACTTAAGAGTGAGAAGGAGACTGCTAACTTTAGCTCTAGATATTAGATATCCTATAAGAGATTTATGGGTCATAACCACCTTATTAATAAGATTTGGGGTATTGTAGGAAGGAACAAAAGAAAAATAAAACACTAAACACACAAATGTACAGAAGGGAAGTTGAAAGATTATTGAGATTTAGAGAGAACTTAACAAATATATTTATCTGCTTTGGTATTGATAGCCATTGTAAAAGAGTAAAATTATTAAGAGTATGTTAAACTTAATAAACCTAAATCAAATGATTTATTAAGCTTATATTCAGAGGGCCTGGATAATTGGTTCTTATGCAATGCAGGTGTGCATTCATTTATTCATTCATTTTCTCTCTCTCAGCATCACTGACTCTGTGATCAGCTTCATAACTACAGTGATGTTTTTCTAATGAATACAAGATCTCAAAGAGGCTACAGTTTTTGCTTGTACATTAAAATGGTATTTGAACCTTAAAACTATGATCACATACCAGACAAGAGACACGTGCTTAATTTAACCAAGCAGGAATCTTAGAAAATGCACAATCTTGGTTAAATGTAAGCTCTAAGATAAGTACTACAGGGATAGGTAGAGGAACAGAAAAAATATATAAATTTCAACCGATGCTACAAAAACCGATGCTACACTCATGTTAGATATATTAACATGAGTGTTGTGAAGAAGAAGAATTAATATCTACTCACGAGGTTTTATGGAACAAAAGATGAGGAAGGTCAATATGAAATTGAAATGGAAGCATGTATGTATTGAGTGTCAGCCTTTTCCCTTCCTCATAGGATTATTACAAAAACTCTTTGAGGGTGGATAGATAGTACAGTGAATAAGGTGCTTGCCTTGCATGCAGCTGACCAAGGATCAGCCCCTAATCACCTAAATCCCACCAGGAATGATCGCTGAGCTTAAAACCAGAATAAAACCCTGTGCACCACCAATTATGGCCTCAAAACAAAGTTCTATAAAGTAAACAATGATACTACCCTCAATCTACCAGTGACAAAATTGAGATTCAAATTAACCAAGTACTATATCCAAACTAACATAATGAGATTTGAATCCTGAGATTGCTATGATACATATAATATAATCTTCTATTTAAGCAAAGTATTCAGAAAATTTTGAGTGAACTTTGAATAAATAACTTAAGAGATCATTGCAAGCATGAAGAACAATCACACTTTAGTGGAGCCGGAGTGCCTCGCAGAAGATCAGAGAAAATAGTCTGATGACATATATTTGGAATAGTATAATGAATAATGTCAAATAGTGAGTAATGTGCATAAAGTTATCTTGAGAAGGAAAAAAGTACCAGTTCCCAACAATTGGTCAGTGGAGTGTGTGACTCAAAATAAAGCTAAGAACAATGCAATTTTTCTTAATGATGAGTTGTTTCTCTTGGTTTATAAAGACACTTCTAACAGTAGAGCATAGGAAAAAGATAATTGGGGGCTGGAGTGATAGCACAGCGGGTAGGGCATTTTCCTTGCACTCGGAAGAACTGGGTTCGATTCCCAGCATCACATATGGTCCCCTGAGCACTGACAGGGGTAATTCCTTGAGTGCAGAGCCAGGAGTGATCCCTGTGCATCTGCATCGCCAGGTGTGAGCCAAAAAGCCAAAAAAAAAAAAGGAAAAAGATCATTGGGAGACCATTTGGAGGTACCTTTAATTACTTTGGCAAGAAGTGCTCATCTATGACAGTATTTCTAGAAGTAGAAAGAGATGAGGGATTAAAACTAAGGAGAGTGGGAGGTCTCTTAAACAAACATCAATGACTGTGAAGGATCTTATTATTTCTATTCTAGCAATTTTATTGAGCCTTTATTATAATCTAGGCATTTCAAAACTAATAGTAGTCATTCCCTGGCATAAAATAATAGAAAAATAATGTAAATCTATTTTCAAAGACTTGTTTATTTGAGACTGTCATCATCCACATGAAAAGTATATAATCAGCTATTTCTTCACTTTTTCTGATGTGACCATTCAAAAGATAATAACATTTTCTGCTTTGTTCTTTTCTTCCCCTGCTCACATTTCTGTCTCAATATACTATTCATCAGTTTTAAGCACCTTTATTTGCTCATGTAACAATATTACTTGAAATCTGAATAAATTATTATATTAGTATGTAGCCAGACAGTTTTTATTTTATGGCAATAAAATATGCCATAAAATATGCACTTCATCTTATGCCTAAAGATGAAGTCTTCAGGAAAACAAAGTGTTAAAAAAAACGAGGGAAGATGCAACAATCATACAACTAGTATTAACCAAAATCTAATCTCAATATAGCAATATCAGATTTCAAGAATGACCAGTCAAGTAGAAAAAATTTAAAGGTCTAGTATACGAAAATAACATATCATATCTTGGTGGATAAAATAGTTAAGACTACAAGAAGATAGGGACTTTCCTTTGTAGCAAGATATTTTTGCTAGTAAAAAGTGCAGTTCATTGGAATCAGTGAAGTCTATTAAGCCAATTGTCTTCTCTGCTTGGTTGGGCCTAGTGTGCAAATAGCAAGTGCAGACCAAAAATAGCAAGCAATCTCCTAGGAAGTATATGCAGACTTACATGAGCTAACAACCTTGGAAACACACCATTGCAGAGGACATTACACTTTCATGTTGGCCCAATACTGGGCTCCAAACAGGTTGTGTGGATATCTTTGTAAATCCCCAGGGCATAATGGCCAAGGTCCACTTAATCACATCATCAAGTCCATCTGCACCAAACTTCAGAACATGCACCATGTGATTGAGACTCTGCACTGGGCTCAATTCAACTTCCCTGGCCTAAAAAATCCACATAGCCTAAAGAGAATAACATTACCAAGTTCAATGTGACAGACCTTGAAGACAGGGTGACTAAAAAGCAACTCATCCCAAATGCTATGAGACCAAACAACCTCTAAACAAATGTTGGACAATGTACTACTGAGACCCTTGGATCTGTGTGTCCTCTCCTTGGTTCCTGCTCCTCATCCTAGCCCTCACCCCCCATCTTACACCACCACAATAAAAAAAATTAATAATAATAGTAATTATAATTATAATTGTAATAAAAATGATTTTCATCAATTTATATGCCACATTTTTATGCCAAATCCTTATGAAGTTACAGTATACTCCTGGCTGTTATCAGACAAGATGATGACATAGCAGTTTGCAGAGGAGAAATGGCATTGTTCTAATAACTACACTTTAATACAAATGGCAAATCGTTGTTCTGATGGAGCATGTGCCACCTTATAATCTGTGTTAACAGTTGTTTAGGGATAGATGAGTTTTTTTATTAGTGAATCACCGTGGCATACAGTTACAAACTTATGAACTTTTGTGTTTGCATTACAGTCATACAATAATCATTTACCCATCCCTCTGCCAGTGCCCATTCTCCCCCACCAATGTTCCCAGCATCCCTCCCACCACCTCCACCACATCCCCCTCCACCCCACCCTGCCTCATGAGTCTTTTTATCACTGTCATCTGAAGCTGTCACACAATCAGACAATTCTAAGAGATATGAGATTGTATTGTGCTCCATAATTATCTTCTTGGAATTCCAACAATAGCAGGAGTTTTGTCTTTTAAGCTATTCTAAGACCTAAGTCTAAGTAAAACAAAAACATAATTAATAAATATTTGGGAGTAAGTGCATTAGCAACCAGGGATTAGGACATGTGATTTAATTGCTGTTTGTATTTTATTTTGTATTCAATGCTACTTATGGCCCCATAATAAATTCCAATGTACTTCATTTATTTCCATCTTGTGTCAGATCTCTAGAAGTTACATTTTAGTCCATAGCAAAGTTATAAGATTGTAGTGTTTTGGGAATGCAAGCACAAAGCACTAAAATATTTGAAGGCAGACATAACTCTATTTTAATATCATATGTATTGATTAGCCTTGCTTCTTATGTTATTTTATAGTAAGCTCTTTTAAATTAATTGCTTGAATTTTCTGAATAGCTACAGAAGATAAGACCTTGGAGGAAGGAAGACTTGCAAAATTTAGAAACTAGATAACTTCAGTTGCAGGAGGGAACTCAGTTACCTTTAGGTGAAAGTACAATCTAAAAAAAATTTATTTTTATGCATAGAGTGTGTTTCTATCCGTTGTGTAACAGCCATTTAAAATAATGAATATTCTAAAATACTAATAATTATAAAATGTATGTATATATCTAAATTAAAATACGTATTTACTTGAATATGTTTAAAATAAGAATGTTAATCGAATTTATGGGATGGATTACCTCCAGAGAAGGTAGCTGAGTAGGTTGAGACAGCAATAAATTGAAATTGGTATTCTATTTAGAATTCTCATGCTATTCAAAAGTAGAACATCTATGAAAAAGTTTTATAAGATTAAATGGTCTAAAGAGAAGAAACATAAACTTCTCCAACCCATACCCTGTGGTTCACTTCATTTGGCTCTGGAGGAAGCTTGTGTGTTCCAGAGCAATTCCTGGAGTCACAAACCACTCAGACACTTTTCCCAGATATCCTGTGGCATATATGTAGTTACACAAAGTTCCCCAAACCCCACAGACCTTGGCTCAGTGAAGCTCTGTTCAAAAGAAAGCTAAGGTGTTCCAGAGCATCTGACAGAGTTAAAAAAACAAACAAACAAAAAACAACCTTTCTAAGTGATCATGTCATATCTACATTCCAACAGCACCATTAAAACTTAGGACCTGAGCATACCTGCTGTGAGAGCAAAAGTACCAGGACCTTTCAGACATCTGCCCATTCACAGCTTCAAACCAATAAATACCCTTTGGACATAAACAGCATCATTGAACAGCAGTGATCCAGTCTAACTCTCATCTAAGATGATGTGAAAATGTAAGAACACTGAGATAACAACAGAAGACAACAAAATCCGAGTGATCATCAGTGCAATTAGAACCCTATGATTTTCCTAAAGAAGCTTTTGGAACAATAATTCTTGATCTGAAAACAACATTTGAGCAAAGAGTTAACAAACTTAAAGAGAACTTGATGGACATAATAAAAGAAATCATCCAAATAGAGGTCTTTTTTAAATGAAGCAGTAAGCTTCAAAGCAATATGGAGCTGAAAAGTGAATCAGTAAACTGAAAATACGATAAACAAATACCCCTAAGAAAAAAGAGTTGGAATACAAAAAAAAAGAGAAAAACAAAGATGACATAACTTGAATTATTGATGATACCAAGAGAAAAATATTACACATACATGGGAATTCAGAAGGAGAGAAAAGAAAGAAGAAACAAAAAAAGACAAGTTGAAGAGATAATTGGGGACTATCTCTGCAACTTGAAGAGCAAGATGGGAACATAGATAACAGAGGCCAAAGAGTTCCAACCAGAATAAAATTTTTAAAAAAATAACAGCAAGACATTTTATAATCAAAATAGCAAGAACAAGAATCAAAGACAGAAACAGACTCTATAGACACAAGACAAAAGCTAAAGCTTGCATACAACAGAACATCAGATTCACAGATTTCTCTAATGACGTTCTGAAAGCAAGTAATGAATGGAACAACATATTGATGAAAAGTACTTCCAACCAAGAATCCTCTACCCAGAAATATTGTTGCACAGTGTGGAAGAAGGGATAAAAATATTCTCAAACAAACAGTAATTGAGGACATATTCAGAATCTAAGCTAGTCTTGGAAGTACCACATATTAAAAGATAATATTGCATAGCTCAAGCATCCAAGCTCCACACATAGACAAGATTATAGTCCCTTTATATCAACAATTTTTCTAAATGTCAATAGGCTTAACACCATTATAAAATTATACAGAGTAACAGGATGGATCAGGGAAAAAATCTTCTGTCTCTTACAGGAGGCAAACTTAAATTCTATGTTTATTAAATAACATTCCAACTGAAAAAGATAATACAAAATAGGGAAGGACATTACATACAGGATAAGAGATCAATAGATCATGAGGACTTAACTCATCAACATATAAGCAATAAATGAAGGGAAAGCAAAGTTAGCAATGCAACTGCTAAGGGATCTGAGGAAATATATCAATAGCCACATAATAATGATAGGAAACATCAATACACAACTCCTATGAGTGGACAACTAGGCAACATTAGTAAAGAAGCAAGAGCCAAAAAAATTAGGAACAGGAAGAAGTTGGCCTAATCAACATACTTAGGACATTCCACCCCCCAAAAAAAATGAATAAATTGTGTTCTCCACTATATATGGATCATTCTCTAGAATAAACCAGATACTGGAACACAGTTCAAAGGTACATAAAATCACAAAAATGTAAATCATATTAGGTATTTTATCAGGCCACAAAACCACAAAAGTATAAATCAAATGCACACAAACCAAAAAAAAAAAAATCAAAGGTTCAAAAGGTAGTACAGAGGGTAGGGTGTTTTGCCTTACACATGGTTGAGCCAGGTTCCATCCTAGGGCACCCCATATGGCCTTGCAAACTTGCCAGGAGTAAATCCTGAGCACAAAACTAGGAATAACCCCTGAGTTTTTCCAGGCATGCTCCCCCACACACACAAAAAGAAAGTTTTAAAAAAAGATTAAATACCTAGAAACTAAACAGCATACTGCTAAATAACAATTGGATCAAAGAGGAAATCAAAGAATAAATCAAAAGATCCCCCTAAACAAATGAGAATGACAAGCACAACTTCTAGACTCCATGGGACACAGCAGAAGCAGCAGTCAGGGGCAAGTTTATATCTATTCCAGTGCACACTAGAAATTAACAAAGGGCTCAAATCAGTGATCTAACCTTTCAGCTACTAAGAAAAATAAACAAATAAATCCCAAAGCACATAGATAACAGGAGATAATAAAAAAATAGAGTGAAATCAATGATATGCAAAACAAGAAAACAATGCAACCAATCAACAGAACTTAGAGTTGGTTCTTTGAAACAGTAAACAAGATTAGCAATTCCTTAGCTAGACTCACTAAGGAGATAAGAGAAAATCATCAAATAAATAAGACCGGAGGGAGATGAAAGAGGAGAAATTACAACAGACATCAAAGAAATATAAAACATCCTGGGAGGTTATTACTAGCAGCTTCATGCCACCAAGTTCCAGAACCCAAATAAAATGGACGAATTCTTAGAATCATATGAATTCTTAAGATTAAAACAAAACTAAACAGATAATCTAAATAGACAATCTCAAATAAAGAAATTGAAAGAGTAATTAAAAGTCTATCCAAGAACAAAAGCCCATATCCAGATGTATTCACTAGTGAGTTCTTCCAAAGAAGACTCAATGTCCATATTTTCGAACTCTTCCAAAACAATGAAGAAACAGTATGCCTCTTGGTCAGTAGCTGTGAGAATAAGAAGGAGCATGTGAGTGAAGATGTGAGCAGAAGGTTGGGACTAACTGGGGGTACAGGAAGGGACAAGCACTACTGGGAGTGCAGGGAGGGAGTCAAGGAGTTATGGGAAGGGGGAGTTAGCCAGGCGAGGAGAGGTGGAGGAATGCTATCTGGGTTCCAGGAGTTATGGGATTCTCAGGGTCAGGGGTGGGGGAGAATGAAGCTAAGAGTGTGTGAGAAGAGGGAAGGAGAATCACTGAGGGAGCAATGAAGGACACAAAATAAAGAAAGAAAAACAGAACAAACTAAGAATTTCCCTGTGAAATTGATATTACACTGGTTAAATAAAACAGACACTAAAAAAAAAACTATAGACCAATATCACTGATGGTCTTTAACAAAATATCAAAATATCAATTATCAAAATATCAAAATATCAAAGCTCTTTAACAAAATCATAGCAAATAAAATATGTTAATATATCAAAATGATTTTGTTATCCTTTTGATCAAGTGGGGTTAATCCCAGGATTATAAGCATAGTTCAATATGCACAAATCAATTAATGTAATACACCATATTTTCAAAAATAGAGATTTAAAAACTTCATGGTCATATAAATAGGTGTGGGAAAAGATTTTGATAAGATCAAACACCTATTAATGATTTTTTAAAAAACCTACAAAAATAGGAGCAGAAGAAAAGATACTTCAAGATGGTAACATTTTCAACAACAAACTTACAGTCTATCATACTCATTGGTGAACAACTTAAAGCATCTCCATTGAAATCAGGCACAAGGCAAAGATGTTTACCATCACAACTCTATTGAACATAGTCTTGGAAGTCCTCCTCACAGCAATCAGACAAGAAAAAGATATCAAAGGTATTCAAATTAGATATCAAGTCAAATTGTCACTATTTCCAGACAATATGAAAACTCTAAAGACTCCATCAAAATACTCCTAGAAATATAAACCAATACAGTGAGATAGCAAGTTACAAAATTAATATGAAAATATTTGTGACATTCCTGTACATAAATAATGAACTAGAAAAAAACTTAAAAGTCTATCACCTTCAATATAACACCTCAAACATCAAATATCTATTAAGTTATTAACAAGGGAGGTGAATTACTTATACAGTGAAAATTATGAATCACCTGCAAGAGAAATAAAAGAATATATCAGGAAACGAAAAGACATATCTTGTTTGTGAATTGGATAAATCAATGTTGTTAAAATTGCCATCATACACAAAGTACTGTAGGATGAATACTAAATGAAAAGCCCATTAAAATTCCAATCATATTTTTCAAAGATATGTAAAAAAAACCCACTAAAGCTTTCACAAATGATAAAACAGCCAAAGTAGTCAAAGTAATCCTAAGGGGAGGGGGGAGGGGGAGATGGAGGCTTTATATTTTCCAACTTTAAATGATACTAAAAAGGTATAATAATCAAAACTTTATGGTACTGGGATAATGATGGTACTAAGGATGGAATTTTAATATAATGATGGAATAAAGATGGTACTGCAGACCAGTGGAGAATAGAGAGTCCTGAGTCAAACTCCCAGATTTAGGGGAGGCACATAAGAAATATATAAAGTGTAGCAATCTATCACTTGTATCACTTGTCATACCATTGATCTTCGATTTGTTCAAGTGGGCACAAGTACTGTCTCCATTCGTCCCTGTCACGTGCTAGCGTAGTCCAATGATATCTGCGCGCTCCAGGAACAGGAAGAGTCTCAAACTGTTCATTCAGAGTTTTGACGAAGTATGACCATCTCGTTGGTAGGTGGCCACAAAGTCTTTTGACGTCCTGTGGAATCTAGTCCGTAACAGCTCTAGTCCAGCGGTCATCTCTGAATAGCATTACATGTTCGGCCTATCTGATTTTTGACGCCTGGGCAAACAAGACAGCGTCCCTGATTCTTAACCATCGATGGAGGTCGGAACTCCGGATTCCTTCTCTCACTTGAGTGAAGTGTGATACTCCAAGCACAGCTCTTTCGATTTCTCTTTGGGATACCTGAATAGCGTTCTCATCCTGTTTGCATAGGGCCCAGGTCTCTGAAGCGTATGCTAGTGCAAAAAGAACAGTGGAGTCAAAAAGATGTGCCCGGAGTCACAGGTTCTTCATCCTCTTATCACTTCTTCGACACTCTTGAAGGCGTTCCATGGTGTTCTCTTCCTCCTGTGTAGTTCTGGCACCAAGTCATTCCTCATGTTGAGTTCTTGACCCAGGTATACATAGCTGCTGCATTCCAAGATGTTTGTTCCATTGAGAGCAAATGGAATGTCAGGAATTAGTTCATTTTTCATAAGCATTATTTTGCTGAGATTCAGCTGCAGTTCCGTTCTTTCCACACTCACGGTCGAAGCCGGCTAGCATTTGTGCCCCTTGGCTAATGTTTGGCGTTATGAAAACAATGTCATCAGCAAAGCAGAGGTGGTGTAGTTGCTGACTATCTATCTTCACTTCCATTCCTTCCCATTCCAGTCATTGCATGATGTTCTCGAGGGTGGCACTGAAGAGTTTCGGTGAAAAGGTATCACCCTGCTGAACCCCTCTTTACATCAATGATCACTTCCTTGTAGAATGATGAGATCCTGGTGGTGAATCCATAATACAGCTTGCGGAGGATCTTGATGTACTGAGTTTAAACGCCCTGTTGGCTAGGGTTTTGATGACTGCTTCAGTCTCAACAAAATTGAAGGCCTTCTTTAAATCGATGAACATTAGACAGAGCGGCATCTTGAACTCTCGTGAAACTTCAATGAATTTGGTAACTGTGTGGATATGGTCGATTGTGCTGAATCCTTTTTGGAACATGGCTTGCTCACATGGTTGTCCTTTGTCTATTCTTTGTCTGTTCTCTCTTCCTCCTTTGTTTATTCTCTCTTCCTTCTGTGTGTTCTGTCTATTCTATGTTTGTTCTTTGTTCTATGTTCTATTCTTTGTCTATTTTCTCTTCCTCCTGTGTGTTTGTCTATTCTTTGTCTATTCTCTCTTCCTCCTGTGAGTTCTGTCTATTCTATTCAGGATGACTCGAGTGAACTACTTTTAGATGGCAGATAACAGGCAGATTGGGCGATAGTTGCCAATGTCATGGATGTCTCGCTTCTTGTACAACAGAACAGTCCTGCTGGTTTTCCATTGGGATGGAACCTTGCATTCAGACAGGTAGCAAGTGAAGAGCCGAGCCAGTGTATTGATGAGTACTGGCGGCAGATTCTTCAGGTGTTTGGGTCTGACCTTGCCTGAACTGGGTGCTGCATGCATCTTTACTGACGAAATGGCTTGTCAGATTTCAGAAAGGAGTACATAGGGAATGACATACCTATCCTGTGGAATTTGGTATGTGGGCAGGTGGATGTGGTTATCAAAGAGATCCTAGTAGAAGTCGTGAATAATCCCCTCCATTGCCCTACTGGAAGATGTGATAGATCCATCAGGACGTCGGAGAGCAGTCACCTTGGTCTTGTACTTGGCGAAGGACAGGCAAGCATTGCGAATACTTTTCCTGGCTTCTGCCGCATCAGCGAACACTGATGCTATTCTCTCTTTGAGCTCTTCCTTTATCGCTTCTCTGCACAACTTTGCGAGCTCAGATGTTAGCTTGTGGTTGCCTGAGACTTGTGCCAAACCACATTGGTGAATGAGCTCGAGAGTTTCCAAAGACAGGCTTTGGTTTGTGGCTTTCCCTCTCTCAGCATTCTTCGTGCAGTCATGGAGGTGCTGAACCAGTTGATCATATTCCTCATTGATGTTGTCAACGATAGCATCATGTCAATGTTGCTGCAATAGTGCCAAAGAGCTCCCAGTCAGTGGTCATTCTGGGAGTTCTCTTCTTAAACTTAAACTTTGCAGTCCTTTCTCTCTGCTCTGTGAAGTAGAATTTCGCATGAAGGAGATTGTGGTCTGATCCCTTTTGGAATTTTGGGAAAACAGTGGTCAGGCAAAACCATCAATTTAATATGATGTGGCCAATTTCGTTGTGGACCTGTCCGCCAGGAGACTCCCATGTCCAATGTTTATATTCGGCCTTCTGGAACTGTGAGTTACTATGGATGGTCTCGGTCGACATGATGAACACAGACAGTCTCTCACTCTGTTTGTTCCATTCTAGGCCATGGGTCCCAATGTGGAGTTCTTCAGGTGACCTTCTTGGTCCTATCTTGGCATTAAAATCACCAATAATCATCTTGTAGAAGGTGTGGTCTTCTTTATAGAACTTCCCCAGCTCCATGTAAAACTTCTCAATTTCTTCTTCATCGTAGTTGGATGTTGGTGAGTAGACGACAAAGATAGATACTACCGGCAGTGAGCCACATCGATTCAAGTGTAATCATCAATTCAGGTTGTTAGGCATTCAAATGAATAATGCTCATGGCCAAGTTTGTGTTGATAAGGACACCAACGCCACCAATGCCTCTGTTGTCTGTTGTCACATGTTCTGAGGAATAGTTCTTCTCCAGTGTTGAAAATGGCATGATGTGATTGATGCCTTCTTGTTTTGGTCAGACCAATGATGCCGTACTTGATCTTCTGCACTTGCACCATCAGGTCCTCAATGGATGCTTCTGATGCCAGCGTACGTGTGTTGAAAGTACAGACAGTCATTTTAGTTTTTCTTAGTTTTGGCAGTCTAGTTATTCCCTGAGATTTTATCAGCCTCTCCTTGCTCATCCTTCTTAGTGCTGCCGTATTGGGAGCTCTTTCAGTGTCAGGCAAGTGAGGCTCATTGTTGTTACTGTTTTGGCATATTGAATACTCCATGGGTAGCTTGCCAGGCTCTTCAGTGGGGTACTTTCAGTAGTTTTCAGGGCTCTTCGAGAGGGATGGAGGCTTTTACGGCGACCTCCAGTCGCCCTTTCAGGTGTTCCCATGGTTCATACCGTATTTGAAGCCTATCAAATATGGTGCAAAAATTATGGAAAATGGGTATTAAGTGTCCTATGCTGTGTTGGAAAGTGGCCTCTAGTGTAGCGGTGGCTGTGTGGTGGAGGTAGTGGAGATCTGCTGGTGAGGTATTTATTTGGCTCCGGTAATGTGGGTCATCTGGGTTTGATATCTGAAGCAGGGAGCCGGAGATTGTAGGAGTTTCAGGGTCTCGTTGAGCCTGGTTTACAAGGTTGCAAAGTTCTGCTTTACCTGGTTCTGTGGTCTTCACTCATGCGCGAGGTTTGGCCTGAGTTCTGGAAAGGAACTGGCCTGGAGCATGGGGGTGGCTGGGTAGTGGAGCAACGAAAATCTTTTTTAAAGATTGATAATGGAAATATGGATATTCACAAATAAAAATATATAATTAGAACATTACCTCACACCAATGACAAAAGTGAACTCAAAATAAATCAAAGATAGCAAGATTAGATTAGAGCAGAATTCATATTAACCATTGAAGAAAGCATTGACGGAACTCTCCAGGAAATTGGCCACAGAGGTGTCTTTAAGGAGATGACCACAGTGTTGTCAAAGGAAACAAAAGCAAAACAAATGGCACTACGTCAAGTTAAAAATCTCCTGCACATTGAAATAAACTCAAACTCTAATAAAGTTACTACAAATAAAAGAAAATATTTGCATAATATATAATATAAAGGGTATATCCAAAGTGTATAAAGTACTCACAAAATTGAACAACAAAAACAAAAATCCCACAACCTCATCCACAAATGGGCAAGAAGATCATCAGATGCTTTTCCAAAAAAGATATACAGATGGTCAACAGAAATATGAATAACTGCTCATTGTCACTTATGATTAGGGAAAAACAAATCAAAGAGCAATGAGATATTATCACACTCTAGTGAGAGCAGCATATATTAAAAATATCCAGAAGCAGCCAGTATTGATGGGGCAGTGAGAAAGGAACCATAATTCAGTATGTTGGGAATGTCATCTAGTACAACCTCTATGGTAAGCAATGTAAAAGTATATTAAAAAAAAGTATATATCTACCATATGACCTAGCAATACCAATTCTCAACTTCTATCTCCAAAAACATTAATTCAAACTGATATAACACATCTATATTCATCACCATACCTAGTACAATGGCAACAACCAGATGACCAAACATAGATAAAACTATTACAATGCTGTGGTATATATTCACAAAGGAATATTATGCAGCTCTACGAAATAACAAAATCATGCAATTTGAAACAACATGGATGAAACCAGAAGATAGAGGAACTAAAGGGACAGATAGAGAATTATCTGTCCCATACATTGACTTTAAGATACATAGCAGGTAGCAACAAAGGACCAAAGGCAACACAACAGGAGATTTGACACACGATTGATTATATCAATTTCAGGGTAGAGGGCAATTGAAAGTGAGGGATGTCAGGGTCAGGGGGAGGGAGATGGGTACACTGGTGATGAGTGTAGTGTTGGAATTAAGAGCATGAGAAGTACTCAGTAATGTAGATCACAGAACCTCAATAACAAAATGAAATTAAGAGAAGCATTTACCATTAATTTATATTAAAAATATCTTAGTGTTTACAGATTACAAAAAATCTACCAACTTATGTTAAATAACATATAATACAAATATTCCCTAAGTGCACCAGCACAGTATAAGCAAGAATGATGTAATTAAATATAAAATTGGTATATATAACGTGGTTCTCAGGGAAGTAGATTTGCAGTGCCACTCTAGCTGCTCGAGGTGTAGTTGAGCAGCTCTAAAACAACCTGAATGATACTTGCATTTTTCATCTTGGTGTTAAAGATGAAACTCTTCAGACTTTTTCAGTTAGTTAAAATATGTCGTAGTCATAAGTCATGTAGACTTTGTAAAAGTAAGTGGTATAACTCAAACTACAGGATGATTTCATTTATCTGTGGCATACAGAATATTGGATGAAGAAATGTACTGTAGTAAAAGGGGAATGCCTAAATCACCCTTGACTCTAGAGTGTAGAGAGAAGAACAGAGAAAGAAAGAGATAAAGCAGAGAAGAAGAGAACAGGAACAAATAGGTGAGCAAGCATCAGAGTTTCATTATACTAGTAATGATATAGCCATACATCCAAAACATAACTGAAAACATGAGATCTAAACTGCAACTAATGAAAATTTATAATATGCATATCAAGTTGCCAGGTGGTGGTGTGTAGGGAAAATTGAAACATGTGATGGGATTGGTATTGCAATATTATATGCCTAAAACTCAACTACCAATAACTTTATAAAGTTATATAAAGTTTATAAAGCAGAGTTCTTTAATAAAAAAAGAAAAAGAAAAGAAGAGGATACCTGCTACCTTTTTGTCCTTTTGAGTTTTATAGCACGTAAATGTATTATGATTTCCAACTTCATAACATTGAAATAAATGTGTAGATGTGTATGCAGTCACATTATTTCCTATAAATTTCTACGCAATCTATTTTTAGGGGTGCAGGACACATCTAGTGGTTTTCAGGGCTTATTTTTGGCTCTATGCTCAAAGATCACTTCTAAAGGTGCTTAGGACTCTTTATGCAGTTCTAGCTATCAAACCAGTGTTGGCATGTGCAAGGAAAGCACCTTACCCCTTGTACTAAAAGACATGAAAATGAAGAAAAGTCACAGAAATGTGCCAAGTTGCTTTTATATGGGGAATAAATTAGGTGTTCAGTGAGTTCAAAATAGAAAATTTAATAATATGACATCAGCCACATGTTGAAATGACAACAGACTAGAAGGTTTTCATTTCATTGTTGGGAGGGCCGAGTCGAGAGAGACTTCTAAGATACTAGGGAAAGGACAAATGAAGAGGTTACTGAGCCCGCTCGAAAAATCGACAATTAACAGGATTTTGTGATCGTGATTGTGATACAAAGTATAAAGAAACAAAGAATTAGACAATACCTAATGGAAATAAATCCAATGAAAACAAACATGATCAATAAAAGGAGGAACTGAGAAGGCTAAGGAGGGGAGAAGTACTATGTGAATACTGAGGAGTGGTCTTGAAACACTGGAAAAGAGACTGATTTAATGCTCTGCAATAAAATAATGACTTTAATACTAAACTCTGGTACCTCAACAACAAAAAAGGTAATAGTGTGGTAAGACAAATAGGACATGGGTGAGGTACCTGTTATGTCAAACTAGTTTAATCCTGGCACCACATATGGTCTCCTAAGTATCTCAAGAAGTAATTACTGAGAACAAAACCAGGAGTAAATCCTGGACATTACCAGGTATGGTCCACTCTCCAAAATGTGCAAGTAAAAACAAACTGTAAAAAAAGTCAGTAATATAAATTATGAAATTTGCATTAACTAATTTGTTAAAAGTCAGTGTTCTAAGCATCAACATGCTATGAAATTGGTCCAACTTTTAAACTCATTCATATAATTCTAATCCAGTGACTCAAAATTTTTGAAAGATTACCTTTATACTCTGAAATATTACTAAAGAAACCATCTTTTATGCATTTGCTAGGTATAGATGGACAAATAGATACAGATATACATGTACACACATGTAGTACAGTAAAAATACAGAGAACATGTTAAAACATGAGACAACAAAAGACTACAAAAAAGTTATCCAGTGAAGCAATGTGTCAGCACCCATCATATTGCCTCTAGAAAACTCATGAGACTAAGAAAGTTTTCTTCTAAAATAAAATAAAAAAGCAAGCAACAGATTGGTGAATATAGTTTTGATACAGATTTCCTGAGAGAACCTGAGTCCTCCTGGTTCATATTATAGCACTGTAGCACTGTTGTCCCTGTTGCTCATCGATTTGCTCAAGCAGGCACCAGTAACATCTCCATTGTGAGACTTGTTGTTACTGTTTTTGGCATATCGTATATGCCACAGGTAGCTTGCCAGGCTCTGCTGTGCGGGATACTCTCGGTGGCTTGCTCTCCAAGAGGGATGGAGGAATCGAACCCGGGTCGGCCATGAACAAGGCAAATGCCCTACTCACTGTGCTATCGCTCCAGTCTGGTTCATATTATACTGTGAAAACTGCTGTTTGAGCCTCTGGTCTGTACTTTATTTTCCCCAAATAAGACTGGAGAACACTCAGTGAAGGACCTTCACAATATGGCTGTAGGTACTTTTTTTTTTTTTTTTTGCTCTTTGGGTCACACCTGGCTCTGCACAGGGGTTACTCCTGGCTCTGCACTCAGGAATTATCCCTGGCGGTGCTCAGGGGACCATATGGGATGCTGGGAATCGAACCCGGGTCGGCCGCATGCAAGGCAAACGCCCTACCCGCTGTGCTATCGCTCCAGCCCCTGTAGGTACCTTTGCTGGCTTTAGCTCCTAACAAATTTGCAAAACTCTCCCAAACTTGCCTCATCACTAGGAATGCTCTCCCTTCAAAAGCATTACGAGCACTCAAACGTCTTTGTCAGTGCTTATGTTGGTCAGTGCTTATCTGTCTGGGACTACTAAAATCTTGCCCATCCTAACACAGGCAAAACTGATCACTTTGCATAGAGCACTTTGTTTTCACCTCCTCTTTACTGAAGTCATTTCACTGTATTTATGCCACTGCTTCCTTGTGAGCTACTAATGTGTCTGCCTACCCTTCTCTCATCCCACTTGGAGAGGACAAAACCTGTCTAGCAAAGAAAACTAGCCACAGTCAACCCTTCCTAGACAGCTGACACTCCCCAAGAAATCGGGGTGTTAAAACTATGGTTTATTCATCTTGAGTCCTCATTACTAGCACTCATTTTTTTTTTACACTGTCTAACTACTCTGGCAACAAATTATAGCTGGTTGATGGAACTATGGGTGAGGCTTTCTCTTTACTTCACTGAAATAAATTTTTATAATTATAAACGTCATATGTTAAAGTGTTTCCCCATAGCTTAGAAGCTAGTAGTAACACTTTAACTCTGTGATACACAGTTCTATGTGCTTAATATAGATTTAAAATTAAGATTTAAAATTAATGTTTTTAAATACTTACACTATTATCAGTAAAAACAAGTAGGCTCTGAATATTCATTCAACTTAGTAGTGAATCTATATTATGTAACATGCTATTCCCTATAAATTGCATATGTTTGTTTTATATATATTGGCTTTATCTTCATCACTCAAAAGGAAGATTACGAGTCTTATTTGTGTCCCATGTCCTGAATTGCTTGTGGAATATTACTCATTTTATGGCCTGGATCTTTACATCTATCCACAAAACTAGCTTTGTAACTTTGCAGCTTTCCATTAGCAACATGTTCTCCTGGAAACAAATAACATCTCTGTGGCCACCAGGGAGTCAAATTAGCTCACAGCCTTTATAAGATTCAGTAAAACATTTACAAGAAAATGTTTTCTGCAGATGGAATTCAAAAGGGATTGTTTTATAGATGATATTTATCTCCTAGAATAATCAGAAAACTGAGTGGAAAGTAGTGACATGACACACTAGTCATTAGTAACAGAGGGCTTTCCACCCCTTGTATAAAATCTGAGCTATTCGTTTTTGTGCAAATGCAGCTTTTAAAGGAAGGAGAGAAAGGGTAGGGTGAAATTACTGTTTAATTGGTTGCAAGCTAGAAACTGGCTCTAAGCTCAGCTCCTGCTGGGCTGCTACTGTGGACCTGAAGTGCTTCTTGCTGCAGACTGACCACCACTGGTGCCTGCTCCCTCCGTGACCCCACAGGCTGGCCCTCCTTCTCCTCTAGGAAGATGTGTGGGCTGTGTGGCATCTTGGCTCAAGAGGAGCAGTGCTTCTTCATTGAAATGCAGGTAGTGTTCCCATTAGCAAAGGCTGCGGAGTGTCATTAAAGTGGTAGGAAGACAAACAACACTGGTGCTGCATACCAAGTGGCATCACATTTAACTGAATCATTTTATTATGAATACATTCCAGCCTGCCACTGTGAGCCACTAATGTAAAATATGCTGGCAAAAATGGATCTCTGCTAATTACATTTCATGCATATTTTAGAACTTTCCGCAGGGATGCAACAGCACGGTATTCATAAAAAGGAATTTTATAACCAGGTTAGCTTGAATTTGGAGTCAAGATGCAAACCTGTGGATAGCAAAGTAAATTCAAATGGCATCGTATGTGTTTGTTTTAGCTGAAATTTAGTGATTTTTAAAATAATTTTATAAATACTGCTGTGACCACAAGCTGAAAATGAAGCTACTCTTCAATTCACATTATTGTAGAAAAAAATATTGGGGAAATCACTTGTATCACTTGTGGTCCCGTTGATCTTCGATTTGCTGGAGCGGGCACCAGTAACGTCTCCATTTGTCTCCGTCGCAAGCTAGTGTAGCCCAATGATATCTGCTTGCTCAAGGAACAGGAAGAGCCTCAAACGTTCATTCAGGGATTTTACAAAGAAATCTGACCATCTAGCTGGTGGGCAGCCACGCGGTCTTCTGACATCCCATGGAATCCAGTCGGTAACAGCTTTAGTCCAGCGGTCGTCTTTGAATCAAATTACATGACCGGCCCATCTGATTTTTAGTGCCTTGGCAAATGAGACAGCATCCCTGATTTTTGGCCGTCGACGGAGGTCAGAACTCCGGATTCCTTCTCTCACTCCAGTGAAACATGATATTCCTAGCATAGCTCTTTCAATTCCTCTTTGGGATACCCTAATAGCATTCTCATCCTGTTTGCGTAAGGTCCAGGTCTCTGAGGAATATGTTAGTGCAGGAAGAATGGTGGAATCAAAAAGATGTGCCCGGAGTCGGAGGTTCTTTGTTCTCTTAACCACTTCTTTGACGCTTTTGAAGGCATTCCATGCTGCTCTCTTCCTCCTGCACAGTTCTCTCACCAAGTCGTTCCTCATGTTGATTTCTTGACCCAGGTACACATAGCTGCTGCATTCGGAGATGTTTGTTCTTTTGAGAGCAAATGGAGTTTCAGGGACCAGTTTGCTTTTCATGAACATCGTCTTGTTGAGATTCAGCTGCAATCCGACCTTTCCACACTCGTGGTGGAAGTCGGCCAGCATTTGTGCCACTTGGTTAATGTTTGGTGTTATGAGAACAATGTCATCAGCGAAGCAGAAGTGGTGTAGTTGCCGACCGTCTATCTTCACTCCCATCTTCCCATTCCAGTAGTCGCAAGATGTTCTGAGGGCAGCACTGAAGAGTTTCGGTGAAATGGTATCACCCTGTCGCACCCCTCTCTTTATATCAATGATCACTTCCTTGTAGAATGGTGAGATCGTGGTGGTGAATCCACAATAGTATTCTCGGAGGATTTTGATATACTGAGTTTGAACGCCCTGACCAAACAGGGCCTTCTTTAAGTCGATTATCGTTAGACAGAGCGGCATCTTGAACTCTCGCAAAACTTCAATGAGTTTGGTCACTGTGTGGATATGGTCTATCGTGCTGAATCCCCTTCGGAACCCAGCTTGCTCGCATGGTTGTCCTTCATCTAGTGTTTTGCCTATTCTATTCAGGATGACATGAGTGAACAGAGTGAACATGAGACGACAGACAGCAGGCAGATTGGGCAATAATTGCCGATGTCGTGGATGTCTCCCTTCTTGTACTGGTTTTCCACTGAGACAGAACCTTGCATTCAGACAGGTAGCGTGTGAAGAGTCGAGCCAGTGTATTGATGAGTACTGGCAGCATATTGGGGAAATGTATTTGGTTATTAAGTTTTTTCTTCACTATGTTCCTATTTTGCATTTGTCTTTACCTTTACTTATGACAGAATTAAGGGATGTCTCTGAACATAGGGAGATATTAGAAGTAAAGAAAACAGCATCATTACCTGCTTCAAGAAGGAATTGTAAAGAACACAAGTCACTGCTTTCTTGTGACTTTTTACCCTCTGGTTGGCTTCACTTTCCATGGCCAACAATGCTAATTGATTATTAAATGAGATGAAAAGTCGATTGTGAACTTCATCAAAGTGGAGGAGGCATCTGAAGTTCTGACATCTAGGGAAAGAACAGGCGATTCTCTGAATGGACAGCTGGTGTTGAATATCCCAGAGTCTCAGGACCTGGATAAAAGGTGATAAAGTTATGTAAATTGTTAAGAATGATTATAGTTTTTTGGCCATAATTGTTTTCCACCTCCCCCTTAACCCTACCTAGACAGATGATTCTTTCTCCATAGTTACTATAATTGTGCATGCATCTGTCAGTCTATGCATTATTTATTAATTTCCCTTATCATTTCAATTTTTAATTTTTTAATTGAATCACTGCGAGTTACAGTTACAAAACTTTCATATTTGAGTTTCAGTCATGCAATGATCAAACACCCATCCCTCCACCAGTACACATTTTTGCCACCAATGTCCTCAGCATCTAAACTCTGCCCCCCCCATCCCACTCCCCTCCTTCTTACTCTTATTCTCTCTATACTTATGAGCATTCTGGTTTGCAAAATAGATAATAAGATGCCATCATGTTTGATCTTTTATCTACTTTTAGCACACATCTCCCATCCCGAGTGATCCCTCCAACCATCATTGACTTAGTGATCCCTTCTCTATCCCAGTTTATAGGCAGGATTACAACCATGGAGCAATATTCCTGACTTTTGTCTCTACTGTCCTTGGGTGTTAGTCTCCTATTATGATATTTCATATTCCACAAATGAGTACAGTCATCGTATGTCCCTCTCTTTCTGACTCATTTCACTGAGCATAATACTCTCCCTTATCATTTAAGATGTATCCTTAACTTTCTTAATTACAAATTCCCCTAGGCAAGGAATTATCTTGGTCCCCAGAATATTGCTTACACTTAGATGACATTTGTGGAAGGCAGAGTAATGAGCCTCAAAGATTACCTAATCCCTGGACTCTGAATCTTGAGAATATGAGATTCTTCCAGAAAGAAAGCAGCACTATCAATACCTTGGGTTTATTTATCTGAAGCCTATGTTGCATTCTAACATTTAGAACACAAAATAAATTTTGTGTTTTATCAAGCTACTAAGTTTTTGGCTATTCATCACAACAGTAAGAGAAGCTAAGTAAAGTCTCCAGGCTTCTTTATTTTGTTTCTCTGTTTCTCTATTTCTTTCTTTCTTTCTCTCTCTCTCTCCCCCTTCTCTCTCTATATATAATATATATAAATTAACTCACACATGTAAGTATATAAAGCATGTATATAAATTATAAATTACTCTATAGATATATTTGATGTTTTGGTGAAATAAAACTTGACACTAAATGAAATCCAGTTTAAATAAACAACAGGTAATAGAATCTTCTTCAAATACAGGTTATCAATACATAAGACGAGACCAAAACAATAGTTGTAGCAAAATGCTCTTAATCATGTTTTCATGAACAAACAATAAAGCCATATACATACCATCTAACTTTGAAAAATATATTTTAGATTCAGATACTCTTCCTAGAGTTTCAGTGACAAGAAATTTAATTCTTTGCTTTTGTTTTATTGATAACTTGTCTCGATGTTATTCATTCATCTAATGATAGTGATAGAGTAGTATATGTTCAAGGAGATTTTTAGTTTTTTGTAAGGCTACAGATTACCTAATAATTATGCATCTATCCCCCTATTGATAAAAAGCCCAAAAGATAAGTGCGAGAATATAGCGCCTTCCCTAAAATCCTTATTTCACTTCTACGTGGTTATAGCCCAACTTCAGATCCCATATAATCCACAATGAACTTTTATGAGATAGTTTGAGATACCTTGTCAAATAACTGTTATTGATGTGTTTAGTAAGTAACCTCTCATCCATTTAGAAATAATATAAAAACTTAAGCTGACCTGGTAAGTCCCTACCTAATGAATACTGCATTAATATAGTTTATCATTGCTTTACAAAATTATAGAACTTCAGGGGTGTAGGCTGATACTATATGTGTGTAAGACTCACCATCATCAAACTATTAAAATGACTCCTTTCCATTGTCCTGTGCCACCTCCTCTCTTCCATCTCCTCTTTCCTATCTATGTAATCTAGGGTTTCCATAGTTACCACCACATTATTCCTTACTAGTAAAGATAAACACTAGAAATGTTTTTATTAAAATGTTATTTTAATCTGGAAAAAAACAGAGTGCCCAAAAACAGATGACTGGTTAAAGAAACTCTGGTACATCTACACAATGGAATACTATGTAGCTGTCATAAAACATGAAGTCATGAAATTTGCATATTAGTGGATGAACATGGAAAGTACCATGGTGAGTGAAATGAGTCAGAAAGAAAGAGACAGACATAGAAAGATTGCACTCATATGTGGAATATAAAGTAGCTGAGAGGTACAAGCTTGCAATGATGCAATTTCTGGCAGATATTTCTTTGAACTTAGTTACTTAAATACTAAAATACAGAAATCCAAAACCTTGTGGCCACTAGTGCGGCCACTTGACCTCACATCTCTTCATTCTCAGCAATGAAAAACAAATTATCAAATGCTTCCTTGTCAGCAGGTCCGACCTTAGGGGGGAGAAACTCCAAATAATAATAGTGAGTTTTTTTGTTGAAATATTGAATGTAATCAAAGTAAAGTGAAAGTAAAGAGAAATTTATCAGTTACACAGTCGGGGTGGGGGGCTGGGGAGGTGGGGGGAGGTATACTGTGATTCTTGGTGGTAGAATATGTGCACAGGTGAAGGGATGGGTGTTCAAGCATTGTACAACTGAGACTTAAACCTGAAAGCTTTGTAACTTTCCACATAGTGATTCAATAAAAGAATAAATTAATTTAAAATGTTATTTTAATAAATTATATTTCAAAGTATTTTTATTATTCTGCTTTTCCTTTTAACCTATTGAACTCTATTTGCAGAGTGGGGAAAATGTTGGGCCACATTCATAAATGCTCAGGCAATGCTCATAGTTTGGTACTCAGGATCACTTGCTTCAAATAATACTCAAGTAGCTATGCAGTATCATGGCTGAAGCTGGACCTCCTGCATGAAAAGCACTCTGCCCCACTGAGGTCTCTCTGATCCTTGTAGCATTCTCAGCATTCTCTATTTATGAGACTTGAGACTGCTAATCCACCTTCCATTTTCAAACCTCTGATTTCTCTCTGGTGAAAAAAAAATTAACAATTTTGATACACTGCCATTGATCTATAAATTAATGGCTAGAATCCAAGTCAGAATATTTTAACTGCTAATAAATTTTACAATTTTCCTAACACTATCACATTTCACACTGGTGGTTCAAACTTGACATTAGAAATACCTATAGCATTTAAGAAATAGCATATGCTAGACCCTGTTTCACTGTATCACTGTCATCTCATTGTTCATCGATTTGCTCGAGCAGGCACCAGTAACATCTCCATTCATTACTGTTGAGTGCTAGTGTAGCCCAATGGCGTACTGGGGGCTCCTTCAGGGTCAGGGGAATGAGGACTGTCATTGTTACTGTTTTTGGCATATTGAGTGTGCCACGGGTAGCTTGCCAGGCTCTGCCATTCAGACAGGATACTCTCGGTAGCTTGCTGGGCTCTCCAAGAGAGATGGAAGCTTTTGGGAAGGCATCTAATCACCTTTACAGGTCTTCCCAGTCTACCGAATGTGAGCGTTTGGTAGACTGGCATGTTTATACCCTATTGCTTTTGGTCGATTGGCATGTTTAGACCCTGGCATGGTTAGACCCTGTTGAATTAAATTAATTGTTTAAGGACTCAGGCATCTCTCACTATATATATATTTAATTTCTAAAATATTATCTTTGTATTTGATCCTAAATTCTCTATGTGCTTTTATGCTCAGTGCTAATTTTCTTGATCAAAAAAATCATCCACCTAATTGATAATGTCATGATTATCTTAAACAAGATAATTGTTTATTATTACTCCTATTCTTTCCTCATCAGTCCATATCCTTTAAGTTGCAAAATACTGCACATGAATTAAATACTTTTTTTGCAAAAGGGGATGAGGGAGGGAGGGGTATTGGGCCGCACCCACTAGTACTCCAGTTACTCCTAATTGCTCTCAAGAACAACTCCTGAGTTTTAGGGAAATCATAAAAGATGACAGGTATTGAACCCAGGTTGGTCATATGCAAGGACCATTACCTCCTGCACTATCTCTACACTAATTTAGTTTTATTCACCAAACCCTTTGAGAAACTATAATATTAGTATTTTGTTGTTAACTGAGAACCATGTATTTCTTTTTTGAATTAAGGTTACTTCAGACTAGAATTAGGCCAAAATTCAGAAAGGATATATAATATATGTATATATTAAATATGTATTTAACATATATTAAACATATAATATATATAAATTATATGTTTAACATCAACTTTCACTCCAGAAACCCAAGATATCCTTTCTTTATTCTTGGTAGAATAAAGACCAAAAAAAATAAAATAAAAAGGCTGAAATCAAAATTACAAACAAATAATTGGTTCCATTTATGTTATTATTATACAGATTTTATTTGTTTAGTTATTTTGTGTCCTTTATCTCTTTGGGCCAGACCTAGCTATGAACTGAGGCTTACTCTTGGTTCTGTGCTCAGGTGTCATTATTTATGGAAATACACAGATTTTAATATAGTCTGTTCCCTCTGTTTGCAGCCTGATACCTAAGAATGCGTGATCCTAAAAACTTGGACATATAGAGTCAAGTTTCTGAAATGAAATATTTGGGGGTCTCAGTTATTAAGCACTTTTATGTTATAGAGAATAAATAAGCTTATTAGTTTATATCACGACATAATTTAGCTTTTCACACAGTGGTAATGATATATTTTTTCTGCTTACTTTATATCTTTATTTCATTTTGACCACTTAATAATGCAGGTTTATAAAAGTAAATATACTATTCCTACACAGACAACCAGAAACCAGCGGACTGAAACTGCAGACACCTGCCTCCTCACTACCTCAGCACTACTCGGGTTTGTTAGCTTTGCTTTGTGACTGATTTCCTCTCCATGTCTTCACCTATCTACGACACAGAACCTTTCTAGCTCAGAAATTCTATTCTTTCTAGAAGCCAGTGAAATTAACAAACCCTATGGATTCCAAAATAAAAATGCATACAAAGTTAAGTGTATTAAGAAGATTTGCTAAAGAAATGTAGACTAACTCCATATTATCAGTTAATATTGCTGAAAAATAATCTCCAAGCCCCCGTGAGATTAAAGTTTCATTTCACATTGGCATATAAAATTTGATGGTCCTTTCCGCTGCTCCACGAGCATGATCCCGGAAGCCAACTGAACTACTTTGGATACGAGCAGCTCACAGAGATGCCTCCAGACTGTGAACTGAGCCACTGCCCCATGCGGTGCCAGCGGGGAAGAGTTTCTCTCTCTCAACCCTTCCTTCCTGGGCACAGCATGGCGATCGCCACTTTTTGAGCACAAAATGGAGGTACCAACCGGGCTGCAGAGGGACTCAAGGGAGATCCCAGGGGGCGGGGAGTACTGGCCCTGCCCTCTGCCCATATTTAAGCGCAGCGGGCACATGTGGGTGGCCTTTCCGCTGCTGCACGAGCACGATCCTGGAGGCCAACTGAACTACTTTGGACACTAGCAGTTCGCAGAAATGCCTCCAGACTGTGAACTGAGCCACTGCCCCATGTGGCACCAGCAGGGAAGGGTTTCTCTCTCCAGGCTTCTCCATCTTATAAGCACCACAAAAGGGAAGTAAAAGCTTGCAGTGATGCAATTTCTGGTAGAATTTTCCCTGGACTTTATACAGAAATCCAAAACTGCACAGCTGCAACAGCGGCTGCGCAACCTAAGATCTCTTGTCAGCAATGTGAAACAGTTCCTTTTTAGCAGGTCTGACTTTGGGGGGAAACTCCAAACAATAATAGTGAGTGTTTTTTTAAAAAAATATTGAAGGTAATCAAAGTAGCAAGCCATTTCTCTAGACTGTGAAGTAAACCATAGCTCCACGCCGGCCGAGGACGGGAAATACCCTCCTTTCTCAGTTATTCTCCTTGTCGGGCGGCGTGGTGTCAGCCATATTATGAGGACTATTAAGCAGGCACGAACTTGGTGGCATGGGAAGGAGGGAAAAAAAAAGAGTTATGTACTTGGAACAGTGGGACTTCATATCTCTTCATTCTCAGCAATGGAAAACTAATTATCAAATGCTTCCTTGGCAGTAGGGCTGTCTTTTTTTGGGGGGAAACTCCAACAACAATAGTGATTTTTGTGTTGAAATATGGAATGCAATCAAGGTAAAGAGAAAATGAAGTGAAATTTATCAGTTATGCAGGTACAGGTGGGGGGTGGGGGATGGAAGGTATACTGGGGATTTTTGTGGTGGAATATGGGCACTGGTGAAGAGATGGGTGTTTGAGTTATTGTATAACTGAGACATAAGCCGAGAACTTGATAACTTTCCACATGGTGATTCAATAAAATAAATTTTAAAAATAAAAATAAAATAAAATTTGATGGTCATTTAATACGTTTATCTTATAAACATTATACTTATAAAGGAGTAAATAGAGAATCTGTTTCTAATGCACTTTTAGAAACAAATTAGAATTTGTTACATGTTGTCACATGCTCAGTTTTAATTCAAAGTTAAGAGGAGAAAGACCGATGATTTCCTAATAAAGTGAGAGAAAGTAGAATATAGACTTTACTCTCAGAATGAGACTTGTTCAGTTTCATCAAACATTTATTACTAATCCCTGTAATCATTTAGGTAATATAAAAAGGACAATAGGGGGAAAATATGTACCTCAAAGGGATTTTGAGGACAGCAATGAAGCAGCTCAGCTCTCCAGGAGTAATCCACATAAATGGATCACAAACTTGCAGATAATAGAATAATGGGAACTGAAGCATCATTTTCCTGAACACATCTTTTTGTATTAATAGATATGTCTAGAATTTAAGTCTTTTAATAATACATAAAATAAAATTCAGTGAATGCTTAAAGACAATTTGAGTGACATGACATATAACTATTTTTCCCTAGGACTGAAGTCAAGCTTAAAATATTAATCAGAAATTATAATCTTCTTTGTACTATCTATCTTTATGTTGTATCCATATCAGTATCCTCTCTTTTTCTTTAATTTTTTTATTAGCATTCTTTGCAAAGGAAGAAAAAAATGCATTTGAACATAAAACCTCTGATTTCTATTGCAAAGACATCTATATTCTAACATTGATCTTAAAAAAGGAAAACACATTTTCTAATTAGGTGAGCTGTTTTTGCAAATATATCATTGATTTTCCAGTTCTAATGTAACAACAAATTTAAATAATATTAATATTTTATTTCAAGTACTTTTTTTTCAAACAAAAGGTCCATCTGGAGAATTTATAAATTTCAATTGGTCCATAGTAGGAAGTTTGCATCAAGTAGGGCAGAGAATGACAGGAGTCAAGTTATAACAGAGAAGGGACCACTATGACAATGATAACTGAAAACGATCACTCTGGGCAAGAACTGGGTGCTGAAAAGAGGTAAAATGATGTGAATGACACTCTGTCAGGAATAGTATTACAAATCACATGCCTAAAAGTTAAAAAAGAGAGAGAGAAGGAAAGTGTCAGCCATAGAGGCAGGCTATGGGGAGGATGTGTGTGACAGAAACTGGGAACATTGATGGCAAAAAATGTACATTGGTAATAGGATGGGTGTTGGAACATTGTATGACTGAAACTCAGTTATGAACAGCTTTGTAGCTGTGTATCTCATGGTGATTTAATTTTAAAAAATGAAATTTTAAAAAAGTTACTCTCCCATATAATTGAAAAACAATAGATTTTCCACATTATTTAAAAGTGCTTTCAAAGTTTGCCTTTCAAAGACCACAGACAGTCATTTATTTTACAAAGTAAATTTCATTAATTTCTTGCTTTGATTACTCACTTAATATTTATACTAATGACTATTTTGAAAAAAGGAACAAGAACAATGGAACTCTGATTCAAATATCACTGCATACTAGGTTTTTGTAGGGGACGTTTCTGATTCAAAGGAATACATTGATGAATAAAACATAATTTCTGATGCCTTGCTCTGCCTTCAGGGATTGGGACAATTTCTGCAGTGTCAAAAGATTAAGGGGATAAAAAACAAACTTAAAATGAATACAGTCAGCATAAATGGAGAGACTACAACCAGGAACCTAAGCTCTGAATGGCAGCAAGGTGGAGGCATTGAGATGAAACAGTTCAATCATAATGGACAACAGAAAATCAAAGCATTCAGTAGCCTCAGGACAAAGTTTTCCTTATTTCAATCCTGCAGAAACAAATAAAAGTCTTCTATGGAGGAAATTATATATAATTTATTTACTCAGAATGCTATAGTTGAGCCATAGGGAGTGAGATCACGGTATCACTGTCATCCCATTGTTCATTGATTTGCTCGAGTGGGCACCAGTAACTTCTCTAAGTGAGACGTGTCATTACTGTTTTTGGCATATCGAGTACACCAAGGGTAGCTTGTCAGGCTCTGCCATGCAGGCGGGATACTCTTGGTAGCTTGCCAGGCTCTCCAAGAGGGATGGAGGAATTGAACCCAGGTCAGCTTTATGCAAGGCAAACGCCCTACCTGCTGTGCTATTGCTCCAGTCAGGAAGTGAGGTAAGTAAACATAAAAGCACATAAATCACCATGCAGAAGAGCAAATATCAGAATCACATCACCAAGGACCCTGATACTGGAATTTCTCTATATGAATATAACATACTATAAAACTAAATGAAAGTAGATAGGAAGGGTCCTTGGAGCACTGGTGGAGGGAAGCTGGCATTCTGGTGGTGGTTTTGGTGTTGTAATAATGTATTCATTATATTCATGAAAATATTATTAACAGGGTAACTCAATAAAAGTGGTGGGGGAAGGAGGCGGTGGTGGAGCAAGGAGACAAAATCCTCCAAATGATCAACAGCAAAATATTAGTTAAATTATCAGATGCCTAAAAGTGCTTAAGGAAAAATGTTGTTGAATTTTAAAGTTCAATGTATGGATATTTAGAAATGATGAACATGACACTGTGATGTAGGCAGGTAGACAGGGAAGGCCCCCTCCCACAGCAATGGCAAAAGCCAGCCATGCAGAAAACAGGAATAAATAGGAACTAAGTCCTGATAAGACCTGATAAGACCCTCACCTATCTATAGCAACAGAACCAGAGAAGCTCCTGCAGGAACAAAAGGCCAGGAAAGGAATTTCAAAGAAGACCATCAATATTCCCAACCCACCCGGTAACCTCCTTAGCAACAGACCTTGACCTAGGTAGGTTGGAGAAACTCTATAAACACCACCTTGAACAAAGAAAGGGCACGTATATGCTGCCTGAGCCCATGTGCTGCTTGCGCCCATGTGGCTGAGCACATGTGGTGCCCAAGCACATGTGTCTCCTGCATCTCCCATCTTGATGTGTACTCTCATGCTTTTGTATCTAATGCTGGGATGTGTCTAGGGACTCTCTCCCTCCTTGGAGAAGCCCTGTTCTCTCTTGAATGCATTACTCTCTCTCTCTCTTCCTCCATATCTCCAAATAAAATCTATTTATTTCACTACTTATCTACTCCTGAAATTCCTTTCTGCTAGGCAAGACAAGAACCCTGTAACCCTGGGTCCTGGGTGGCAGAGGCGGATGGGGAGAAAGTGACCGTCTTTCTCCTTCCCACTTCACATAAATCACTCATGGGGCCCACTGACATCAGTTGGAGGGATGTAGCATAACATGGGTTTGAACTTTCTCCTCTGCTGCAAGGAGTTTATGTTTACTGGGTTATACCCATCACAAAGCTCTGGAAGCACTCCCATTTCCTCGATATTCATCTTTATCTGTGCTCTGCTTTCTGTATCTGTTAATCACTCATTTCCCCTAACCTATACCTGTGACTTGTATAGTCAAATTCTTCAGAGATCTCTGAATTTGTATTTGTAAGTGAAGTATTGCTCTTCTCTTTTTCTTATGTACTTTGCATAGCTAACTTCAGAGCAATGTCCTTTTTGTATAGACACAGGAAGACAGTTAATGCTATGCTTTTGTACTTGAGAGTTAATTGAATCCAAATAATATTAACTCCTGGGCATCTGACATATTTTCTTAACCAAAGCCTCAGTTCTCCTTAATTCCTAGCACCCCAGAGCAAGGTCCCAAAGAAAGGACTGGATGGACCCAGGGCAAGTGGTAAGCTACCCTGGCATTGAAACGGGACAGGCTTAAGTGCCATAAAACTTATAATAAGCTAAGAGCATGGTCATGGATGAATTCTGTCATGACCCAAAGAGAAGTAACTGGATAAGGAACAACTAATCTGGCCTGAGGACTGTAGTCTGGGATCTATAGAGAGATATTCTCAGGAGAGCCACCCTTTAAACTTAATATATCTCTGTGTTCATACAAAATGACTAGAAGATTATTGAGAAGTACATTTAAAGTGACTGTTTAAATGGTTATGGACTAAAGAAAGGATAAATAAGGCTTTATATTAAAGTCTGTCCTTAAGCAGATTTCCTAGCAGGATGAGATCTTTGTCTTAGAAGAGCTTTCCCCCAGACCCCAGGAAGGGCTTTACATATGTTGATTGTGCTACTTGACCTAGATGTAGTTGCTACCCCAGCGCTTGGAGATTGGGCTCTAAGCTAGACTTCGAAACTGGACGGGGAGAGTAGCATAGGGGACAGGAGAAGATGGGAACGGGGAGTGGGGTGGGGCAGGGCGCAGTGTGAGACTGAAATGGGGTGCTAAGTAAGACTGTAACGGGCATTTGGGGAGAATGGAATAAACAGCGAGACCAAGATTGGAATTAACAGCGACTGATCATCAACCAGTTTGACAGTCCTGTTCCCTCCTTCATGTATCTGTTGGCACAGCTGCAGGCCAGGATGGGGAATGCATGAGATAAGAGAGACCTAATAGTCATTTATTGATTACACAGAGGGAAGCAGACTTCTGATGGAAGGTGTGATGTTAGGAAGTCGTATGCATGAACTCCTGTCATTAACTGTACCGTAAATCACAAAGTCTCCTCCAAAATATTTTTAAGAGAATATTCCCAATTACTATCAGGAATATGATAAAGATGAAGTCTAAATATGAAGTAAATAACTGAACTAGGACTGGAAAAGAAATACGTATATAAAATGTTTTTGAAAGTCAACTAAAGATAATAATAAATGAGGAATACAAGGCATATTTTCTTAATAATTTAAAGGTGTCAGATATAAAATTTGAATATTAATGTGAAATTTCATGGGATATAATATTGATCCTAACATTTACTTGGAAATATAAAATGGAAGAGGATAGTTAAAAAATTAAAATTATCAGAGATGTAGCTTAAATGAAAAAGCATCTGTACTATATGCCTGAGGATCCATGTTCCATTTCCAGGACAATGGGCACCCAAGCACCACCAGGAGTGGTCCCCATAAGAAAAACTAGAAAAGAAAAAATACATTTTGCAATCAAATGTCTTATTATGTGCCAAAATATTTAATAAAAGTGTGACTGATAATTAAGTATGTTATATCAGTACAGGAAAATCAGAAGTTGATCAAAGTGAATAAAGCATACAGAACTAATTTCATATAAAAGACTAATTCAAAGGATCATAATACTGACATTTTAAACCAGTGATATAGAAAAATATTATTCAAAAATAATAATACAGGGGGCCAGAGACATTACAAAGATTAAATTACTTGTCCGACATACTACTACAGCTGCAATCCTAGACTGACATTTGATACTACATGTTTTCTGAGCAGATATGTTCTCTGAGCACAGACCCAGGAGTACTTTCTATTTTTTTTTTTTTTTGCTTTTTGGGTCACACCCAGCGATGCTCAGGGGTCACTCCTGGCTTTGCACTCAGGAATTACTCCTGGCGGTGCTTGGGGGACCATATGGGATGCCGGGGATCGAACCTGGGTCGGCCGCGTGCAAGGCAAACGCCCTACCCGCTGTGCTATCACTCCAGCCCCCCAGGAGTACTTTCTAAGCACTGCTTATGCAGTCCCCAAATAATAACAATATAACATGTCCATTTGTAGAAAATAAACTGCATAAATATTTATTGCATTGTTAAATTTAAACACAATAGAAAAAGGCATTAATAGAAAAATAATAGAAGATGGAGAATATGACTTATAAATGTGAGGTAATGAAACATTTTTTTATTTATTTCATTTTTTGTGAAGCAAGATAGCTTTATTGGGTGGAATTTACTTAGAAAGAAATGAAGGGAAAGAGACAAGTACATGTTCAAGAGAGAACATGAGTTTCCCCATAGTAAAGAAAAGCAAGTGACCAAATTTAAGTATTTGAAGTGGTTGGACATGGGCTTGAAAGCTGGTAGAAGATATTCTTAAGTTAAACACAAGATCCAGAACTCTAAAGAACAGCATCATTAGATTCAACTTCACAAAAACTAATGACTTTTGTACAAAAAAAAAAATCGCACAAAGTTAGAAGATGTATGCTTGAAGTAATAGATATAAGCTAAATGCAATAGAATTATTATTTAGTATGACACCAAATTCTGAATAAGTTTGCTGTTTAATCATCACTGGAGAGTGGCAATAGAGCAGTCTTCACAAAAATTATTGAAAACTTGAAGGATGTTGAGAGGAATTATTTAGATAGAAATTGCTTTAGTCAGGGTCAGATTAGTCAGGGTAAGCAACGGGGTTAAAACGTAGCCTGACTTGCAACAGAGCTGACACCCCGACAGCAGCCAACGTGCATAAGGTCAGCAGACTCTACTGCCTCATGACTAAGTTCCTTAGAAACACAAATCTGCTGGGAATTTCAGGTACTCCGAGTTCTGGTACTCCGGGTTCTGGCTGAGATCTCCAGGTTTTCCAGTACTTCCAGAAGTCCCAGAAGCCACACCCATATTTCAACCACTGCCATGTAAACTCACTGCCCAGTTAAATATTTTGAATTTTTTTGAGCACCAATATCTCCAAACTCTACAATACTAACATCCCAGTAGGAGCACACCAGATTGAATGGGAATGTAATGTAGAAGCCAACTAAGCTTACTTAACACAGAAGGTTCAACTAGCAACAGCAGTTTAGTAAACCTTCAGACAAGGACTTACTGTCCCAAGGTGAAATATAACAATTTTCACAAATTTTCTTTTACTGAAGTGTTTTTTGATAATTTTATTAGATATTAGGTAACAAGCAATATTAAATTAATTAATTAATTATTTGGGGCTCTCTACCTTTGTCACAGGTCTGAGAGAACCTGGGAACTCTATGACATACATTTCTCTCACGTTCCTTGTCTCAGCATCTCAAACTGAATGAACATTCATGCAACAAATATGCTTTATTATAATGTGCTGGTTTAAAAGTCAAAGCAAAAATGGAATGATGAAGGTGTTTGGGGAAGATACTCAATAATCTTAACAATGATAATAACTATTCAAATAAATTGTTATACTAAGGATATCTTAATTGCATTTAAAATTGTAAAGTATTTCTGAAAACTATTGAAAATACCTGGCACTAATTTTGTATTTATGTTTGATATGAAAGATACACTAATTTAATAATATTTGCTGAGAACCTATGATGGTATGTGGCACAATCCCAAATATTACTAATCTTATCAGTTATTTCATGGTTACACTACTCTATCCAACATGTTCAAGTTATATTTATATGTATTAAGTTCTGAAAAATAAAACTGAATTCAAAAAATATTCTCTGAGGGCAGGAGAAATAGTACAGTGGATAAGGTGGTTGCCTTGCACACAACTGATTTGGGTTTGAATCCCAGCAGCCCAAATGATTCCCTGAGCTCTGCCAGAGTGATCCCTGAGTGCAGAACTCGAAGTAAGCACTGAGCATTGCCAGGTGTGGTCCAAAAATAAAAATAAACTAACAAAAGCACAAACATTCTCTGCCTTCAAGGACTCAAAATCTAGTAAAATATATAGTGTACATTTATAATACTATGGTACACAGGTCAAATTTTATTAAATTCAATAGCAGAATTTAAAATTAAGTACTAAACTATATATAAAAATTAGAAACCATTAACTGAGGCTCTAATATAAACTTTATTACTCATATCAATGGGATAGAATTGAGAATCGAAAGATAGATGCCCAAGTATGAGGACAGATAATTTGTGAGAAAGGAGAAAAAAATATGAAGTGGGCAAGAAGAACCGCTTCAATAAATAGTGCATGGAAAACTGATCAGTCACATAAAAAATAAAAAAAACAACTCAGACCTTTCTCACACCAGGCATAAAAGTCAAGACAAAATGGATTAAAGATCCCAATATCAGACATTAATCCATAAATTACACTGAGGAAGGCATAACACTTTATGATAGTGAAGCTAGAGGTAGCTTCAATGATTCAAAACCATTGATATCAAGCAAGCTGAAACAAAGATAAGCAAATGGAACCACATCAAGCTAAGAAACTTCAGTACTTCAAAGGACTTAACAGAATAAAAAGACACACTAGAGGCCAAAAGAATATTTGCCAGACACTCATATTACAAAGGGTTAATATCCAAGATATTTAAACTACTAATAGAACTCTTAAAAAATAAATAAGGGGAAGGGACAGTGATAAACAGAAAAAAAAACAGAAACCTGCTCAACAAAGACATAAATATGGTCAAAAGATTTAGAAAAAATACTCTTATCACTTATTACCAGGAAAATGCAATCAAAATGGCAATGAGATATCACCTCACACCAGTGGGACTGGCCCACATCAGAAAGAACAAAATAACCAGTGTTGGAATAGATATGAGAAAAAACAGACCATCATTTACTGTTGGTGGAAATGTCAACTGACCCAGCTATTTTGGAAAACAACACAGACACTTCTTAAAAAAAGGTAATTGAACTTCCATATTACTAGAAATTCCACTTCTGGACATTTATCACATCAATGGTCCAAAAGCTCAATTTAGAGCAGACATATGACCTGCTATATTCATATTAGCACCATGCACCACAGCCAAAGTCTGGAAACAAGACAAGAACATACAACCAGCCAATGTGTTACATTGACACAATTGAGTACTAGTTCGCTTTAAGGGGAAAAATCAAATAATAGGTCCAGCCCTGCCTCCCCATCGTCCGCTGCCTGGGGCTTCCCGGCCCCGGGCAGGGCAGTGCCATCACCTCAGCCCTCTGTGCCTGCGTGAACATCTCCGGTCTCCTCACACAGGTACCCGTGGATCCCTGCGCACTCCCCTCCCGTCCAGCCCTGCCTCCCCATCGTCCACTGCCTCGGGCTTCCCGGGATTCCCCTCTGGTGACCCTGCCCACCCTGCCCAACAAAGAAAAGCTCTCCTGTCGCCCCCGCCCCCACCCCCCGCCCAGGGTCTGAGGCTGTGGTGCTCCCAGCCCTGCCTCCCTGCTCTCAGTCACCTCTTGGCGCAGTCCTGAGCCCCACCTCTTCCCCAGGTTGTTGGGGGTGTGTCCTCACCTTAGGCGGCGTGGTCTCAAAGGGGGCGTGGCCTCCTTCTAAAGCAGCTTCAGTTATTTCTCCCATTCTATGCATCTTGCTTTGATCACAATCGGTATAACCTATTCCTCTGAAGAATACCCTGTTCATCTTAGTCACTATATGCTAATTGTCACTTAGCCTATTCCATCCTAATTTCATAAACACTATAAGTGAACACATCAAGCTGCACAAAAAGTCCTTTTTAAAGAGATCATAGCCCCATGTCTTCAATTGAGGCCCCTCACAATCTAAGGTGGAGCGCCTGATAGTAAAGCCCACAACAACATGAAGAAACAGTGAAAATCCCCACTGCCAGGAGAGATAGAAGAGAGGATCTCAGAGAGCCCAACAAGAACTTCCCAGAAATACAATCTCCTCTCAGATAAAGAATTCAGAGAGGAAATCGTGAAGATGGTTCACGAACTCAAAGAAACTATGGAACGGACATCCAATGAATTAAGGGAGGATATGGATGCAGCATTGGAACAGTCCACCAAGATAATCCAGGAAAAAATGAGAGCAGAAATTCCAAAGCTACGAACAGAAGTCACACAACTAAAAGAATCGGTAGATGAAATTAAAAATCGGTAGGAGCCCTCAATAGTAGAATGACTACAGCCAAAGAAAGAATCAGTGAGCTTGAAGATGAGCTGCACAAAGCATATAGGCAATAACAAATAAAGGAAAAAGACCTCAAAATGGCTCTAGAGTGAATTAGAGTCCTAGGGGATGACCGCAAGAGAAGCAACATAAGAATCATTGGAGTACCAGAACCACAGGGAACCAATCCCAATGAAAAAAAAAAACAAAATCAAAGACATCATTGCTAAGAAATTCCCAGAACTAGAGAATTCGGGCATCCAGATCCAAGGAGTCCGAAGGGTGCCAGCTAAAAGGGACCCAAATAGAAAATCCCCAAGGCATAACATAGTCAGAATGATGGATTCCATGGATAGAGACACAATAATGCAAACAGCAAGATCAATGAAGGAAATTGTATAGAAAGGAGCACCCCTTAGATTCACAGCAGACCTATCAGAAGAAACCTCCCAAACCCAAAGGCAATGGTGGGATATAGTGAAAAAACTCAATGAAATGAATGCCTCACCAAGACTACTTTACCCAGCTAATCTTTCAGTTAAACTTGAAGGAACCATACACTATTTCACGGAGAAACAACAGCTCAAGGACTTCATAGACTCAAGACCAAACTTAAAAGAAGGACTAAAATGGCTACTATAAGACAAGGAAAAACCCTAGAAGAACAACAAACCCTACAGAAAGATGGCACAAAATCCGATGACAATAATTTCTCTCAGTGTTAACGGTCTAAATGCACAAATCAAGAGGCACAGAGTGTCAAAATGGATTAAGAAACTAAACCCAACTTTCTGCTGCCTACAAGAAACACTTCTGAACAGTCAGAGCAAACACAGACTCAAAGTCAAAGGATGGAAAACAATCCTGCAAGCAAGCAACTCCCTCAAAAAATCTGGGGTGGCCATATTAGTATTCGACAACATAGATTTCAGGCTGAAAAAGATCAGAATGGACAGTGAAGGTCATTTTCTATTCATCAAGGGATATGTACAACAGGAAGAAATCACACTCTTAAATGTATATGCACCTAATGAACGACCAGCTAAATACTTAAAAGAATTCCTTGGACTTTGACTCCAAAGATGTAACACATTCGGGCATCCAGCGCAGCACCCGAGAGCAATGCATTGGGACACCAAACTGGGCTACAACTCGGTGCTGCTGGGGGTGGATTTTTTTTTCCTCCCCACCCTGTCTTCCTGCATGGAAAGCGGCGGGCTGGCGGCACCATGTGGCAGGCGCCATCTTCTGATTCCAGACCCACAGGTATTCGGATTTTACTTTGGGGGCTCCCAGGAACTCATGGGAAGGGGGCGTAACCGGCACGCCCTCGGCCCAGATAAACCCGGACCCTCTGCGGCGCTTAAAGACTTTGAATTCAGAGACTTCTTACAACAATGCACTGGGACTGTGAGCTGGGCTATGTAATTTCTGGCAGAATTCTCCCTGGACTTTATACAGAAATCCAAAACCGCGCGGACGCTGCTGCGGACGCGCGACTTAACATTTATAATTGTTCAGCAATGTGAATTGATTCCATTTGAACAGGTCTGACTTGGGGGGGAAACTCCAAATAATAACAGTAAGTTTTTGTTGAAAATATTGAAGGTTTTTAATGTAGCAGCCACCTCTGGACTGTGAACTAAGCAAAAGCCCCACGCTGGCCGACGTGGCATGGCGTACACCATACTATGAGGCGCAGGAAGGGGGATGAGGGGGAAAAAGAAAAAAAAAGGGAAAAGGAAAAAGAGAAGAAAAAGAGAGAGAGAGAGAGAGTTATGTCAACTATAGTGAGTTTTGTGTTGAATTATGGAATGTAATCAAGGTAAAGAAAAAATGAAGTGAAATTCATTAGTTATACAGTAGGGGGTAGGGGGTGGGGGCGGGGGGTATACTGGGGTTTCTGGTGGTGGAATATGGGCACTGGTGAAGGGATGGGTGTTTGAATATTGTATAACTGACATATAAACCTGAGAACTTTGTAACTTTCCACATGGTGATTTAATAAAAATTAAAAAAAAAAAGAATTCCTAACAGAATTTAAGGGGGGAATAACTAGCACCACGATAGGAGTTGGAGACTTCAACACTGCCCTATCAGCTCTGCATAGATCGACAAGAACAACACTCAGCAAGGAAACAATGGGGCTGAAGGAAGAAATGAAGGAGACAGGGCTAATAGACCTATACAGGGCTATACACCCCAAAAAGAATGACTACACATTCTTTTCCAGAGCACATGGAACATTTTCCAAAATAGACTACAAACTATACCTTAATAGAATCAGGAAGATAGAAATAGTATCAACTATCTTCTCAGACCATGATGCGCTGAAGATGAAAGTTAATCACACACAGACGTGGAGAACCAAATCAAAGACCTGGAAATTAAACAACTCACTGTTGAACAATGAGTCGGTCATGAAGGAAATCAAGGAGGAAACCAAAAAATACATGGAAACAAATGAGAATGAAGACACAAGCTACCAGAACCTATGGGATGCAACTAAAGCTGTGTTAAGGGGAAAATTTATAGCTCTGCAAGCTTTCCTGAGGAAGGAAGAAACGGCCTATATAGATAGCTTGACTTCGCAGCTCAAGATCTTAGAAGAGGACCCGCAAAAGGAACCCAAACCAGGTCAAAGAAATAATAAAACTTAGAGCTAAAATTAATTATATGGAAACCAAAAAAAAATCCAAAAGATCAATGAAACCAAGAGCTGGTTCTTCGAGAAAATAAATGAGATCGATAAACCACTAGCAATACTCACAAAGAAAGAGAGAGAGAGAACCCTAATAAACCGAATCAGAAATGAAAAGGGGGACATCACAACAGAAATTAAGGAGATTCAAAAGATCATCAGAGACTACTTTGAAAGTCTGTATGCCACAAAACAAGAGATCCTAAAAGAAATGGACGAATTCTTTGATTCCTACAATTTCCCAAGACTGAACCAAAGAGACTTGGAATACCTGAATAGGCCCATAAATATCAAGGAAATCAAAACTGTAATTAAAAGTCTCCCCCAAAACAAAAGCCCAGGTCCAGATGGATTTACTGGCAAATTCTTCCAAACATTTAAAGAAGACTTGTTCCCAGTTCTCCTCAAGCTTTTCCAGGAAATTGAAAAGACAGGAACCCTCCCAAACAGTTTCTATGAGGCACATATCTCCCTAATACCAAAAGCAAACAAATACACCAATAACAAAGAAAACTATAGACAAACTATAGACCAATATCCCTGATGAACACTGATGCAAAAATCCTCAACAAAATACTAGCAAATAGGATCCAACAACTCATCAAAAAGATCATACACCAAGTCCAGGTGAGATTCATCCCAGGGATGCAAGGATGATTTAACATTCAGAAATCAATCAACAATAATCCATCATATCAACAAAAGTAAAGATAAAAACCATATGATCATATCAATAGATGCAGAGAAAGCATTTGACAAGGATCAGCACCTGTTTACGATGAAAACTTTTGCCCAAATGGGTATAGAAGGGACTTTCCTCAAGATAGTCAAAGCCATCTAATACGAACCTACGACAAGCATTATCATCAATGGGGAAAAACTAAGGGCCTTTCCTCTAAGATCACGGACAAGACAAGGATGCCCACTCTCACCACTTCTCTTCAATATAGTACTGGAAGTACTAGCAATAGCCATTAGGCAAGAAAAAGATATTAAGGGCATTCAGACAGGAAAGGAAGAAATCAAAGTCTCACTATTCGCAGACAATATGATACTATATCTAGAGAAGCCAAAAAGCTCTAAGAAACTCTTAGAAACAATTGACCTGTACAGTAAGGTCGCAGGCTATAAAATCAATAATCCAAAAACCATGGCCTTCCTATATGCAAACAATGAGACAGAGGAAAGGGACATGAAAAAAGCAATCCTATTAACAATCGTGCCCCAGAAAATCAAATACCTCAGAATAAGCTTAACCAAGGAAGTAAAGGACCTCTACAAAGAAAACTATAAAACGCTACTCCATGAAATAAAAGAGGACATGAAGAAATGGAAACATATCCCCTGCTCATGGATAGGGAGAATCAACATTGTGAAAATGGCAATACTCTCCAAAGCATTATACAGATTCAAAGCCATCCCTATAAGGATACCCATGACATTCTTCAAAGAAATGGATCAAGCAATCTTGAAATTCGTATGGAACAATAAATGCCCACAGATAGCTAAAACAATTCTTGGGAAAAGATGATGGGAGGCATCACTCTCCCCGACCTTAAACTTTACTACAAAGCGGTAACAATTAAAACAGCATGGTACTGGAACAAAGGCAGAGCCGCAGAGCAATGGAACAGAGTGGAATATCCCAACACACAACCCCAAATGTATTATCATCTAATCTTTGATAAGGGAGCAAGAAATGTGAAGTGGAGCAAAGAAAGCCTCTTCAACAAATGGTGCTGGCATAACTGGACAACCACATGCAAAACAATGGGCTTAGACCTCGACCTGACACCATGCACAAAAATCAGATCAAAATGGATTAAACACCTCAACATCAGACAACAATCCATATGGCACATCGAAGACAAGGTTGGCAGAACCCTTCATGATATTGAAGCTAAAGGTATCTTCAAAGATGACACAGAACTAAGCAATCAAGTAAAAATAGAGTTAAACAAATGGGACTTCATTAAACTAAGAAGCTTCTGCACCGCAAGAGACACAGGGACCAGTTAACAAAGGAATCTACAGAATGGGAAAGTATATTCACCCAATATCCATCCGATAAAGGATTGATATCAAGAGTATACAAAGCACTGGTTGAACTCTACAAGAAGAACACATCCAACCCCATCAGAAAATGGACTGAAGAAATGAACAGAAACTTTTTCAAGAAAGAAAATGGCTAAAAGGTACATGAAAATATGCTCTGCATCACTAATCATCAGGGAGATTCAGATCAAAACTACCATGAGATACCACCTCACACCACAGAGAATGGCACACATCCAAAAGAGCAAAAGCAACCCCTGTTGGAGAGGATGTGGAAAGAAAGAGACCCTTCTACACTGTTAGAGGGAATGCCGACTGGTCCAGCCCCTTTGGAAAACAATATGGACGATTCTCAAAAAATTAGAAATTGAGCTTCCATTTGATCTAGCAATACCACTTCTGGGAATATATCCTGGAGAAACAAAAAAGTATAGTCGAAATGACATCTGCACTTATATGTTCATCGTGGCACTTTTTACAATAGCCAGAATCTGGAAAAAACCTGAGTGCCCGAGAACAATGACTGGTTAAAGATACTCTGGTACATCTATACAATGGAATACTGTGCAGATGTTAGAAAAGATGAAGTGATGAACTTTACATATAAGTGAATCAACATGGAAAGTATCATGCTAAGTGAAATGAGCCAGAAAGAGAGGGACAGGCATAGAAAGAATGCACTCATGTGTGGAATATAAAATAACAGATATGAGACTTACATCCAAGAATAGTAGTATATAATGCCAGGAGGTTGGCTCCATATCTTGGAAGCGGGCCTCACATGTTGGTGGAAAGTTATCCCAGATAGAGAAGGGAACACCAAATAAAATGTGATTGGAGATTCTGCGCAGGGAGGGAGATGCGTGCTGAAAGTAGACTAGAGACTGAACACGATGGTCACTCAATGCCCCTGTTGCAAACCACAACACCCAAAAGGAGAGAGAGAGAGAGAACAAATTGGAATGCCCTGCCACAGAGGCGGGGTGGTGGTGGGGGGATGGGATCGGGGGTGCGAGGGATACTGGGTTCATTGGTGGTGGAGAATGGACACTGGTGGAGGGATGGGCTCTTGAACATTGCATGAGGGAAAAACAAGCACAAGAAGGTGTGAATCTGTAACTGTACCCTCACTGTGACTCACTAAAAAATAGGAATTAAAAAAATTGTTAATTAACATTAAAAAAGAAGAAAAATCAAATAATAATTGCTGCTTTGTGGATGGGATTGGAAAGTAGAATGCTGAGTGAAATTAGTCAGGAGAGGGACAAATACAGAATAGTCTCTCTCATATGTGGGATATAAAGAAACATATAAAGGGAATTACAAATACTCAAAATGAAGAGAAACTGAGAACATGTTTTCATTTATAAGTTTATTTCAGGGAGTGTGGTTGAAGAGGGACACTAAAGTGGAGAAGACAGTTGGCTGGAGGGTGTGGTGCTGGAATATTTCATTTCTGAAATCCTACTAAAAGTTTAGACGCCTAAAATAATATTTAAAAGAAAACATAAAAAATCCATTCTCAGATTCTTCAGTAGTTTAGATCAAAAGCAATGTGACTTCACTTCAATATTTCAACAAGTAATTATTGAACAAATTCTAGAAGGTGCTCTACACTTAAGATACCAAATAGGCAATCAGAAAAATGCTGACCCTGCCTAAGGAAACTCTCTCCAACATGACACATGTTCTAAGACAAGCTCTAGCTATAGTTTGAGTTCAGGTAAAGAAGTACTTAGATTACTGAGAAAGCTACCAAAATGTCTGAAACTTTCAGTGTTAATAGGAACTTGCCAAGACAGTATTCAGGTGAGGGACTTGAAAGCAGATGGAGGAATATGTTGCAAATTTATGAGGCAGAATGGCAAAACCCAAGTTATCAGGTAGAACTAGGACATAAAATAATAAAAAAAAATCAATGCAGGCAGTGAGGTAGAACTAACCAGGGATTGGCTTTTAATAATACTTAAAAATAATAAAGCTGATATTTAGGTTGAGGGTAAAGATGAAATTCTGGAGAATTTTTATTAGAAATTAAATCATCAGGTTGGAGGGCAGAATCAACTGGAAAGTTGAGAGTTATATTATAATATTTTAACATTTTGAGCACAAAAAATATTTTTGAATTAGAGCAGTGGCAATTCAGGGGAAAGTAAAAACTTAAAAACAAATCTTAATGATAGATCAATAGTAGTTAGCAATTACTAAAGAGAAATTTCTGTGACAGGAAATATAGTAAGATAAGCTATGATTGCAGGGAGGCTTAAGAAATGGTAAATGTCTATCTATCTCTTATATGATACAGTGCCACTTTAGAGTATAATGAAAAGCTATAGTCATTGAAAGTCTGTTTCTACCTTCAGTAAATCTAGTCACCCACTTCTCTTCACAATCAAGGTTCTTCTAATCTATCCTACGTTAACCAAATCTCTAAGCCAATCATGTTAAAAACAGAAATTTATCATACAAACAAATTAATATTTAAGAGTGTTAAAGATCAATAAATTTCCAAAAGGAGTTATGAGAGGTATGCAATGTGATCGGGAGCTGGAGAGACCGAGTTAGTAAGGCACTTGCCTTGCACTTGACTGGACTGGCTTTCATTCCTGCATCCCATATGCTTCCCCAAGCTCAAGAGTGATCCCTGACTGCAAAACCAGTAAGCCTGGGGCAATCCCCAGAAACTGCAGGGTGTGACCCAAAAGTGTAAATAAATATATAAGATATAAAAGAGGATTTAATAGATCATCTGATTTCATTCCCATGTTTTTATATAAAATATTCTTAAAAGAAATAGATTGGTGTCCACCCTCCCTGCCCCGGATGGCTGCCCCAGCTGGCGGCACGCCGATCCCTAGCACTGAAGCTGTTTTCTCTTCCGGCCCAGCCTTCATTACCTATGTCATGTCCAATAGTAACATCCTAGCTATCCATAAGCAGTAGGACAGTAAACCACAATACTTCACATAAGGATTAGAGGAACATCTGAGAGGGAGGACATGTTCTAAAAGGGAAAAGTAAAAAGGCAACCACCATTGACTGAGCCCATCCAGAATCCTTTTTTGAAACAAGAGGGAACAGGGATACTGATCTTCAAGGTCCCTCTTCCATACCACCACAACAACATGAAGAAACAGCACAAATCCCCACCATAAGGAGAGGATGATGAAAGGAGTCCAGAAACCTCAATAGGTGTTTCCTGCATACTTGAGCTCTCTGATAAAGAATTCAGAGTTGAAATCCTCAAGATATTCAATGAACTCAATGGAAAGATTGAAAAGTTAAAGGAGGACCTGACAGAAACAATACAACAGACAGCCGAGAAATTACGGGAAGAAATGAGAGCAGAAATTAAAAAAAAGCCTACGAAAAGAAATGAAGGATTTGGTAGATGAAATAAAAAACTCTGTGGCTGCCCTCAACAACAGAATGACGACAGTGGAAGAAAGAATCAGTGAGCTTGAAGATGACCTGCAAGAAGCCTACAGGCAACAACAAACAATGGGAAGAGACCTCAAAATAGCTCTAGGGAAACTCAGAGTCCTAGAGGATGATTTCAAGAGGAACAACATTAGAATCATTGGAGTACCAGAAGGACAGAGAAGCAACCCCAACGAAAAAGACACAGTCAAACAAATCATTGCTGAAAAGTTACCAGAGCTGGAGAATGCAAGGCAACCAGATTCAAGGCACCCAAAGGGTTCCAGCTAAAAGAGACCCTAACAGAAAAACTCCAAGACATATCATAGTTAGAATGATGGACGTCATGGATAAAGACACAATACTGCATGCAGCAAGGTCAAAGAAGGAAATCACATACAAAGGAGCACCCCTTAGATTCACAGCAGACCTATCAGAGGAAATCCTTCAAGCCGAAGGCAGTGGTGGGATATAGTAAAAAAACTCAATGAAATGAACGCATCACTTAGAATACTTTATCAGGCTAAACTTTCATTCAAACTCAAAGGAATGATACACTATTTTGTGGATAAACAACAGCTCAGGAACTTCATAGACTCAAAACCAAACCTAAAAGAAGCACTAAAGGGGCTATTGTAAGACAAGAAGAACCCCTACAAGCACAACAAACCCTTACAGAAAGATGGCGCAAAATCCCATAACAATAATCTCTCAATGTCAATGGTCTAAATTCAACAATTAAGAGACACAGAGTGACAAAATGGATTCAGAGACTGAACCCAACATTTTCCTGCCTGCAAGAAACGTATCTGAATAACCGGAACAAACACAGACTCAAAGTCAAAGGATGGAAAACAATGCTGCAAGAAAACAACTCCCTCAAAAAAGCTGGGCTGGCCTTACTAGTATTGGACAACATAGATTTCAGGTTGAAAAAGATTAGAAAGGAAGGGATTGCCATTTTTTATTAATCAAGGGATATGTACACAGGACAAAATCACACTCCTAAACATGTACGCACCCAAGGAGGGACCAGATAAATACCTACAACAACTGCTAACAGACCTTAAGAAGGACATCTCGAGCTACACAATAGTAATTGGAGACTTCAACACTGTGCTATCACCCCTGGATAGATCAAGAAGTTTTAAACCCACCAAGGAAATACTGTCTTCGAAGGAAGAAATAGAAGAGAGAGGGCTAATAGAACTATACATGGCATTATATCCCCAAAAAAGAGAATACACATTCTTTTCCAGTGCACATGGAACACTTTCTAGAACAGACCATGTGCTGGGCCACACAACACACCTCAGCAGAATCAGGAAGATAGACATTGTATCAGATATCTTTTCAGACCATGATGCACTGAAGATAGAAGTTAATCATGGACAGATGCAGAAAACCAAATCAAACACCTGGAAATTAAACTACTCGATGTTTAACAATGAGTGGTCAGGAAGGAAATCAAGGAAGAAATCAAAATGTACTTGGAAACAAATGAGAATGAAAATATGAGCTACCAGAACCTGTGGGATGCAGCTAAAGCCGTGTTAAGGGGAAAATTTATAGCTCTGCAGCATTCCTCAGGAAGGAAGAAAGGGCCCACATAAATAACTTGACTTTACAGCTTAAGATTTTAGAAAAGGACCAACAAAAGAAGCCCAAACCAGGCAGAAGAAAAGATATAATAAAACTTAGAGCAGAAATCAATGACACGGAACACCAAAAGACAATCCAAAAGATCAATGAAACCAAGAGCTGGTTCTTCGAGAAAGTAAACAAGATTGATAAACCACTAGTAAGACTCACAAAGAAAGAGAGATAGAACCCTTATAAACAGAATCAGAAATGAAAAGGGGGACATCACTATAGAAACCAAAGAAATTCTAAAGATTATCAGAGACTACTTGGAAAAGCTGTATGCCACGAAACAAGAAAACCTAGAAGAAATGGATAAATTCCTGGATTCCTACAATCTCCCCAGGCTGAACCAAGAAGACCAGGAACACCTGAACAGTCCTATTAATATCAAGGAAATTGAAACTGTAATCAGAAGTCTCCCCAAGAACAAAAGCCCAGGTCCAGATGATTCACTAGTGAATTCTTCCAAACATTTAAAGAGGACCTGTTGTCAGTTCTTCTCAAGCTTTTCCAGGAAATTGAAAAAACAGAAACCCTGCCAAACAGTTTCTATGAGGCTCATATCTCCATAATACAAAAAGCAAATAAAGACATCACAAAAAAAGAAAACTACAGGCCAATATCTCTGATGAACACGGATGCAAAGATTTTCAACAAAATATTAGCCAACAGAATTCAACAACTCATCAGAAAGTTGATAAATCATGACCAAGTGGGATTCATCCTGGGGATGCAAGAATGGTTTAACATGCGGAAATCAATCAGCATAATCCATCATATCAACAAAAGAAAAGATAAAAATCATATAATCATATCAATAGATGCAGAGAAAGCATTTGACAAGATCCAGCACCCATTTATGATGAAAACTTTTGACAAAATGGGTATAGAAGGGGCCTTCCTCAATATAGTCAAAGCCATTTATCACAAGCCTACGGCAAGTATCATCCTCAATGTGGAAAAACTAAGAGCTTTCCCTCTGAGATCAAGGAAGAGACAAGGATGCCCACTCTCTCCACTCCTGTTCAATATAGACTGGAAGTACTTGCAATAGCGGTTAGGCAAGAAAAAGGTATTAAGGGCATTCAGGTAGGAAAGGAAGAAATCAAGGTCTCACTAACTGTAGACAATATGATACTATACTTAGAGAACACTAAAACTTCTACCAAGAAACTCTTAGAAACAATAGACTTAAATAGTAAAGTTGCAGGCTATAAAATCAACACCCAAAAGTCCATGGCTTTCCTGTACGCAAATAATGAGAGAGAAGAAAGCGATGTGATAAAAGCAATCCCACTCAAAATTGTGCCTCAAACAATCAAATACCTCGGAGTCAACGTAACTAAAGAGGTAAAGAGCTTGTATAATGAAAACTACAAAACGCTACTTCAGGAAATAAAAGAGGACACGAGGAAATGGAAAGATATCCGCTGCTCATGGATTGGAAGAATTAATGTTGTCAAAATGGCAATACTCCCCAAAGCATTGTACAAATTCAATGCGATCCCGAAAAGGATAGCCTTTGCATTGTTCAAAGAAATGGAGCAAGCACTCCTCAAATTCATATGGAACAATAAGCCCCCACAAATAGCTAAAGCAATTCTTGGGGAAAAGAAAATGGGAGGAATCAACCTCCCCAACTTCTAAATCTACTACAAAGTGGTAGTAATTAAAACAGCATGGTACTGGAACAAAGGCAGAGCTGCAGACCAATGGAACAGGGTTCAATATTCTGACACAACCCCCCAAATATATGATCATCTAACCTTTGATAAGGGAGCAAGAAATGTGAAGTGGTGCAAGGAAAGCATGTTTAACAAACTGTGCTGGCAAAACTGGACAGCTACATGCATAAAACTGGGCTTAGACCTACACCTATCACCATGTACAAAAGTCAGATCAAAATGAATTAAAGACCTCAACATCAGACCAGAATCCCTAAGGTACGTTGAAGACAAGGTCGGCAGAACCCTCCATGACATTGTAGCCAATGGTATCTTCAAAGATGACACGCCACTGGCCAAGCAAGTGAAAACAGAGATAAATAAATAGGACTACCTTAAACTAAGAAGCTTCTGCACCTGAAAATACAAGAACCAAAGTACAAAGACAGCCTACAGAATGGGAAAGGATGTTTTCCCAATACCCATCTGATAATGGGTTGATATCAAGGATATACAAGGCACTGGTTGAACACCACAAGAAGAAAATTACCAACCCGATCAAAAACTGGGGTGATGAAATGAACAGAAACTTCCCCAAAGAAGAAATCCGAATGGCTGAGAGGCACATGAGAAAATGCTCGACATCAATAATCATTAGGGAGATGCAGATCAAAACAACGATGAGATATCATCCCCCACCAGAGACTGGCCCACATCCAAAGGCACAAAAGCAACCAGTGTTGGCGGGATGTGGGGAGAAAGGGACTCTTCTTCACTGCTGGTGGGAATGCCGACTGGTTCAGCCCTTTTGGAAAACTATATGGACGATTCTCAAAAAATTAGAAATTGAGCTCCCATTTGACCCAGCAATATCACGCCTGGGAATATATCCCAGAGAGGCAAAAAGATATAGTAGAAATGACATCTGCATTTCTATCTTCATTGCAGCACTGTTTACAATAGCCACAATCTGGAAAAAAAAAGAGCGCCCAAAAACAGATGACTGGTTAAAGAAACTCTGGTATATCTACACAATGGAGTACTATGTAGCTGTTAGAAAAGATGTTATATGAAATTTGCATATAGTTGGATCAACATGGAAAGTATCATGTTGAGTGAAATGAGTCAGAAATAAAGAGACAGACACAGAAATATTGCACTCATATGTGGAATATAAAGTAGCAGAGAGGTACAAGCTTTCAATGATGCAACTTCTCGCAGAAATTTCTCTGGACTTAGTTACTAAAATACTAAAATACAGAAATCCAAAATCTCGCGGCCGCTATTGTGGCCACACAACTTCATATCTCTTCATTCTCAGCAATGGAAAACAAATTATCAAATGCCTCTTTTCCAGCAGGTCCGACTTGGAGGGGGGAAACTCCAAACAATAATAGTAAGTTTTTTGTTGAAAAATTGAATGTTATCAATGTAAAGAGAAGTGAAGTGAAATTTATCAGCTACACAGGGTGGGGAGGGGGGCGGCAGGGTGGGGGGTGTTGGGAAGGTTTACTGTGGTTCTTGGTGGTGGAATATGTGCACTGCTGAAGGGATGGGTCTTCAAGCATTGTACAACTGAGACTTAAGCCTGAAAGCTTTGTAACTTTCCACATGGTGATTCAATAAAATTAAAAAAAAGAAATAGATTGGTAAGCATAATTGATTCTTAGTGTACTTGATAGTATCAAATACATATCCAAATTAACTTCAGTTTCTAACTTACTGTCATTTAAATATCAAATTAATAACAGACAATTGGTTAAACCTGATTATCATCATACCAAAATCACATTTCCTCATCTTCATTTCTTTTTTTATTTTATTTTATTGAATCACCATGAGATAGTTACAAGCTTTCATGTTTGGGTTACAATCACAAATTGTTCAAACACCCATCCCTCTTCCAGTGCACGTTCCCCACCACCAATATCCCCGGTATACCCCCCCTCTCTGACCCTCCCCCTGCTTCCATGGCAGACAATATTCTCCATACTCTCTCTCTACTTTTGGGCATTATGGCTTGCAACACAGACACTGAGAAGTTTGGTCCATTATCTACTTTCAGCACGCATCTCCCATGAGGACTGGTTCCTCCAGCCATCATTTTCTTAGTAATCCCTTCTCTATTCCACCTGCTTTCTCTCCTCCACTCATGAAGCAGTCTTCCAGTTATGGGGCAATCCTCCTGGCCCTTGTGTCTACTATCCTTGGGTGTCAGCCTCATGTGATGTTATTCTATACTCCACAAATGAGTGCAGTCCTTCTATGTCTGTCCCTCTCTTTCTGACTCATTTCACTTAGCATGATACTCTCCATGTCTATCCATTTGTAAGCAAATTTCATGACTTCATCTCTCCTAGCAGCTGCATAGTATTCCATTGTGTAGATGTACCAAAGTTTATTTAACCAGTCGTCTGTTCTCAGGCACTTGGGTTGTTTCCAGATTCTGGCTAGTGAATAGTACTGCAATAAACATACATGTGCAGATGCCATTTGTACTGTGTTTTTTGCACCTTTGGGATATATTCCGACAAATGGAAGTGGTATTGCAGGGTCATATGGAAGCTCAATTTCTAGTTTTTGAAGGATTGTCTATATTGTTTTCCAGAAAGGCTGGACTAGTCAGCATTCCCACCAACAGTGAAAGAGTCTCCCTTTTCCCCCACATCCATGCCAGCACTGGTTGCTTTTGTTCTTTTGAATGCGTGCCAGTCTCTGTGGTGTGAGATGATATCTCATTGTTGTTTTGATTTGCATCTCCCTGATGACTAGCTTCCTCATCTCCATTTCTGTTTGTGGTTGTGCACCTGCAACCTTCAACCCCTACATTATATTAGTGAGAGCCCTGGAAACTATCAAGATGTGACTACTGAGAACTAATAATAAGAATTAAATTTGTGCCTTTGGATCCGGCTGCGGAGCGAGCATGATGGAAGAGCTCAAGGGAGCGCCCTTGGACTCCAGGCAGCCCACTGAACTAATTCCGGCATGGGACCAGAGACCCCACGGTGCGCTGAAACAGTGTGACCCGGGCATCCCCCAATTCTCTTAACCTGTCTCTCTCTCTCAACTCCTCCCTCCTGAGCACAGCGCAGGATCCGCGGTTTTCCTGAGCGCAAAATGGAGCCGGCGATCCAGCTGAAACAGGATGCTTTCGAGCGCTTGCGGGAGACCCCAGGGGGCGGGGGCGGCGACCCCCGCCCACAGCAGATAGATATTTAAACCCACCTCCCCCACGTGTGCTTCCCTTTGGATCCGGCTGCGGAGCGAGCATGATGGAAGAGCCCAAGGGAGCGCCCTTGGACTCCAGGCAGCCCACTGAACTAATTCCGGCATGGGACCAGAGACCCCACGGTGCGCTGAAACAGTGGGACCCGGGCATCCCCCAATTCTCTTAACCTGTCTCTCTCTCTCAACTCCTCCCTCCTGAGCACAGCGCAGGACTTCTCCATCTTATGAGCACCATAAAAGGGTAAAAGTTTGTAGTGATGTTATTTCAGGTTGTACTTTCCCTGGACTTTATACAGAAACCCAAAACCTAATGTCATCTTAGCATCAGCAATATGTAATGGTTCGCTTTTAATGGGTCGGACTTTTGTGGGAGATCCTAACAAGAATAGTAAGTCTGTTGCTGAAATATTGAAGGCAATCAAAACGGTAACCATCTCTCTAGACTAAACTAAGCTATATCCCCACGCCAGCTGAGAAGAAATTTTCTTCTTTCTCGGGAAGAAACGCGGCGTGTCGTCAAAGCAAACAGACCTGGTGGCGTGGGAATGGGATATAAGGGGAAAAATTATGAACATGGAACAGTGGGACGCTGGTGGAATCTCGAGCCGGAGCCGATACCAGCGCAAGACCTTCGGTTCCAGGAACTGCTTCCAGACACTCTACTAGTCTATCAACTAAGCCAGAGCCCCACGTCTGCTGATGATGGGAAATAACCATCCTTTTCGGTTTTTTTCCCTTTGTCAGACAGCGTGGCGATTACTAAACAGGTGTGAACTCGGTGGCGCGGGGCAAGGGGGAAAAAGAAAAGTTATGTAACAAACAGCGGGACTTAATATCTCTATATTCTTAGCAGTGGAGAACTATCAAATGCCTCCTTGGCAATAGGACTGCTTTTCTTTTTTGGGGGAAACCCCAACAACGGTAGTGAGTTGTGTGTTGAAACATGGAATGTAATCGAGATAAGGCATAAACGAAGTGAAACTTATCAAGTACAAGGGTGGGGACTGGGGAGGTGGGAGGGGGCGGCAGGTATACTGGGGGGGTTGGTGATGGAGGATGGGCACTGGTGAAGGGAAGGGTGTTTGAGAATTGTATAACCGACATAATCCTGAGAACTATGTAACCCTCCACATGGTGATTCAATAAAATTAAAAAAAAAAAAATTAAATTTGTAAGTATACTGTTTAAAAAAACAATTTAAGAACTTGATTACATACTTTGTCCACTGGTTTAGAACTATACATAAGTGACCATCAATAAAATTTCCAAACACAAATTTCCAGAGACAAGTTAATTAGCAATTCAATCTCAGAGGAAGATGATGGACAGATTTGAGTAGAAACGTAGGAGACATAACTTAATAAATCCATTGTACAATGTTACTTACTTTATCTTCAGAGAAGCTGAAAAGTTGGTTCTTTGCAGCAAAAAATTGAACAGCTATTACACTGGTTGTATGACCCCACATGACACCAACCGGCTTAGAAACAACATAGGGGTTCCAAAGGCAAACTTTATTGTTAATCCCAGCAGTTGCTGATGAGAATTAGGGGAAAAAGTGTTTTGTTTTTATTAATACATCATGATTTACAAAGTTGTTTACAATAGTGTTTCAGAGAATGTTTCTCACTTCTAATCCTGCATCCCTTGACCCATTCCTCCTTCCACCCATTCCTACTTCCTGACACCTTGATAGATACATTTTAAAGTTTAATATCTGTAGTTTGGTTCCTATGCCTTCAGTCATGTTGGATCTAGTTGCTTACCTATCTACAGATAACTAATGTCATGAGTAAAAACATTTTTGAAACACATTTTAAAGATCTGGAGTTTAGCAAATTCCTTCTGAGCATAATAAGAAAATTGTGTCAGTAGAGGCTGTATTATGAAAAGTGAATAAAAAGTTGAACATTTTCCAGTTCGTGTGTATGTGTGTGTGTGTGTGTGTGTGCGTGTGCACATGCACTACCAGTAAAAATAATATATTGCTTGGGATGATCATCTGATGCTGTTAAAAAGATGGTAGAATGGCAGATGTGGCACAAACCACCTTCTTCCCTAGATTATTTACATCCTCCACCAACTTTAATAAAAAGACTCATTAGGCATAAGCCTCTTTCTCATAGTTTTACCCCAGTGTTTTCATTCATATATGCTGCACACTTTAATGCATCATTATCAGACATTCTCAGGCAATAAATGTGAGCTGCTCAAGTTGATCTCTCTAGCAATAAATCAATAAGGTGGAGAGATTCTATGCATACAAATAGGCGTCCCAGACTATTTGTGAGGCCTTCATATTTATCAGGATTTATTTTACATACCAATTAAATTGAGCTGAGAGTGGCAATCAAAAGCATGAATGCCCTGGGCAATATTGAAGGATGTCATTTTAACATGATTTTTTGATTTCTCTCTCCAAGCCAACACCATGGTATTTGTACTGCTGGTTGTACTGGAAATAATAGCATCCAAAGATGCATTGTAGGTAACTGATGAGAAAGAGAGAGAGAGAACACTCTTTAGTTAATATTTCATACGATGTAAGCAAAACAAAATTGTTGAATGAGAAAGACAAAAAAATCACTCATCATACAGTGACATAATCCGACACTTTTTAATAAAAACCACATCCCACAAGGGAATTTACTGTAAGGGGGGCTTGAGCGATAGCACAGCAGGTAGGGCATTTGCCTTGCACGCGGCCGACCCGGGTTCGATTCCCAGCATCCCATATAGTCCCCCGAGCACCACCAGGAGTAACCCCCATGCATCACCAAAGCAAAAAGCAGGAAAAAAATTTAAAAAAAGAAAAAAAAGGAATTTACTGTAAGAATGTACAGCAAATTGTACTTTGACATTCTTAATCTAACCAAAGAATATTTTGATTTTTCTTAATTGGAACATATGGCAAGTAAACAGCATTAGTGACAATAATTACATGGATTCTAGATATGTAGGACTAGTAATTGTCAAATTCTTGGGATTTGCTTCCTGGGCCAAGCAGGCAAACAAGAATTAAGAAGCCATTTTCTGATCTCAAAACTTAATCTCATGTCAAACTGTGGATTATTTAAATTTTAGTTGATCTGCAATGTTTGAGATTAGGATAACCAGAACTCCATCTTTTTTCAACATTTTTTTCCATTTGTTTTGGTAAGCCACTCCTGGCAAGTTTCAGTGGTTATTCTTGACCCTGCTCTTAAGAACTACTCCTGATGGTGCTCTGGGGACCATATGGGACACCTGGGATAGAACCTGGATCAGTCACATGCAAGGCAAATACCCTACCTGCTCTATTATTACTCCAGTCAGGCCCCTGTCAAAATATTTTTTGTATTGAAGATGTGACATATAGGCTCAGTGGTCAGAGAATAAAAGAAATCAAGGGGTGAAGAAGAGAATGGGAAGTAATGGGTGAACAGGGGTCAGGACTTCAGTAATACTGGTGACATAAGTAAGTGGTAGAGCCATATGTTCAGAACACAGACTTGACAACATCTAAGCTGCAGCCATGGAAACTTTGTGAAGAGCCGGTCAAATTGACAGGAGAGGGATGGGGCAGGAATTGGGAGTGGGGAAGGAATATGGGAACTCTGGTGGACAGAAGCTGACACTGGATTGGTATTGAAATGTTATGTGCCTAAAATTCAATTCTCAATAAGTTTGTAAGTCATAGTTCTTGAATTGGATAAAAAATATAAAAAAAAGAAATTTTGTTTCATTTACATAGTAATTATAGTTCATTTATAGATTAAATATTAAAGCACTTAAGGAAAGTTAATATTCCAACACCAGTCCCTTCACTGAAGTTGGAAACATTATATGACTGAAACCATGTCATGAACAATTTTGTAACTGTGTATCTGTGATTCAATTTATAAAAAGAAAATAAGAGAAGAAAAGTTAAAAAGTTAAGATTCACAATATTTTCAGATTAAGACTTTAGAAGAATTGGGGGTATTTTAAATAGTTTGGGAGGTATTTTTAATTATATCTTTTTATTTTTATTAAGGCACTGAGATTTACAGTTATGCATAATTTAGTTTTGGCATACAATGTTTTTGTAGCAGTCCCACCACCAGTGCCAACTTTTTTCCACCTGTCCCCAACTTTCCTCCCATTCTCCACCTCCCCCCCAGCCTGCCTCCCACGAAACTCAGGTAAGAAGACTGTTCCTTTGTCCCTGATGGTCCAGTTCCACATACTGTAGAATGAAATCTAACTTAGTCACCTAGGAAAAGGATTCTAGGTTGGTAGGACCATTCCTTTCCCGTCAGACTCATGTTCCAAATGTCAGACTCGTGTCCTTATATTCTCTCTGAGGAAGTTGAGCTTTGCACTCAGACAAAAACATTTTATTTGACCTCAAGATCAAATTTCTGCTTTACATAAACTAGGATAATTTTTTAACAGTGTAAAGGGGGAAATAGCTCTTAGAAATACTTTTAGACTTTTAAAACTGTGTATTAAATTATTCAAGAGTAGGACTCACAGAAGACCATTCTCAGTGGATTACTACCAATCCTGTGCTGCTTGTGAAATTAATCACTGGCAACCCTATGTTGCAGACTAGTTTTCAAGGGTATTTGCATAGAAAATAGTTTTGGAATAGTGTCTCTTCTTGAAGTAAATAGTGGACAAACTTGCTACTTGGAATTATAAAAACAATGCCTTACATTGTAGTAAAACACAACCACGCATTTTGTCTATTATTAAAGATTCAAAATCCCTGTGCTTTATATTCCTTTCCTGAAGGTGACCTGCTGCTGTGCAGCTACTTTCCTTCTTTCGGCCTCCAATATTCATGAGTAAGGGGAACTGACCCAAGTATGCCAATATTCATGGCGCAGTTAATATTAGTGCCATTTGTATGGGGTCAGGGCAATAGTTACAGCTGGTATTGCACTTACTTGGCTTGCCCATCATTGATCCGGGTGAAATCCCCAGTACCACAAATGGTACACTGAGCCCTGCAGGAAGTGATCACTAACCACAGTCAGAAGTAAATCCTGAGCACCTCCAGGTCTGGCCAAAATGTAACAACAGCAATGATAATGATATCTTTTTTTCTGACCCAGGGGTCTTTAATCCTCTGTTATTTTAATATTTTAAAAGTTATTTCTCCAGGAGCAATAACTGGAGGTTATTCCTGGAGCAATAACTCCAGCTCAAATAATAGCACAGCAGGTAGGGTGTTTGTCTTGCATGCGGCCCACCAGGGTTCGAATCCCAGCATTCCATATGGTCCCCCGAGCACCTCCAGGAGTAATTCCTGAGTGCATGAGCCAGGAGTAACCCCTGTACATTGCAGGTGTGACCCAAAAACAAACAAAAAAAAGTTATTTCTCCAAACGAAGATCACAGTATGTTACCATATTGTTACTGGTAACAGTAACCTAATAATTAGAGAGCTAATTTAAATAGTTTTGCTTTTGAGTAAAAGGAACTTAATTTTACTCATATTGTATAGATAAATACATATGTAATAGATGAATTTATGCACTCTAAATAATTTCTAAAAGGAAGGAAATTCTGGGAGACAAAAGTTAAGTAATTGCATTTTTTTTCCCTTTAGCCAAGCTTTTTTCAACCATAGCCCCTTCCCAACCTTGTTTTCTTCCCACCCTCAAGGCTGGCTCCCTAGCTGTGTGTCATAGTACACCTCCTCCTAATTAAGAAGATTTTCAACTCTGGCCTCCTTAGAATATCCTGGCAAGCCTGGATGGTCCATTTCATATCTATCTCATAACATAGATGGCTTCATATTACAATTTAAAACTAAGTTAATGAGATTGAGCCTATTAGTAGGTCATCTATAATATCTTCTTTCAAAATATGACATCCTATCTTCAAAGATGTATCTACTATCTGCTCAATGCACATAGATTAATAAAATAAGGAAAAGACACAGCCTAATAACTTCAAGCTTAAGAAGAAAAGAAGTAGTTGAGTCCTTTGATAGTCGCTGGTAACAATTAATTTTAGGCACAATAGTTTCTTCTCATCTGCTGGATCACTGCTGCAACATTATAAAGTATAGTGACAAGATGCTTATCAAGAAGCAATTTTACTGAGATTTCCCTTTTTTTCAAAGAAAATGCCATGTTATTTTAACTTAACTGAGTGAAACAAAGTTATGAGATCTATAGTAAACAATATAACACTTTAATTATATCTCCATATCCTTTTAAATTCCATAATATAGTATAGTATAATAAAATTATACTATATAATTTTATTATAGTATAATAAAATAATATAGTATAATAAAACTAAGAAATTTCTATATAGAAAAATATTTTTAGTTGTTCCCACATTGTAACCAAGACTCATCTTTGGGATATAAAGAAAGGCATAAATTAGTGCATTCTTTTCTGGTATTCAAAGTATTTGAATTCAAAGATTTGAGTCTGCAGGTTACCAAATAACATTTACAGGCCTGAAAATGTCTGTATTTACTGCAACATATTAGAAGTTGAACTCTTCAAATTTACTTCTAAACTAAGATATAATTTGCCTCCCATTAAAGCATAGAATTATTGAGAATGTCAGAGTGAAAGGCAAGTCAAAGTATTTTCTTAAAATTAAAATGATCTGAGACATAAAAAATGCTTTTCTCACTTTTGAATAGAGAAAAGATGATAGGTTACAATATAACATCAAGTTAGGAAATGGTGTGAGGTGATAAGATTAATGATTTTTTAAATATTATTGGTGAGTCTAGAGATTGGTTTTAACAATTTTTTTAAATTACATACAGATGACATTTGGGAGAAAAAAACCAACTTTATCATGTCTGTCCATTAAGATGATTATTTTCTACTCTTTCACTCTGCCACTTAGTTATAAAAAGGGCATTAAGAGAACCTGCAATGATCCTTGGTCTCATGGGTGCTGTCAAATGTAAAGACAATTAGTTAATATGAAGAGTGATTTGAAAAATGAAAAGTGATACCTAAAAACTAAGTAAGTAATGCTATTAAGTGCACTTAGAGTAAGATAGAGCAAGCCCACTCCATATCATTTGCCAAGAGAGAAAAAGTGTAGAAGGATAGAAATTGGGCCATTTCTATAATCAGAAATAGATTTTTGATTATTTTTCAGTCTCTTACTTTTTAAGTCATGTGACTTGGGTAAACACTCTACCTTGAAATTACTATGATGCTCTCTTATTTTTGATGCCTTTGTTATTTTGAAACTGGAGTCCCATTCTATAAGATCATCACAAGTTTTTTATGTTGTTTCATTTCAGAAAGGAAAGGTAAGAAAGAATATCTGTTCCACTTTTAAAATCAAATTGCTTATAACTCAGCATAGTAAGACATATGAAAAATAATACAACCAACGGAATGCCTTCAAACTGTGACTAGCTCCATGTTTAATGGGTTTTATATTTCCACTATGGATTAGGATGTGCTGCAGGAAGAATTCTCTTTCTCCACTCCTCCATCACCAGCTCTGAGATGAGTCAACTGCTTTAAATACAGTGAGGAAACTGGCAGAAAATGCAGGATGTTCTGGCTAGCTCAGCTACACATCATCTTTTTAGTCTAGAGCACTGATTTACATGCAGAAACAGGAACAACTCTCAGGCTAAGTCTGACTTCCTTTTCCAGGCATGGTGTTTCAATCAATTTTGAAGTCTCCCTAAGAAAACCAGCCTGGTGTCCGGATTCTAAATTTTCTGGAACTCCATTAATTAGCGCAGCAATTACTGTTTTTTTTTTTTTTATCAGTTCAAGCTGTTTTGTACCTTCTCTTAACCATGGTCAAACAAAGGGCACCTGGACCTGGAGAAAAAGGGCTGGGGAGAGTGGGGATGTCTTTCAATATAACAATAAAATAAAACAGTATTTATTTTTTAGTGTTGGCAATTAACTGCTTTTTTATTACTTGGCCACACTTTGAGCAGATGGTTTCCAAAGTTTCATATCATCTATATGAAACAAAGAAAAGAAAAATCCTCTGAGATTTAAAATGTTGATGTCTCATCTCACTGCTTTTGCCCCAGATCTCCGTACTTCCTACACAGGCTGTTCAGAATGCAATTATTTTTCCATTAAAATATGACATAGAACCACTCAGACAAGATGAAAACATTTCTTCCTTCAACATCCTAAGTAAGTATTCTGAACATTATCTGAAAGCAATAAGCTAATACTCTTATGTCTGACACTTTTTCCCTTGACATTCCAGTTTTATAGAAAATTTCCCCTTAGCTACAGTGAAAATTTTTACCATATTTGTTTGTGTATTTCTTTTTTCCCTTTACTGTATATACCCTCCTCACACTGAGAAGGAAGTCAGCAAGAAATAATCCTTAAAATTCCTTAAAGATTTAAATATATGTTGCTAGGGTAATAAAAAGTGTATCAAAGAAAAACAGTCCATGGCAGTTTGTCCTAACAAAGTCCTAAGGATCTTGGCACATGATCACTCTGAGCACACTGTGCTATTTGATTCTCGCATGTCTTCCTCCTTCCCCACACATCAGCATTTCTGCATTTCTCTCTATGTCTTTTGAAATAATGGTATTACAAACAAAAAGCTTATTTACATTTCTAACCTCTATTTCTAAGTCTGTTAACAAATACTCAATACCTAGCTGAGTGAAGTTGGTTCCTCTTACAAAGGCTCACTCATTTGTTGAATATAAAGAAACAAAAGAGAGAATAACTAGTATTGAATGATGGCCTTAGATTACAAAACTAAGATTGTAAGTAGTGGGGTAAGGGGAGGAAGAAACAGATTGGAGTGACATGAGGAAGGACAGTGGTAGAAGGTCTTTGGGGGTCTCTGATGGGAGCAGTGCTAGAGCTTTGCAAATTAAAACCATAAACTGAACACTGTTGTACCCATGTTGCTCAATCATAATTAAAAATAAAATAAATGATTTTTTAAACTTGAAATGAGATGCCATCTTAAACACATACTTAATCTATATATTTCCCTTTACATTCCATATTTGAATTATCCCTTTAACTGCATTTGCCTTGACATCCTTTTGTATAGTATCACTTTTATTTGTAAATATATTTTATTACCCCAACCACTTTCTTTTAACACACAAAAAATTCTTTTTAAGTATTCAAAAATGTTTAGTGAGATTTCCTATCCTTTTCTCCTTTTTTTTTTAATCTTTGAAAAAAATTGTTTTTCAATCGCATTTACTCAATGCTTAGTTTGTTCAATATGCTATAACTGAATCCAAAGATTGGATGGTGTTGGATACTAACCCTAAATATTTTAGTGTTCATCAGCGAATTGCCCCTTTTCCTCTCCCCAGAGATGCTTACAGTGCTTTTATGAGCAGCACTTAGTGCAAGCCATTATGACCTAAGAGGCAGGACCTCCATGAGGGAAGGAAAAGTTAAATCAGTCTCAGGACTTAGTCTGGGATTTACGGTAAAAGCCTTACTTGCTTTCAGGGCCCAGAGAACTAGGCTTGGGAATCTATATTTCCTACTGTGTTTATCCAAATAACTGCAAGTATTAATAAGAAGTAAACTTAATTGTTTAATATGTAAAATTAAAGGGAAGTTGTTTAATATGTACAAATAAAGGGAAAGAGAAAAGCAATATAGATGTCCCTGGAAGACAGATTATCTCCTTGAGTTAATCACCCCAAGAGAATTTCCAACATCAAAATGCTTTACCCCTGTAAATGATCTCCACAGATGTTCTATAAGTATGCTCATATCTCTGCACTAAATAAGCCATTTTGCCATCTATCCGTGAGCCCCCGTCTCTTTGTTTCTCTGTTGGGCAGGCTTGGGAAGGTGACTCCCGGCACCGAACAAGACATGCACCCACTCTTGAACTCACAGAATGGGTTATCAAACGTTTACTTCTCATAATTCTGGATGCCTGGAAGTCCAAAATCAATGCGCTGATAAATTCCTTGTCTTGGAAGAGCATGCATCCTATGTTGGGGCCTGCTTCCAACTTTAGGGCCTATTTCCCACTGTGTCTTCTCCATGGGCAAGAAGTTAGAGGCTCCTGGGTTCTCTTTCATAGAAGAAATAATCCCTTTCTTTCATGAAGGCTATGATCTCCAAGAACTAATCAGTATCTATTACCATCCCTCACACCCCATTTCCTAAGATCATCATATTGAGTGAGGGGTTAGAATTTTAACAGATGTTCTATCTGCAACATTCTGCCCCTGTCCCCATATCTGTTTTTTTTTCTTTTTGTGTCACACCGGCAATGCACAGGGATTACTCCTGGCTTTGCACTCAGGAATTGCTTCTGGCGGTGTTCAGGGGACCACATGGGATGCCAGGGATCAAATCCCTGTCAGTCGTATGCAAGGCAAACACCTACCCACTCTACTATCACTCTACACTATAATTCTCAATGAGGCAAATTTCTCTTTAAGCTGTGACATCATTCCAAAAGGAAGAAAGAAGAATGAAGGAAGTACTTAAAAGTTATCAAGTAAATACTAAAACCTGAGAGGAAATTATTCATTAAATATTAGGCTCAAGATAAATTCTCATTAGTTTGATGCTTAGCTTTCTACACCTGCTCAATTAATGCTGTAACAACCATAGCTAACTGGGGTACTGTCACTTATGGCAGTGATCCCACCCATGCCACATTCTTGGACGTTCCCATACTCATGTTATGGTTCTATTGTATGCACCACGAACAACAACTTTGAAGACACTAGATTGGAGAACACTGGTTCTCATGAGCCAGAGAGGTAAGCCTCACCCTTTGAAGCTAGTCTACATATCTAAAAGGGTGCAGAAACTTGAAGGCATAGAAATGGAACTTAAGTGATATACTATATATATATATACAATATTGATATATATTACATTTAATATGTATATAACAGCAGCCTCAGGGGAAAAGAAGAGGTGAGAGGCCAGAAAACTTTGAAAACTATAATAATTAAAAATTCCAAATTTAAGGTAAACTATAGATTCACATATGCAAGATTACCAAATCATGTCAAGCAGACTAACACACATGGATCACTTAAAAACTGGGGGCTGGAGTGATGGAGTGATAGCACAGCAGGTAGGGCGTTTGCCTTGCACGCAGCCAACCCGGGTTCGAATCCCAGCATCCCATATGGTCCCCTGAGCACCGCCAGGAGTAATTCCTGAATGCAGAGCCAGGAGTAACCCCTGTGCATTGCTGGGTGTGACCCAAACAAAAAGCAAAAAAAAAAAAAAAACAAAAAACAAAAAAAAAAACTAAGGTATATCAGAATCGTATTTGCTTAAAAGCAGTGAGAATGAGCAAACCCTATAAAATCCTGTTTGCTATAGTGCCACTAAAGATAGTAAAAGGCATGACTCATGCAAGAATATTGTTTTAATTTTCAATTTCTATAATAAATGCCAGCATTTGTGCCACTTGGCTAATGTTTGGCGTTATGAGAACGATATCATCAGCGAAGCGGAGGTGGTGTAGTTGCCGACTATCTATCTTCACTGACATTCTTTCCCATTCCAGTTGTCACATGACGTTCTCGAGGGTGGCACTGAAGAGTTTTGGTGAAATGGTATCGCCCTGCCGAACCCCTCTCTTTACATAAATGATCACTTCCTTTGTAGAATGGTGAGATCCTGGTGGTGAAGCCACAATACAGCTTGCGGAGGATCTTGATGTACTGAGTTTGAGCACCCTGTTTGGCTAGGGCTTCGATGACCGCTTCAGTCTCAGTAGAATTGAAGGCCTTCTTTAAGTTGATGAACGTTAGACAGAGTGGCATCTTGAACTCCCTCGAAACCTCAATGAGTTTGGTCACTGTGTGGATATGGTCAATCGTGCTGAATCCTTTTCAGAACCTGGCTTGCTCGCATGGTTGTCCTTCATCTAGTGTTCTTCCAATTCTATTCAGGATGACACAAGTGAACAACTTATAGAAGACAGACAACAGGCAGATTGGGCTATAGTTGCCAATGTCGTGGATGTCTCCCTTCTTGTACAACAGAACAGCTGACTTCGACCGCGAGTGTGGAAAGGTCGGACTGCAGCTGAACCTCAACAAGACAATGCTCATGAAAAACGAACTAGTCCCTGATGCTCCATTTGCTCTCAATGGAATGAACATTTCTGAATGCAGCAGCTATGAGTACCTGGATCGAGAACTCAACATGAGGAACGACTTGGCACCAGATCTGTGCAGGAGGAAGAAAGCAGCGTGGAAAGCCTTCAAGAGCGTCGAAGAAGTTGTTAAGAGGACAAAGGACCTCTGACTTCAGGCACATCATTTTTATTCCACCATTCTTCCTGCACTAACGTATGCCTCAGAGACTTGGGCCCTACGAAAACAGGATGAGAACGCTATTTGGGTATCCCAAAGAGGAATCAAAAGAGCTACATTAAGAATATAACGTCTCACTCAAGTGAGAGAAGGAATCTAGAGTTCCAACCTCCATCGACAGTAAAGAATCAGGGACGCTGTCTCGTTTGCCAAGACATCAAAAATCAGATGGGCCGGACATGTAATGCGATTCAGAGATGACCACTGGACTAGAGCTGTTACTGACTGGATTCCACGGGATGTCAAAGACCACGTGGCTGCCCACCAACAAGATGATCAGACTTCTTCGTCAAAACCCTGAATGAACGGTTTGAGGCACTTCCTGTCCCTGAAGCAAGCAGATACCATTGGGCTACACTAGCACATGACAGGGACAAATGGAGATGTTACTGGCGCCTGCTCAAGCAAATCGAAGACCAATGGGAAAACAAGTGATACAATTGATAATAAATGCAATTTGCATATAAGGTCTCCAAATTTTCTTATAGGTTGGGAGGGTTATGGCAGGCAGGACTAAACTCTTGAAATGACACAGAAATTAATAGGTTTGGTTCACAGATTTTGCAAATTTTTAAGGAGCCAGGTGCAGTGCAAAACTTGAGAACCATGCAAATAGTTTATGAAAGAATCATTTTGCATTGAGAAGATAAAGAGGCAAAACAAGAAGACTGAAAATATAAGAAAAGTTTCAAAAACAAACTGTAACCATAACTTCTATGGTTACAGGAGATGAAGTATTTCAGAATAAAAAGTCCAAAAGAAAGTGAACATTGAGAAGGTCATCTGGGAAGAATCTGAGCATACTAATGGGGCATCTATGATATGAAAAAGAATATTTTCCACTTGGGAGCTTTTATTTCTTTGCAAGATGTTTCAAAATGTTTCAAAATGGCTCAACATTCCACCGTTTTCAGACCTCAAGAACTGAAGACACTTTTTTTTTATAAAGGTTGCTTATTTCTCTCCATGCTTAATTTTCATTTTCTCCTCAAAGTCATACCTTGTTGCAGTTCTCTTCTTGCCGTCCAACTATGCTGAATAGAACAATCAAATGAACCATCCCAAATGCTATCTCTCCCACATTACTGTAAGCTTATCTGAGAACTTCAGTGTGTCGCTGTTTTATGTTCTATCAAATATGAACTTAAACTATCTACAAAGATCTTCTAACATCTCTTCCTGTGAGACTTATTATCATATTATTATCAACACTATTATTTTGTTTGGGGTGATGGCCAACTGTGTTCAAGGCTTACTCTTGGCTCTACTCTCAAAGTTCATTATTGGTGGGTTTTGGGGAGATATTTGTGGTGCCTTGTGAGATTTGTTGTTACTGCTCTTGGCATGTCAAATATGCCATGGGTAGCTTTCCAGGCTCTGTTCTGCAGACAGGATACTCTCAGTAGCTTGCCAGGCCCACTCGAGCAAATCTATGAGCAACGGGATGACAGTGATACAGTGATACAGTGATTTGTGGTGCCAGAGATCAGACCTGTTTGACCACATTCCTGATAAGTGCCTTACAAGCTTTACTGTCTATTATATCTCTTTATACTATTCTTTTAAAAATCTATTTTAGGCTCTATGGTTTAAGTTACATAGACTCTGATTTTTTTTTACTTCCCTTGAGAGTTCATGAGTACAATTCACCTGAATTAATTGTATGAGGCATGAATTTTAGAAGGACATAAAAGGAATAAATAATTTCTAATAATATGCAGGGAATAGAGAATCAGTTATTCTTCTCTTCTAGACTTGAAAACTTCTGTGTGAAACATTGTTGTCAAAGAATGTGAGTGTGGAAATGACCATTTTCTCTCATTACCATTCAAATTCATTGGTATGGGTGAATTTAGGTCATACCTTGCCGGACCCAATCTCCATGATGAAGTTTGTGTTCCAATGTATAGCAGCATGTATGGTATCCAGAGAGTAGCTCTGTCCAGTTAATAGTCAAAGTGACTTCTTCATCTTCACAGGCACTAGCAGGACGTTCAAAGAGGGAAATCAAGGCTGTAGTGAAAACAACTGCCTGAACCTTGAAAGAGACATTGAAAGGAAAACAGGCATAAGAAACGTAGTCACAGCAAAAAATTTTTGCACCCTTAATATTAATAAGAAATAGATGCTATAGTAGTATATATTTCTTTATATAGAGGATTCTGGCAGTTATATTAATAAGAGAACAATGACAGGTTTTGCAAAGCAATTACCAAAAGCAATTTATTACTTGCTACTATTATGTATTTGTCATTAAAATACAATAAGAATGAAAAACTTTAACAATTACAAAAGGAAAATTTTCAAATTAGACTACTTAATAGTTCACAGGAATATTCTATTGTCATTCATTAAGTATTAATTTCTCATAGGTCAGGTGGAATTTGATAGGAAGAAAGAAATCTATCTAATGCCCAAATATCAGTGCTACCAACTCTTAATATATCTACCATTTTGTTACTAGGTATGAAAGAGATTCCCAAGAGGCTGTTGCTGAGAAGTTTGAAATCTTAGACATTAAAATTAAAAAATTATTTGAAAAAGTTATGAGATAATGTTAGGCACAAAATTTTAGATGTTTACTAGCATTGAATTTTAATTAATTATGGATACTGTGATGCAAAAGGTTGTCATTTTTTCACTTTATAAAGAAGATAAGACTATACATAGGGGAAAAGAAATGAATTTGTATATAAAATCAATGAATAGTTTTTATAAGCAAGAAGAGGAATTTCAACATGATTTATATTTTCCATGTTTAACATGTATAACTTTATACTGTTTGATGTTCAATTATAAGATCAAATATGCTGCATTCTATTTTTATTTAAAATAACAGTTTGAGGTGTAGGGACAATGGTACAGAGAGTAGGGTGCTTGCCTTGCATGTGGCTAACTCGGGTTCAGTCTTGGCATCCCATATTGTCCCCATATGGTCCCCTAATTTCACCAACAGGTAAAATTCCTGTGCACAGAGCCAGGAGTAAGTCCTGAGCATTGCTGAGTACCCCACAATTCTCCTCCCCCCAACAAATGACAATTTGATGTTTAAATCCATAGTGTTCAATTTTATCATTCCCTCACTTACCTTTCCTGTTATGTCTCCAAAAGAAAGAATTGATTTATTGGCATCAAGAGGGTCATACCAATAATCCATGCAAATTGGTGTTCCTTTCAGGCCTTGAAGTTTATATTGACAAGATAATTCTTTAGACAACAGATCATAGAAACAAATCTCTTTACTTGTAAAAGCCACTGCTATCTGTAGTAGTAAAGTAATAAGTCAGAAAGCACTCTGATGAGACCAATATACAAAGCATACATGTAAACCCTAGCTAAATCAAACATTGCTCCCTGAGAATCTCTGCAGTGCTACAGAATTAAAGATGGTGGATCAAATTTGCTTTATTTATTTAATTAATTATCACAAGTCAAACTTCTTGATTTTAAAACTTAAATGCAAGGCTACAGTAATTAAAACTGCATAGTGTTGTCTCAAAGACAAATATATACTCTAATGGTATAGAAGAAAGAGTCTAGAAATTAACCACACATATATTGTCAAATATGGTTGCAGACACTAAAAACAATTACTGAAGCAAAACACCAACCACAGACAACATGTAAGTTTATTTATTTTAAAATGTATTTATTTACTTTTTATTTATTTATTTTGTATATTTGGGTTGTACCTGGCAATGCTCCTGGCTACTGCACTCAGGAATTACTGAAGGTTACTCCTGGCTCTGCACTCAGGAATTACCCCTGGCAGTGCTTGGGAACCATATGAGATGCCAGGAATTGAACCTGTGTCAGCCACGTGCAAGGCAAACGTCCTACTGCTGGACTATCACTCTAGCCACAATAAATTTGCTTTATTTCAACTTTGGTCTCTAATATAGATAGAAGAAAACTATCTCATGAAGGACATTTGGATATAATTTCTTCCTCTCCCCACTTCACACTCCCACAAACTTATTCTAATACATAATTGACCAGATGACTAATTGCATAAAAGAAACGAAGACATAGAAAGCTGTAATAACCTGCCAGTCTCACTAGAAACCTTAAAAATCATGTTTTACAAAGCAAGCAGCTTTCACAATGATTATAAGCTCTGCAGGCAGTCTTCTGAGTCAGATAAAAACCTAAAAACTATTTTTAAAAGGGCAAACAAATGCACTCATACAAGTGGAAAAATTTCAGTTAGACTAACCCAAGGGGAGAGAGAAGAGAAGACATGCATTACCAAAATCAGAGGACTGGAGAGATAGCACAGTGGGTAGGGCGTTTGCCTTGCATGCAGCTAACCCTGGTTGAATTCCTCCGCCTCTCTTGAAGAGCTGAACAAGCTACCGAGAGTATCCAGCCCGCAAGGCAGAGCTTGGCAATCTACTTGTGGTGTATTCGATATGCCAAAAACAGTAACACAAGTCTCACAATGGAGATGTTACTGGTGCCTGCTTGCGCAAATCAATGAACAATGGACTACAGTGCTACCATGCTACCAAAATCAGAAATTTAAATATTTTGAAGGATTATAAGAGGGACTGGCTTGATAGTACAGTGAGTAGGGGGCTTCTCTTGCATGCAGTATACCTGATTTTATTCTTGAAACTACAAAGCCCCAACAGGAGCAGAGGCAAGAGTAAGCCCTGAGCACAGCCAAGTGTAATCCCAAAACAAAATAAATACTGTAATTAAATATAAAAGAATCATAAAAAATCATAAATAATTATTTACCAACAAATTATATAATTTAAATTAATTCTTAGAAACACAATATTACAAAAGTAAATAAAAGAAGTAGAAAATATCAGCAGATATGGAGGTGAGATTTGACTTAATAATTTTTTTAATCCCTCAAAGAAATTTCAAGACCCATATGGCTTCACAAAAATTATTAAAAAATAAATATCAGCCAGGCTGGAGCGATAGCACAGCAGTAAGGCACTCGCCTTTCACACAGTCGACCCGTGTTTGATTCTTCCGTCCCTCTAGGAGAGCCCTGCAAGCTACTGAGAGTATCGCGCCTGCAGAGCAGAGCCTGACAAGCTACCCGTGGCGTATTCCATATGCCAAAAAGAGTAACAATAAGTCTCACAATGAGAGATATTACTGGTGCCCGCTCTAACAAATCGATGAGCAACGGGATGACAGTGACAGTGACAGTGAAATATCAGCCAAATATTTAAATGATGAACACTGATCCTATTCACAAAAAGTAGAAGAGAGAAATTTCTCAAGTTCTCTGATAAGGCCAGTATTATTCTTACATCAAGATCACTGGGATCAAGTTCTGTGTCTCAGGCCTGTGAAATACATGCACTATCTCTTTGAATTACTTCCCTACCCCTAGAAGAGTACTTTGCATTTTATCTGAGGGTAAGTATAGACTTTAAATGATCAGGTGAAATTTGGAGGTGATTAAGAGTGGTTCTCTTTTTTTACTTTATTTATGATTTGGTTGTTATTTTTTTCTTTTGTTGAAGAAGCTTCCGAGTCATACTCAAAAAGTCCAGAGGCCCTTCTTAGTAATTTTCAGCCAACCATCCAAGTGGCTCAACACTAAGACTCAAATATTTCATGTTGGAGCCTTGCAGTGCCAGGAATTACCCAAGTCATATCTAGCAATGTTCAAGGACCATGTTGTACCAGGAAACAAATCAGAGTTGGTCAAATGCAAGGCTTATGTCTAAAGCCCTGTACTGTCTCTGGCATCTGGATATTGGTTCTTAACCTTATATTATTCTTGTGCACTTAAATACTTTATAGTAAAATTTTCTATCCTCAATATAATATACTAATAAAGTTGATCCTTTAAGCAGAGTCTTTCACAAGCATATTCCTTTCAATATACTTTATTGCTCAGAAATTTAGCTGTATAAAGATGTTTGGACTGACGAGGTCTTACCTATAAGATTTTGTGAACTAAGGAATGCATGGTCAAAATCAAATAAGTTTTTCCCCATATTTGCATTACTATGTGCCGTTAGCCTCTCAGTTATGCATAGTACTGTAGCACTGTCGCACTGTTGTCCCATTGCTCATCGATTTGTTCGAGTGGATACCAGTAACGTCTCCATTGTGAGACTTGTTGTTACTGTTTTCGGCATACCGAAGACACCACAGGTAGCTTGCCAGACTCTGCCTTTCGGGTGGGATACTCTCAGTAGCTTGCCAGGCTCTCCAAGAGGGATGGAGGAATCAAACCCAGAACCCAGGTCGGGTGCAAGGTAAATGCCCTACCCACTATGCTATCACTCCAGTCCTCAGTTATGCATATAGGTCAGTAATCCTGTTGTAAACTACAGCGTTAATAAAAGTCTTTATTTGCTAAATAATATAACATGACCATATTTGGACACAAGTCTTCTTTGTTAGGTAATATAATATGACTGTACTTGGACACAGACCAAAATCTGAAACATTATTAGTAATGTCATTTATAAGCATCGAAGAGAATAGCTTGAGAAATCAAGTAGATCACTTGGCAACTTGATTATCCAAGCTTGCAACAACTCCAGATCATATGAGAGATACAGAAGAGTAACACAACATCTGTCATTATACTTGATATTTATCAGGAGTCGTATTCAACCAGTTTGCCCTTTTACAAGCAGTAAATGTATTCATTAAGCCTTCATACCTTATTGACATTTTCCAAAGAAATAAGACTGGTCACCCACAAGTGATTAAGTTTTGTGACATCTGAGGTGATGGAACGTGTTTCTTGCAACATTAAATTATCTCCCCAGATTCCTAACAGGCCCTCCTTACTGATGGTCAGATAACGGCTTGAACTTTTTAGGAAAATTACTTTTTGGATTGTGTCTTTATGTTTCACTGGGAGGAACTCAATATCTTTCCATCGAGGAGCAATTGCTGTCTTTGTTTGTTCATCGTTCTCAAGTGTTAGCAGCATAAATGAAGTCAGTTTGTCCCAACTAATAAAGCCATCTTGGATCACATCCACTCTATCAAAGAGCTCTCCATATTCTTCCTTTGTGCCCCAATCAATAATCTCAGTCATCTTCTGTACAAACTGTTCTCGGGACATAGAAATACTGTTCCCGTGTTCTGGAAGCTAAGAAAGAAAACAAAAATAATATGAAGGTGAAAGTATCATAAGAACCAGAGGAGTTCTTATGATATTTTTGAAAGTATCATAAGAACCTTTTTCTACAAAAGGAGAATCTAATCTATAATTCTTACAAAACCCAAGAAAAAAATCCTCCACCTTATAACAGTATTGTATTTAACTAATTTGGGTTGGGGAGAGGGGTGGGAAGTAACCAGCAGGGCTAGGGGCCGATATTATCAGTTACAAATGTCCTTATAACTGGAAGTAAAAATCAGCAATTTGATGTGACCCTAGGTCAGAGTGATGAGGAGTTAGAAGCAGCCAGGGCCCCTATTTTTCCTGAGTCTCCAAACAAAAGACAATCCTAGCAATATATTATTTCTTAATTTGAAAAATACATTTGTGAGAGTTTTAGTTTTTTTATCATCTAAGTAAGCTTTACACTCTCCCTTTATTCTTTTTCAAGTGAAGAAGAACTTTTTTCTCTACTCTTAGTTAAGAATTTTTATAATTAATGGATGTTAAAATTTTGTCGAATTTTTCTGTATCTATTGAATATATCAGTTGAACTTATAATCAATCCGTTTTTTGCTACTTATATTATAAACTCTCCTTATAGGTGGTGAGATTAAGACTCAGTAATAAAGTTGTTTGCTTGTAGTTTCTATAATGGCTGGTGGAAACTGGACTAAACTTAAAACATGCTCCTCCCAGATCTTTTGTCTGTTGTGACTCTTGTCCTAAAATGGTAGAATAAAGTTGGTTTTCTCATTATGACTCAGTGAATAAGACAGCTTTTGAATGTTAAACTGTATTATTTATTTGAAGTACAGTTGACTTTCACTTTTCACTAGTCAACATATGCCATACATAATTCCATACATAATTGGAATTATGTGCACATTCCTTGCTATTTACCCAAATAATCTGAATAATTAACTCTTTATAAGAGATTGTGCAGGGATATTTATAGCATCTCTCTGTTCATATTTTCTGATACTTAGAAGCAAATGTGATATCCATCAGAAGGTAAATGTATAACCTTTACATTTAGATAATAAGTTGTTCATTGCTAAATTAAATGTCACAAAAAGACGTAGAAGAACTCAAATGCATATATGGAATCAATATGAAAACATATTTTCTGATTCCAACTGTGTAACATCCTGGAAAAAAGCAAAACAATAAAGCACAAAGACCAAAAGTTCCCAAGAACTAAGGGAAATAAAAAGAAATAACTGTACACAGCATAGAAAACATTTAGAGCAGTGAAACTATTACATGTGAAACCATCAGGATGAATAAAGTTCATTATACATTTGTTCAACCCCTAAAACATACAAGAGTGTGCCCCATGTAAACCATGGGGTTTGGGCAATTATTATGTGAAAATGTGAAGTCATCAATTGTAACAAATGTTCTCTATTGTTGATATTAATAATAGGCATGTGTAGAATCAGGGACTACATAGATAATTTCTATGCTTGGCCCTTAAATTTTTCCAGAACCTAAAGCTTCTTTAAAAAGTAATGAATTGCTTGGCAGCTGGCCTCACATGCTAGGTGAAGAAGCAGCTCTGATAGAGAAGGGATCACCAAGCAAAGGGTGCTAGGTGGACCCACTAGGGATGGGAGATACGGGCTGAAAATAGATTATATACTGAATATGATGCCTATTGAATACCTTTGTAGCAAATCAGAATACCCAAAAAGAGAGAGAGAGAGAGCAAAAGGGAATGCCCTGCCACAGAGGCGGGGTGGGGTAAAGGGGGTAGGGTGGGGTGGTGGGAGGAATGTTGGGACCATTGGTGGTGGAAAATGGGCACTGGTGAAGGGATGGATACTCAATCATTGCATGACTGAAACACAAGCATGAAAATTTGTAAGTCTAACTTTATATCACGGTGATTCACTAATAAAAAATAAAGTAATGTATTAATAAAAAGATTAAATAAAATAATTAATATGAGTATATTAATTAATTTAAAGGAATTAAAAATTCTAATAGTCAAATGTTTAAAAGAGATCAATTGGGCTGGAGCGATAGCATAGCGGGTAGGGCGTTTGCCTTGCATGCAGCTGACCCCAGTTTGATTCTCAGCATCCCACATGGTCCCCTGAGCACTGCCAGGAGTGATTCCTGAGTGTAGAGCAAGGAGTAACCCCTGTGCATCGCCGGGAGTCACCCAAAAGCAAAAAAATAAAAAATAAAAGAAGAGATAAATTTATATTTAAATTAATTAAATTAGCTTCTTAAAAAATAATAATTTGGATTTAATTTTTGAAATGCTCAGAAGTCTATCATTCTTATCTTTAAGTGGAAACTTTTAGTGAAACATTTTACATTTAGAAAAATAAATATATACTAAAAACACTTTATCTGAGCCAAAACTAAAAATTGCCTTGAAAAGCTAAATCAGTATTGATATTTCTTTTAAACAATACATAGTCACCCTCATTAATCTATATTTCCAGTAAGAAAATTATTTTAAATGATAATAAAATATTTCCCATATTCTTGAAATTAATTCTATATAAAACAAAGGCAAAATAATCTATTTTTCTAGTATTTGAAATTTTGAACAGATTTTAAATAAAATTTACTTCCCAAGCTACATAATTGGTCCAGAGAGACCTGGGCCCTACGCAAACAGGATGAGAACACTATTCAGGTATCCCAAAGAGGAATTGAAAGAGCTATGCTAGGAGTATTAGTCTCACTCAAGTGAGAAAAGGAATCCGGGAGTTCCGACCTCCATTGACAATCAAGAATCAGGGACACTGTCTCATTTGCCAAGACATCAAAAATCAGATGGGCCGGTCATGTAATGCGATTCAGAGACAACCGCTGGACTAGAGCTGTTACCAACTGGATTACACGGGACGTCAAAAGACCACATGGCCGCCCACCAACGAGAAGGTCAGACTTCTTCGTTAAAACCCTGAATGAGCAGTTTGAGGCTCTTCCTGTTCCTGCAGCAAGCAGATATCATTGGGCTACACTAGCACACGACAGGGACAAATGAGACGTTGCTGGCACCCGCTCGAGTAAGTCAAAGATCAACGGGAAGACAAGTGATACAAGTGAAGCTACATAATTAACTATAATTTATGCACACTGATTATGCACATAAACTGGGAAAGTATTTGAAGAATATTCCCAACTTATAAAATTTGAAATTAAAAATAAATTTATGGTACACCTGATAGTTCTGTCAGTATTTAAGCATCATAATTATTTATTTCTTCTTGTAATTTAATTGAAATATATCACACAAACAGAAAATATAGCATAATTTTTAGGAAACAACTCAGTGAATTTTTACATAGGTCATTCTTCATACTGATGCTTCTAATCATATGTCTTCACTGTATCACTGTCATTCCATTGCTCATCGATTTGCTTGAGTGGATACCAGTAACGTCTCCATTGTGAGACTTGTTGCTGTTTTTGGCATATCAAATGCGCCACGGGTAGCTTGCCAGGCTCTGCAGTGCAGGCGGGATACTCTCGGTAGCTTGCCAGACTCTTTGAGAGGGACGGAGGAATCAAACCCAGGTCAGCCACATGCAAGGCAAACACCCTACTCGCTGTGCTATCACTCCAGTCCATCATATGTCTTATTATTATAATTTTCATAAAATAAATTGTTATTCAGATTTCAAATTCCATATATTATAGTAGCCTATACTTTGGTATTATTAGTGGACAAAAAGTCATTTCTTTCAGATTAATAACATAGATGACCCCCAGAAGATGCTTATCAGATTGCAAAAGAGAAGGAAGTCTAGGCTGGAGAGATAGTACAGTGGGTAATACACCTGACTTTCATGAAACTGACCTTGGTTAAATCTCAGGCTCTGCATATATTTCCCTGAGTACTTCAAGGAGTGATGGCATGCCCCACCTCCAGAAGAAGCAGAAAGAAGAATGGAAGAAGGGAGGAGGGGGGGAGGAGGAGGCGGAGGAGGAGGACGAAGAGGAGGACGAAGAGGAGGAGGAGAAGGAGGAGGAGGAGAAGCAAGACTAAAAGTAACAACTATTCAGAAAAAGTAACACTCCATGCTCCCAGACAATGCACCAGATGTTTCACTCCAGGTGCCCCAGAAGGGGGCAGATGAGACCCCTCCCAGCCCTAAGAGACCCAGCCCCAGCAGTCAAAAACCTCCAGAACTCAACCACCACCCGGCTCACTGCTGCTCTTCACCTGCTCTCTGAGACTCATCCATAAGACACACCCTACCCATACTCCAAGAGTACCGTACTCCAAAGTACTCCAAGAGTACTTTGATAGGATTCAAAGTAGGAGGCAACCAACCTTAGAGGGAAATATATATTATTTCAGTTTTGATTTGGGATAGGGATTTGGGTTCAGGATGGAAACACCCAGAATATAGTGGTGGGAAGGTGTAATGGTGGTGGGACTGGTGTTTGAATATTAAATGTAATCAAAATATTGTGAACTATTTTTATAAAATAAAAATAAAAATATAATTTAAAACATAAAGAAAAAGTAACACTGTGGACCTCACAAAATAAAATAAAACAATATTAAATATATATTTAAAATATTAAAATATATTTAAAATATTAAGCATAATGTCATATAAGTTTTTACTATAAAATGTGACAGTGGAAAAAAATCTAACTATATACTCTATAGTTCTTATATACAAAGGAGACTGACTCCAGAGACAAAATAATACATAAAATATCTAGGATAAAATATAAAATCATTCAGCAGAAAATGAATTAGGACAATATGACACATTCTCAAAATAAAAAAAATTAATAATGACTAATACTTATTTGATCCGATATTAAATTGAACAAAAAATACCAAACATTTATTATAGCTACAGTTATAATGAAAAATATGCTAAAAATAGAGTACATATGATGTAAATAGAAAAATGATACCTTTTTTTAAAAAGCAAATATTGACTTTAGAACTAATAAATACAACATCTGAAATTTAAAATTTTGTAAACTTAGCAGAGTTCAACTTGTAAATAAAGTATCTCCATTATTATTTTCCCTCTGTCCCACGTTTTATATTTTTTAACTCCCTTAGTACTTTCAAGTTTAACTTAATTCCCTTTTAGTTGATGTTCCTTAACTATTTTTCAAAGAGCTAACTGAATAATGATAAGTTCTTTTAACTTGTGTGTCTTCTGAAATAGTTACACCTTTTTCAAATATGAGTGATAATGAGTTGTCTGTGTATTCTTGGTTGGGAGTCATTGCCATTCAACACTTTGTATGCATAATGATTCTCCCTTCCAGTTTGTGGCAGTTCCTTTGGAAAATTTCCTTATAGTCTTAAGCTTATAGTCTTACACTATAAGACTTTTTATATTATTTATTAATATATTAAATTTTTTAAATTATTTAAAATATTATTATTTTATTCTATCATTTAAATATAATTTTATTTTATATTATTTTATTATTATAAATATTATTTAAATATAATTTTTTGTTTCATGACATAGGGATTGAACCAAGATCTTAAGCATGCAACACATGCACTGTATCACTGGCCCACATACCTGATCCATCCTTTTTCCTGCTATTTTTAAAATAGTCTTACATATATTTTTTTGCTATTTCAATTATACTGTGTCCTTGTATCTGCTTTGATTCATTTTGTTTGACACTTTTTAAGTTTCTGATGTCTAATTCAGAAAGCTCAGCCTGGGGAAGTTGCAACTATTATTTCCTCAAATACTATATTATTTAGATATGTGATTTTTTAAAGATCAGAAACAGATTTTATTTATATATTTTTGTTGAGAATATGTGGCTTACAATGCCATTAACATTGGTGTCTCATGCACATAATTCCAAAATCACACATATCACCAGTGAACCCCCTCCTTCTCCCAAGGACCTTACGACCTCTCTCTCCAAAGTCCCCACACTCAATAATGTGGATCAATTTTCCCATTATGTTACCTTTGGTTTTTGTTGCTATCTTGCTATGTGTCTTTAAGTCCCTCATACAAGAGACAGTAATCTGAATATATCCCTTTTGTTTTGACTTCCTCAGCATAATATCCACTAGTTTCATTTATGTTGCTGAAAATTGCATAATTTTTTCCTTTGTGCCCGATATGTCTTAATCCATTCATTCATAGTTGGGCATTTGGAGTGTTTTCATATCTTAGCCTTTTATTAAGTATGACAATGAACATAGGTATGCATATATCTTTTCAAAATGAACATTTTGTGTTTGAGGGATAATTGCTAAGAGTTGTATTGCTAGATTATATGTAAATCCAATCCTACTTTTTTAGATATCTACATCTCTTTCATAAAGGCTGAACTAGATAATACTCCCACCAGAAGTAATGAGGGTTCCTTTCTTATCACAAACCTGCCACCACTGTTTCCAGACTTTTGGGTATGTGCCATTCTCATAGGTGTAAGTTATCTCATTGTTGTTTTTATTTATATGTCCCTAATGATGAGTGATGATGAGGAAGTTTTCATAACGCCTATACATATGTCTTCTTTGGCAAAGTGTCTGTTTATCTCCTCATCCCATTGATGGGTGAATCATTGGATTTCTGTTGCTTAGATTTTTTTAGTACTTTGTAGTAGATCTATGGTATCTGTTTAGAATTTTCTTAAACTTTCTGTGTAACTCTGTCTTTGTTGCTGTTTCATTCATGTTGTCTCACTGAGCACCATTAGGACTGTATCTTTGAGTCTTTATCCAGGCTATTTTATTGACCATAGACACCTGTAAGTTCCTACTTCTCCATATTATGGTGGGTTCTCCATAGGACCTTGGATGAGAGACCAAAAGTTGTTATTCAAGAGCTGTGCAATTACAGCTGCACTTTGGCTGTTTACCAAGTTCCACAGGACTCATGCGTAACCAAGGATTGAAGGTGCCTAGTGACCAGCCAAACCAGGCTTCTGTGGTCCTGTAGATGTGGGCAGTGACTAGGGAACATATAATGGCATGGGTTTAAGATAAGGATGAGGCTCCAACTCAACTAGTGACAGAACTGAACCAAGGTCTTAAGCATGTAACACATGCACTTTCTCACTGGGACCACATCTCTGCGCCATCCCCTTTCTTGTAGCTTTATATGGTAGATCTAATCTTGACAGGGAGCACTATGAGGTGTCCTGGATAACTAATATACATTGATAGTTCTACAGAGTGTTTTCTGCCTGTAGATGTGTGGCTGCATCTTACATGACAAGGCACTCCTAATCGTTGTCTCTCTGCCCACAACTACAAAACTCCTAAACCACAGGCTTGTCTTTTTATATCCATATAAAAAGCAATTGCTCTGAAATGACTTGCCATGCAAAGGGCATTAAGGTGAAGAGAAAGACAATATTTAAAAGTCAGAGTCTGATCAGGACATAAAGGTAATTGACAGGTTGAGGACCAGTCAACAACCACAAACTCCCAGCGGCCAGAGATGAAGGGCAAACCAATGTTATCCTACAAAAATGGTTATAAGAAACAGTGATTAGGAATCATTTCATAATCATCAATGGATATGTACATCAGAAAGAACTCACACTTCAAACTATATATGCACCTAATGAGAGACCAGCAATATAGTTAAAACAACTACTAATAGACTTGAAGAAAGATATTGATAGTAACACAATAATAGTTGGAGACTTCAATACCGCTGTTACCTCTTAACAGATCAACTAGACTATATAGCTCAGTAAGAAATTGCTTACTGGCTAAATGTTTATTCATGTATCATAAACTCAAAAATTCTCTAAATCTCTAAGCTTTCTAAGAATTTGATTTCATTGTAATGTTTTAAAACAGCACTAAAAACAGTGAAAATTTAAAAAACTCATCATCATCATCATCATCATCATCATCCCGTTGATCGTCAAATTTCTCGAGCAGTCTCAGTAATGTCTCCATTCGTCCTAGCCCTGAGATCTTAGAAGCCTCTCTTTACTCATCCTTCCCACCGATGCCGCATTGGAGCCTCTTTCAGGGACAGGGGAATGAGACCCAGCATTGTTACTGGTTCTAGCATATGAATACACCATGAGGAGTTTGCAAGGCTCTCCCATGTGGGGAGGAAGCTCTCGGTAGCTAGCCAGGTTCTCGAAGAGGGAGAATTAGACTATAAGATATTCAAGCTTCTGGGACCTTGGTTTTAAGTCTCTGGATGTGGGATTACTGCGCCGGGGGCAGTCCCAGGGTGTGACCGCCTAGCTACTGGAAAATGGGAAATCTGGGCGGAAGAGGCCCAATCCTGATCCTAGAGGGGCCTTGAGCATGGCTGTGGCTAGGCTCCGGAGGTCTTTGGCCTTGGGAGTGCTTCTCGGGGCAGGGAGGGAATCTGGAGCCCACCCCCTCCGAGGGGCCCTGACAAAGGCAGCCAGGTGCTCAGGCAAGAGACTCTCAAAAACTATTAAAAAACTATTCCTTTAAAAGAACTGTAACAATCTTTTCTTTAAATTAAGAAAAATCATGTGGTCTAGTGCTTACTAATTTCTCTTTTTAATATAAAAGTCAATGGAACAAGAAAAATTTTCCAAAGATAGAAACTTATATCCATCCTTCCTTCCTTCCTTCCTTCCTTCCTTCCTTCCTTCCTTCCTTCCTTCCTTCCTTCCTTCCTTCCTTCCTTCTTCCTTCTTTCCTTCCTTCTTTCCCTCCTTCCTTCCTTCTTCTTCCTTCCTTCCTTCTTTCCTTCCTTCTTTCTCTCCTTCCTTCCTTCCTTCTCTCCTTCCTTTCTTCCTACCTTCCTTCCTTCCTTCCTTCCTTCCTTCCTTCCTTCCTTCCTTCCTTCCTTCCTTCCTTCCTTCCTTCCGTCCTTCCTTCCTTCTTCCTTCTTTCCTTCCTTCTTTCCCTCCTTCCTTCCTTCCTTCCTTCCGTCCTTCCTTCCTTCTTCCTTCTTTCCTTCCTTTTTTCCCTCCTTCCTTCCTTCTTCTTCCTTCCTTCATTCCTTCCTTCTTTCTTTCCTTCATTCCTTCCTTCTTTCTCTCCTTCCTTCCTTCCTTCCTTCCTTCCTTCCTTCCTTCCTTCCTTCCTTCCTTCCTTCCTTCCTTCTCCCTCCCCCCTCCCTTCCTTCCTCCCTCTCTCCCTTTCTTTCTTCCTCCCTCCTTCCTTCCTTTCCTTCTCCTTTTTTCTTTCCTTCCTTGAAAAACTATTTAATCACCATTTTTAAAATACTAATAATGATAGGAGCTCATGCATTAGGTATATATTTTCTTAATTCAGTCTTCTGTTGTTGAACTTTGAGCTGTTTCCAAGATTTTGTGTACTGTGAATAGTGCTGCTATAATATATGAGTTGCAATTTTTTTCTGAATAAAGTTTTGTAACCTTTGAGAAAAGTTCCCAAAAGTGGAATTACTAGTTCATATGGCAGTTCAATTCATAATTTTTTGAGAAGTGTCCATATTTCTTTCCAAAAAACTAGTTGAGATTCCTACCAGTGTATGAGGGGTCCTTTTTCCCCCACATTTGTAACAACACTTATTGTTTTTGTTTTCTTTTCTATGTGCAAGTCTCACTTGGATGAGGTGGTATCTCATTATTGTTCTCATTTACATTATCCTGTTGATAAGTGATGCAGAGCATTTTATTCATATACCTGTAACACTGTCATTCTGTTGTTCATTGATTTGCTCAAGCAGGTGCCAGCAGGTCTCCATTCGTCCCTGTCATGTGCTAGTGTAGCCCGCTGTCATACTGGGGGCTCTTTCAGGATCAGGGAATGAGGACCGTCATTTTTGCTGTTTTTGGCATATTGAATACACCACGGGTTGCTTGTCAGGCTCTGCCGTGCAGGCAGGATACTCTCAGTAGCTTGCCAGGCTCTCTGAGAGGTACTGAGGCTTTGAGGGCAGGTTTAATCACCTTTACAGGTGTTCCCAGTCTACCAAATGTAAGCTTTTAGTCAACTGCATGTTGTAACAATCTGCACACTGACAAATGCACCTGCCTGCATCTCTGGGCAGCACCTGGGACATCTGCAGTCTCAGGTTGATCTCCTTGAGCTTGATGGAGTACGCCTGGAGGTTGTTGAGCAGCTGGCAAAGCAGGACCTTATCGAGGAGGGTCTGTGCCAGGTCGAACACCTGCACGGAGTCCCAGGTCACCCGGTGGTTGGCTGACAGCACCCCACAGTGGATGAGCCACTTCGCGCACTGCCACCGTGGCTCTATGTCTGATAGAACTGCAACCGGGGCCCCCATAACCATGCCACTAGACTCCATGCCAGGCTGTTTTCACTCAGGACATCCCAGAAGGGGGGTAAGATCCCTACCCACCCCAAGGGACCCAGCCCTAGCAGCCTACCTCCACAACCCAACCATCATCATGCTCCAGGCCACTTTCCATACACTCGGGCCAAGCCTCACACATGAGTGAACATATTCCTAAACTGCGTGGCTGTACATCATAAGACACTCCCTACTCATTTTCCATAATTACCACACCATAGTTGAATCGAGGCAAGATGGCACTGATGATGCCTGAACTTCTCATGCTCTCCCGAACTCGGCTCAGCATCTCGCCTTAGACGATGGTTGGCTCAGCACACCAGGTATGGAATTCTCTCTACGCATGATCTCTCTGGAATTCTATGCTTGGTTCCTGATGGACATCGCCGGCTGTTTTGCAAGATTCAGACAGAATGGTGTAGTGGGACACAGAGAAACCTCCACTCAGCAGCTGCAGTGTCGCTTCCTGCCCCGGCCAGGCTGACTTGCAGAGCAGTCGGACATTCATATACCTATTAGCCATATTTCTACTTCTCTTTGGGGAAGTTTCTATTCAACTCCTCTCCCATATTTTGATGGAGCTGATATTTTTCTTGTTTAGTTTTACAAGTGCTTCATGTATCCTTTATGTTAACACTTTTTCAGATGAGTGGAGGCAAATATTTCCTCCCAGTCAGTGAGCTGTCTTTTAATTCTGGTCATTATTCCTTTCTCATTGAAAAGTCTTAGTCTCATGTAGTGCCATTTATTTATGTTTTCTACTATTTCTACGGTCATTGGCATTGAATCATTGAAAATGCCTTAAGATTTAGTATCATGAAATGTTCTTCCTATGTTTTCCTTTATATCATTTATGGGTTAAGATGATATAAAGTGCTTTAATATATTTTAATTCAATTTTGTGCTTTGTGTGAAATATGGATATGGATTAATTGTTTTTCCATGTAACTGACCAGTTTTCCCAACATCCCAACACCAATTGTTATAGAGACCTTCTATGCTTCACTTTATAATCTGAGTTCCTTTATCAAAAATTAGCTTACTATCTACCTGAGAACTTCTCTGGGCTTTTAATTATATTCTTTTGGTGTGAGAGCCTGTATTTATCCAAGTATGCACTATCTTAATTACTATGGATTAATAGTATAACTTGAAGTTGGGAAAATAAAATCCTCTCATATTTTTTCTAGGATTGTTTTGGTAACTATTCAGGGGGGTTACATACATACAATGTGTATATATGTATATGTACATATAACATATTTCAAAAGAATTTGGTCTATAGAATATATAACTATGTAAATTATATAACTTTGGTCTCTCTATATACATCAGAAGAATTTTGTCTATAACTTTACATAAGTATTTTTATTGGACTGCGTTAATCTATATAGTATTTTTGTTTAGACCAAGAAAAAGAAGAAAAGGGAGAAGATGGAGGAGCAAACAAAGAGAGGAGGGAAGAAAGAATGAGAAAAGGGGGAAAGGAAAAGGAGAAATACTATTTCAATAGCTTTAAAAGTGAAAGCCTCATTGAAGTGCTACTTATAATAGCTAAATTGGAAATAAATCATATTTAGTGCTATTTAGCTCTACGCAAAATAGAAATCATGCAATTCACTGCTACTTGTATGGAACTAGAAAGTATTATGCTGAGTAAAGTCAGTCAGGAGTAGAACAAGTTCTCTCATAAGTGGGGTATAAAAAATCATAGTAAGGATAGAGTGATAATACAGCAGGCAAGGTGCTTGCCCCTCAGTTGGCTGAACCGGGTTTAATCCCTGGCACCCCATATAGTTCACTGATCCTTGTCAGTAGTTATTTCTGAGTGCAGAGTCAGGAGTGAGGTCTGAGCACCTCTAGGCTTGGCCCCAAAACAAAACAAAACAAAACAAAAAGAAGCAAAAAGTAGTAAGAAATTAATAATACCACAGAAAAGAAAATCTGAAAACTGCTCTATGGAGCTGAGTTTACCAAGGGTGGGGACTCAGGATGGACCTTAGGGACCTGCAATATTTGGTAGAAGGAAGCAGACACTCTGGCAAAGGGTGTGGTATTAGAATGTTTTACACACAAAACCCTATCATTAACAGTGTCATAAGTCATGTTGCCTCCAAAAGAAAAAAATTTTAAGAGGACATCATGAGATTTCAACCAGTAACATGTGAATATAGAAACACATTTCAGGGGGAAGTGCATAAAATTATGAGACATAGAAATTATTATCTCATAGCAGTGAGAATAGCAAAAATTAAAAATACTGGAAACAATCAGTGTTGGAAAGGATGCGGTGGAAAGGGAATTCTAATAAACCGTTGGTAGGATTTCTTCTGATCTAACCTCTAACGAAAATAGCATGGAGACTTCCCAGAAAAACAAGAATAGGGGGCTGGAGCAGTTGCACAGTGGGTAGGGCATTTGCCTTGAACGTGGCCGAGCCTGGTTCCATTCCCAGCATCCCATATGGTCCCCTGAGCACCTCCAGGGGTAAATCCTGAGTCCAGAGCCAGAAGTAACCCTTGTGCATCGCCAGGTGTGACCCAAAAAAGCAAAAATAAATAAAAATAAAAATAAAAAAATAAGAATAGATCTTCCATATGACCCAGAGAACTTACTTCTTGACAATGTTCCACAAAATGCAAAATAATTCATTGAAAATTATATATGTGCGCCAAATTCATTCCAGTACAAGAGTCAGTATATAGAAACAACCCAAATGTCCAATGGCAAATAATACTTAAGGATGTTGCAGTATATACACACACCATGCAATGTTATACAACCATAAAAAAATATTAAATCTTACAGTTCACTGCAATTTGGATGCAACTGAGGGTCACACGTTAAGTGAAGTGGTAACTGTCACTGTCGTCCCGTTGCTCATCGATTTGGTCGAGCAAACACCAGTAACATCTCCATTTTGAGACTTGTTACTGCTTTGGGGCTGGAGCGATAGTACAGCAGTTGGGTGTTCGCCTTTCATGCGGCTGACCAGTCCTTTCAGAGAGCCCAGCAAGCTACCAAGAGTATTGAGCCCATACGGCAGAGCCTGGCAAGCTACCCGTGGTGTATTCCATATGCCAAAAACAGTAACAATAAGTCTCTCAATGAGAGACGTCACTGGTGCCCACTTGAACAAATCGATGAGCAACGGGATGACAGTGACAGTGACAGTTTTGGGAATATCGAATACACCATGGGTAGCTTGTCAGGCTCTGCCATGCGGGCAAGATATTCTTGGTAGCTTTCCGGACTCTCCAAGAGGGGCGGAGAAATCAAACCCAGGTTGGCTGCTTGCAAAGCGAACGCCCTACGGCTGTGCTATTGCTCCAGTCCCAAGTGAAGTGGTCAGAAGGAGAAAATAAATACCCTATGATTTCACTCCTTTATGGTATACACAGAAACAGCACAAGGGAATGAACGTTATAAAATGATAGTCATGCCTTGACCTTGGATCATAAAACTAAGGATCTCAAGAAAAAGGACAGTGGGTAGGAGGAATGATGTGGACTTGAGGTGACACTGGATGTTGGTTGAAGATTTTGGACATTTCAGTGGTGGAGAGGTACAACTGTGCACATTAAGACCATTATCAATAGTTGTATTGCAAATGTATAACTCAAACTAAAATGTAAACAATTACAGAATATAGAAAAGTCAAAAATATTAATTTTCCAATATGCCATCAGTTTTTCAGAGTTTTTCTAGACATAAATATAAAGTCATGTATTATTTGCCATATTATACTATGATACATATATCTATCATTGTGTGTTACTTTTTGTACTGGCTATATCATACAGCTGTTTCTTGTATATTAGATACATTTTATATATATATATATATATATTGATTTTGCCATTATATGTAACAGCTATATAATTCCACAAGGGATACATTTATTTAGACCACCCATAATAAAAGTGTTCAATGATTTTTAATATGTTTTGTTGTATGTTTTTAAAAATAAGCTACTCCAATATATACACATATCTTTACTCAGTTATCAGATTATTTCCAAAGGCAAATTGTCTACAGCAGAAATGTTCAATAAAATTATTGCACATTCTTATTTTTTGGATAAATTTGCAAGATTCCACTCGAAAAAATCTGAAACAAGTTTACTTTTTATTTAACAAGTTATAAGATTGCTCATATCCAAGATCTTCACAAAGATGGGATCATGCTTCTAGAGATTCACTAAATACTTACTAAAATTATTTCTAGAAAGGTTAATTTTTTGCATATTTTCTTACAAAGCAGAGCAATGTATTTCAAAGTGGACACTTAATTCTTTCATATTCTGCCAAGTCTTAGAAACGTAGCTTATTTTTTCTTAACTTTTTTAGATGGCAGTATTTCATAATAAATGAAGGAAAACATTTTTTTCTTTTCTCTTACTTTGAACATAAGAGCTTAATCAAGACAAGACTATGAGTCCTTCTCTTAGAGATGTGCTTCAGTGATCGAACCTTTTCTTTGCAGGAACAAGGACTAGAGTTTGATTCCCAGCACCATTCTACATCTTGGTGCACAGTCGGCATTGCTACTGCCACTGTGCTCCCTGGTGTCAAAACAAGTGTGCAATCACCGGTCTAGTAGAGTTAAGATCATGATCATTGTAATAATATGTGCAAGCCACAAGTACAACAACAGCAACAAGAAAGGGAGGGGAAGAAAAATATAAGTTCTCATTTAAAACAAAAGCAGGAACTGGGGGTGGGAATAGCACAAGATTCAATTCGGACACTGCATGGCACCCTACATATTGCCCAGGGACCTTGAAGTCCCTGAGGAACACAGTATGTGACCCTAATGCCCCTGAGTACTTCTGAATCCCACACTGGGCCTTTTGATTCCCAGAATCATAAAGCCCAAGCAGTTACAATGGGACCAAGTTAAATATTCCACCCATGCTCTCCACCTAGATGTGACCCTGAGCGGCCGCACACAAACGGTTCCTCCATTCCTGAACGCCCATAACCCCAGAGGCCCACTAACAACTTTAAGCACCCAGCGGCTTCTTGCAGAAATGCCTCTAGACGATGAACTAAACTATGGCCCTATGTCGCCCCAGGCGGGGAAAGGTTTTTCTCTCTCGGCCTTTCCTTTTGCCGGTGCATGGCAACCGCCATCTTATAAGGCCCACTAAACAGAGGTACAAACTTGCAATGATGCAACTTCTGACAGATATTTCTCTGGACCTAATTACTAAAATACCAGAAATCCAAAATTGTGCGGCTGAAACAGCGGCCATGCAACATCATATGCTCTTCATTCTCAGCAATGGAAAACAAATTATCAAATGATGCCTTTTCGGCAGGTCTGATTGTTGGGGGGAAATTCCAAATAATAATAGTGAGTTTTCTGTTGAAATATTGAATGTAATCAAAGTAAAGAGAAATTAAAGTGAAAATCATCAGCCACAAAGGCGGGGGGTTGGAGTGGGATGGGAGTTATACTGGAGGTTTTGGTGGTGGAACATGTGCACTGGTGAAGGGATGGGTGTTTGATCATTGTATGACTGAGACTTAAACCTGAAAGCTTTGTAACTTTTCACACGGTGATTCAATAATATATATATGTATATATATATATACACATATATATATATATATATTCCACCCAGTTAATCAATGATCCTAGGCCCCCTGAGCATTATTCGGGGGGGAAGGAAGAAAAATACAATGAAAAGAAAATTCAGTTTGGTGATAAATATGGGTACTTTCTCCTTAGTCAAAACTGGAAGTTAATTAGCATGTCCTTGACCCAAGGACTATTGCCTTCATCCTCTGATATTTGCTTCTAAAATATGGTTTGGTTTCTAAAATTAAAGTCAAATGTTAAATTGTAAGCGACTTCCATCCATCCTTCCATTGATCTATTCATTAAATATCCACTGAATATGTACATCATACAAAGTGACACAAAGTGGGTTTACTTACTCACTTACTAACAATTGAATTAAGTGGTTTTTCTATGCCATACACTAGCACCTAAGTGTTGAGCACAATTTTTGGCTTAGACAAGATTATGTTCTTCAAATACTTCAGCAGGGAGTGGGTGTATACTGCAATAAATTATATACTGTTCTAAGTTACAGAAAGTATGAAGATTACAAAACTAACACTCATTATCATTATTCCTCTTTTCAACGAGAACTTAATACTTAATTCATTCAAAAACAATCATAAATAAAAATCTTGATGAACCTTTAATGCAAAAGCTTTGTGTTTTATTGTATTGCTTTTATTTCAGATCATTGAATTCAGTGGTTTCTTTTTCTCCGCATGTAAAAATTTCTAAGACATTCTCAGAATCTTGTTTCTTTCTATAAAATCTGCTAGTTTTATCAAGCATTTCACCGAAAATAATATTTCATCTGTCACACTTTTGGCATGATTTTTGGATAATGTTACATGATAGCTGAATGAGTATATGCCACGAAGATGCATCATCTCTATAATTAATTTTCAAATTAACATGCTTCTTTCTCATGCTTCAGTCTGTTGCAATTGCCTCAATTTCCCTTGGTTATAGAGCATATTGGTCATGAATACGTATTAGAGTTTACTGTCAAGCTCTGTGAACATCTCTTGGAGCAGAAGATTAGATATGTTATTTCACAACAGATGTATCAGAAGATATTATTCCCTGAAATTTTCACCTAGCAGTGAACATTCATAAGAGACCAAATAGAACAGGAAAAACTAGGAAATGTACTAGCTAAGGTGCTTCATTCATTTTAGTGACTTTAATTTTTTATTTTACTATGCCATCACTGACTCAAGACCTCACCAATTCAAATGAAGTCAAAAATTTAAAACTAATATAGATACAATTCTTCAAACCCTAAACTGAAATTTGGAGGTAAATCATCCCTACCAAAAATTCAACAGTTAGATTTTTTACCCAAATAGTGAATCAGAAGTGAATTTGAGGTATAGGATAATGCAGCAACAACAACAACCATAAAAAACACGATGTATGCTTTTCTTTTAAGTAGACTAACCTAATCTCTGAGAAATGTTTTGTTCATAAAATTTTCCCTGGTATGAATGTCTTTAATTTTCCACTCTAGACCTAAGATGACATCTGTTTCATCTAAGCAAGACACTGTAAGCATGAGTATGACCAGTAGAATGATAGAGCTTGGAAAAACTGAGCTTCAATGACCTTCTTTTGAAAATATCGATCTTGCACCATTATACTATTTTTTAAAAGAAATAGTGTTTGCAAACGTATTGCCAAACACAATATCTCTTTATTGAAAATCAGAGGACTTAGTAAAAGAATTTCTTTCTTCCATGAATTGCCTACATTAGAGCAGGAAGTATAGAGAATATACATCACATATTATCTTCTTTCAAAACAAACTGAACCCTGCAGTGTTCAAAATACTTTCCTGATGTAAAATGTCTTATTTCTAAAAGAGATGAAACTAAAGCCAGGCTTTCAATTCCTACTTTTACTACACCACAAATACATTAACAGAAAAATGTTGATTTTTTTCCCTATGACAACACATTCCTTCATAAACTAGAAAAAGATACTTACCCAAATGATCTAATTAAGATTTGATGAAGGCTGCTCATTTAGAATCCTAAAGCATCATGGTATACTTAAACTTTATATATGAACTTTGAGTTAAAAAAGCATGAAATAACTAAAATATAAAAAAATATTTCAATCCATGCTGTAGCATGAAATTTTTTTAACCAAGATATCAGTCAACAACTTAAAACACACAAAACAACAACTTAAAACCTCAATAAAACTCTACACTTATATTTGTAAGAAACGACTCCTAAGCCCCTTTCCATCTTACTCAGCAATACTGCTTTAGTTACCCTCATATTAAATCTGAATATTACTTCCTCCAGGAAGATGTTCTGGAGTTCTCTCTCGAATAAGAGCCATATGCATTTTCCGCACTGTTTCTTCAGAGGACTGAGTGATTACACAATACCTGTGTGTTTACCTGTGAATAGATGCCCCCCTCTGAGGGAAAATCTGAGACTAAACATTTTCACTTTAAACAGTTGCAGACATTCAATGATGACCATTCTAAGCATGAACATATCATTAATATTCCTTCTATATTGTAGCAGTGATTTTTACCTGTTTTAATAATGTAGATGTGTAGATGTTGTACTGGATAAATTTAACATTGGAAGATCTAGAAACAATACTATAAAATGTGTTATGGAATACAGGCTATATACTGTTAAGTATAACATAATTTAAAATATTGTATAGAATAACATTAAAAATTAAAGAATAAGTTTGAATATAGTTAAATTTAGATATTTTTTTCCTCTGAGGAAGAGAACCAAAATGGGGTATCAAATGACTTTGAGAATTATTAACAATTCAAGGAAACTTGGACAAGTTCTTTTGCTTCGATTTTTATTTGCTCACCTCTAAAATGAAGACAAATAAAATAGTTGTCTAAAAATCTCTCTATTATTGCTAAATGTCAATAAAAGGAAGCTAATAGAGAAACACTTCCTAGTAGAAGAACAAAGTATCCTTTTATAAGGGACTGCTTCTAAATTCAAGCATTGTTAAAATTCAACATTGTTAGGCTTGCATTTAGAATATCACCATGGAATGTCTAGGTCATTACTATGTACTGACATTTTTAATAAAAATTATTCTGCATTGCAGTGTGGTAGAGATAAGATGCCTACACAGTCATTAGCCATAACTTACCAGGAGTCAAATGAAGTCCTATTTCCCACAATTGAGACCTTGACACTTACATAAACACACATTTTTAAATTTTAGTAAGTTATCATATTTTAACTGAGTAGTAAACCTTGAAAATTTATATACTTTTTATTATTTTAAAAGCTAAGTAATAATCACTGTATCACTGTCATCCCATTGCGCATCGATTTGCTCAAGTGGGCACCAGTAACATCTCCATTGTGACACTTGTTGTTACTGTTATTGGCATATCAAATATGCCACGGGTAGCTTGCCAGGCTCTGCTGTGCAAGTGAGATACTCTCGGTAGCTTGCCGGGCTCTCCGAGAGGGACAAAGAAATTGAACCCGAGTCGACTGTGTGCAAGGCAAATGCCCTATCCACTGGGCTATTGCTCCAGTCCTCTAAGTAATAATATTTCATCATAATTTATTTATTCAGAAAATTTGTGATGCATCATCTGCTAATTTTAAATATTTCTTTTAGAAACATTAATACAATAATATTCCTGTATATATATTTTTCTGTTTATATAATTTAGTGTAGCTTGCTGAATTGAAATAGCAGTTCAAATGTATGTGTTTTATATTTGCATCTCATAGTGTACAACTAATACATTCTTTAAAACAGCTAGAAAAAAATGCTCTTACAATTTACAGTCTTTGAAATAGTTCCCACTTCCCTTGGGCTCCAAACAGTACCACAGGTAAGACATTTGCCTTGCATGCTACTGGGTTCAATCCTCAGCACTGGATATGGTTCCCCAAGCCCAACCAAAAGTGATCTCTGAGCACAGAGCCAGGAGTAAGGGGTAATCCCTGAGCACAGCTAAGGGTAGCCCCAAAATAAAGCCCCACCAAAAAAGGAACAATAAATAAATAGCAATAGTATCTTTAAAAATATATATAATTTTTTAAATGAAGAAATAGTTCCCATATTCCTGGTTCTATTCCTTTTTCTTGGTGTTTGGCCAGACTTGGATGTGCTCACAACTTACTCCTGGCTTTGCACTCAGGAAGTATTCCCAGCTGGGATTGGAGGACTAAATGTGGTGCCAGGGATGGAACCTAGATTGGTCAATAGTACTCACAGTACTATCTCTCTGGTCCCAATTATAAATCATTTAATTTATCTTTGTTGATCCTTTTAATCTATGCCATTTAAGAATGAGAAGAATCATTTTCTCTTTTACTTGTTTCAGAAAAAATGTCTGTAGTTTTCCACGTGATTAGTATGTATGTGTTGTTACTTGACTCCATAAAACATGACAATATATCTAGCTAAATACTATGGAAAATAAAGCTGTACATGGTACTTCTATGTTGGAATATAATTATGAACATTCTAGATTCAACATTGGTTTGTCCTTTCTCCCTTGCCACAAAGAGTTTAGCTTTATCTGGTAATAATCTCTAAACACTTTAAGACAACATTGGTATGTTCTGTTCCCCTTGACACAGGAAGCTTAAGTTTATCACAGTGATCCCAAGGCACTTCCACTGCACTGCGTTTATCTGTAAACTTCTCTCCATGCTTTCTTCCCCAACCAGTCTATCACCTTTTCCCTCTAATCAGACTCTGTTAACTTGTAAGATCAGATTCCTCAGAAATCTATGATTTTATATGTATGAGTGAAATATTGTCTTTCTCCTCTACTTATGTCTTTTGAATAGTTTACTTTAAAGCAATGCCCCTTTTGTATAGACACAGGATGACAATCATGCTTACATGCTTTGTAATTTGGGATTTAATTGGCTTCAATATTATTCATTCCCGGGCATCTGCTTTCTCAACTTAAGCCTCAGTTGCCCTTAGCTCCTAGCACCCCAAAAGCAGGGTCCCAATGAGGGACTGAAGGGACCCAGGGCAAGCTGTGAGCTACCCTGGCATCGATATGGGCCAGGCCAAAGTGCCACGATTCTTAACTATAAGTTAAGAGCTTGATCATGAACAAATGCTGTCATGATCCAAAAGCAACGATGAGACTAGGACCCTGCTAGGGATAGGAAAGACTAATCTGGCCTGAGCACTGTAGTCTGAGATTGAGATGACCCCAGGAGAGCAAATCTATAAACTTAATGTATCTCTTATTGTGTCCATATAAAATGACTAATATTATAAGTGTATGCTTGTTGGACTAAGGAGAGGAAAAACACACTCACATTTGCCTTTAGGCCAGTCGTCTTTCTGGATAAGAATCTGTCCTAGAAGTAGCTTCCCCTGAGGGAAGGACCTTACATCCGCTGATTGTATGATGATACCTATGTGTAAGCCCCAACCCCTCTGGCTGGGGGATTTATCTAGACTGTAAGAGGGGGCTGGGGAGGAGGGAGAGAGAGGAATGTATAGAGAGGAGATTGGAATATACGGCAATTGAGACCAACCAGCCTGGCTCCCATTTCTTCCTTCGCCTGCGTCATCATTGCCATCAAACTCCCCCAGGGTGGGGGAAGCGGCTGGAGACTAACAAACACAGGGGCAGGAGAGAGATAGAGTGCCACTGCACTGTGCCCCTTTTTTTTGTGTTTACACACTTCTACATGAATATATACATAAAAATTAATTTCAAATATAATAAAAAATACAACATGAGTAGTTTCCTGGGGAAGTATAGTGACTCAAGGTATGCCATCGTAAGAGGGGACACTTATGAGCAGATGGAATAAAATGTTCCTTCTAATTTTAATAAAGAACCAAAATAATTAGAGTTATAAAAGTGAATAAAACTGCATGTGACTTGATAATCCTTATTTTTTGCTTATTTAACCTTCTTCAACTTTCTGAAAATAATCCTGCCTCTTTTTTACATAAACTTCAATGAATCCCCTTGGTATGCCATTGTAGATACTCTGTGCCATTCCTCGGATATCTCATATGGACCCAGAGTTTTTGCCCTACAGGATCTATCAATCTTACACTGGCTTCTCCTTTATTACCTGCCTTATCCTTTCAGGTGACTTTTAACAATGACATAATACTTAATCAGAGTATCTGTAATTGCAGCAACAAAAGGAACATATTGGGAGCTAGGAGAACACAATGATAGTAAGATTCTTATATAGTGTGACTGGTGAAAGATTTTCCCAAGAGTGCTAACACAAAATAGAAAGAATCAGAATATTTGAATAATTGAATATCTGAAGTGTGGGAATATTCCAAGATGAGACACCGATATTTGTTGACCCTAACACAGAAATATCATTAAGGCATGAATGCAACTAAAGTGTGATCAGCACATGTGAACTGATGAGGGTAATGTTCCAATGTCAGATAATATCATGACTGACTAATAGGAAACATAAATCTAAATAAAGAACCTTTGGGAAATAGGAAAAGAATTGGGGAAAATTAAAAATCCTCCCAAAAGGAATGCATATTGCTAATCTTTACAGTTCTATACCTGGAAAAATAGACTTGAGTCCAATATAAAAGAAAATATTTTCTGGTATTTCTAGGATCAGGAATCAGTTTATGTCCTCAATGCTAAAATATCTGTTTACTAAGCATTGAGGCTAAAAGTATTCTATTAACCATATAAATGTGGTCAAAGTGGAAAGTGAACAAATTGGTAGGATACCACAAACAATGGCTGAACCTGCATTGGATATGTTCTCTGATGATAAAAATGCACTATAGCCCATACTATAAAATGTGGCAGCTTCTACTCACAAGTGACTACTGATTACTTAAGATTTGACTGGAGTTTGTAGGGAAATAAATATTCTATTTTTTTTAATTCTTTATTTCTTTTTAGTTTTAACAATCCCAAGTAATTCATACATACTATATTGGATAAAACACAATACCAGTATCAAAATTTTGCCTGAAGTGTATTAATAGAAGGAAGAAGTATTAAGTATTAATTAAGGAAGAAGTATTGTACAGTAAGAAAAATGTTGCCCAGGAAGCTAAGATTTTATAAATATTATATCTATAAAGTGATGGTAAGTGGAGAGGGAAGAAAGGGTTTTCTATTTTTTAGCAACAGAATTGGTGGTATCTTGTGTCATCACTGAATATGCCCTATTGGTAATACACCCTTCACAGTTGTGAAGTCAAAATGACATGTTACAGTTTTTTAGTGTTTCCTTCATTTTAAAACTTTTCAATAATTTTTAAAGATATCCTGTCCCCTTGGTCAATAATTTTTGGTAAGGTAATGTACAGCAAATGAATAGTAACACCCAACTTTGCTTCTTTTTTATATGTAATAAACTTTTTGTTTGACTTCTGTGCTCCAGTCATAACTCAAAGTATAATTATCAGTTCACCAAAACAATTCCTTCATCACCTCCTCTTATCAAGCTTAATTTTTATAAGGCTTTGCTACAAATCACACAAAAAATAGGAAAAGACATAAAGCTGTTAGAACTTGTCACAAAATTCTGCATAATAGCTTATTCAGGAAGAGCAATTTTTAGATGTGTTTGACATGCAAATTTATTTGCCTGGACTGGGGTTATGACATCATTTGTTAGCCTCACCCATGGATTCTAGCAAGCCCCACAAAACTGCAAAGAATTTCTCTGCATTTTCAATTGTGATAACTGCAGTGGAATGGATGGGATTTGTCTTCATACATTATCTAAATACTGAGGAAGGTTTCCTCACAGAGCTTCACTGATTTTCTACTGCCATCAAGATAAATCTTTATTCCACGGAAAAGTTGGGGCAAGAAATTCTTTGACCTGCTGCCTTTGTTGTGCAGGTGATAAATTGATTACAACTGCTGAATGCACTTTGTACCATAATAGAAGTATAGATTAAGCTTTGCCTGTTTGCCTTCTCACAAACCTTCATTGACACATCTTCAGAAAGGAAAACAATAAAGCAATAAATTAGTTTTACCTTTAAACTCTTGCCCGACATTAATTTTCTTGTAAGAATTAGTGATTACTTTGCTGAATATTCATTAATCCCAAGGTACCAGAGCATAGTACAAGTACGCTATTAACTTTTTCATTTTGATTAAGGAAGTTTTTATCCTATAGGGAGTCTTTATCTTCCCTCTGTGAGGCTGCCTTGTAGCCAGTGGGAAACAAGCTGTACAATGGGTTGAAAATATGGTAATACACCTGAGTCTTAACTCTGCTCCATGGGGTAATTCAATTAGTTTTTTTAAGATCCATTCTCCATACGTAAAAATGTTAAATAAAAATTTGTATCCTGCTTACATTCATGACAAGTGAAAGAATTATGGAACTTGATACCAACAGTAGTGCTACATAAAATCATTACATTTGAAAGATATTACATTTTAATTCACCCAGTTTTACCTCCACTGATTTCCATAAAGGGATTTCCATAAATTAAAACAAAATGATATGGCTCAGGATGAATGCGGTACTGCTCAAATCTGTCATGTGAGGGCTTACCTGGGCTACCTAGGCAGTGCTCCGGGGCCATTAGGGGCACACACAGTGGCACTTGGGAGTATCCAAAGATGAACTCAGGAATGCTTTTGGAACCATGTGGTGCCAGGGATCAAATCCAGGTCAGCTCTATGCAAGATACGCATTCCTTCTATCTCTTTGGCCCATTAAACAGAGTTTTGAGCATAAGTTTTATCTTAAATTTTTTTATTTTTTTGCTTTTTTTTTGCCACACCTGGAGATGCACAGGGGTTACTCTTGGCTCTGCACTCAGGAATTACTCCTGGCTGTGCTTGGGGGACCATATAGAATGCTGGGAATCGAACTCAGATTGGCCAAGTGGAAAGCAAATGCCCTACCTGCTGTGCTATCGCTCCAGCCCCTATCTTAAAATTTTTAATGAGCCTTATATACTGTATCATTTTGTCAGAAATAATTAAAATCCAGTGGTAATGAGGAATAAGAGTGAAGCAAAGATGGGTGACTTTATGTCTTGTATTAATAATGCCTGGAATAAAGGAAAGAAACAGAACAGTTGTGGAACATGGGACATTTCCAGGAAACTTTTTACTACTTGATTATCAAAATAGTATGGATACAGAAGGCAATAAGATGGTCAAGAGAAGACTGGGTTTCTGATAAATTGGGAGTAATTTTGACAGTTTTGAAAGAAAGAAAGATAATGCAAAGATAGGAAAACAGCAATAATTCCGATTTTATACATTTCCCTTAAAACCTACCTAGTCAACCATATAAACTTTTAATTTTTGGATCAAAGAAACATTGTTCATATACCATATTGTGAATCTGTCTACAGGAATCCTGGGAATTTTTATTAAAATAATCAAGTACAAAAATTGCCAAAAGTCTAGCATTTATTGCTTGTGTAACATTTCAAACATAATTTTCTTTCCTGAAAAACTTGCGCTGGATCTTGCAGTTAACACAAGTGCATTGTGCTTAGATTACATGTAACCATTACACATATTTTACTGTGATTGCATTAAATTACACAGGTCTTTACTGAGACCCCTCCCAAATACCAATGAAGATTTCTTGGCAGTATTTTTACATTTTTTTAATATATTAAATTATTTTAGCCTTTCTTATGGTGAACACACATATGTTACCTTTTATACATGCTTTAGGAAAGTTAATTTCTATTTGCTACTAAAGATTTAGTGTGGTTTAGGAAAACACCAGTGTGGAACAGACAGAATAGGTCTAGTGCTTGCTCTGGTCTCACATCCTGGGTCCAAGTGAATCATCCTAGATTATATAGATGCTGTTTCTGGCAGAAGCAGCTTACCACTTAAGCCAGTGAATTCAGCAATAAAGCAAACAGGCATCAGAGCTTTGAGGAGAATGGTAAAGAATGCCCCACCATGCAGAAGTCAATCATGGAGAACACCAGCAAAGAAATACTCAGACGACTGCATAGTCAGCCTGGCAGAAGAAACTCAATACATATCAGGTCTCAAAGGAGTTTTTCCAAAATTCTATTTCCCTTACACCATAATTTCTACTACTCAGCATTCTTACAAAACAGCAAACTACATCCATCATTCCTCACACAATAGATAAATTTTGAAGTATAGAAGAAAATGTAAAATATAGTTGACATCAAAATAACATGAATTTCCAGAGACTAGGTCATATCTCTAAGCATTACAAGTGTTACAGAAAAATTTGAGTAACAACCATCTTACAGTTTCATGAATAATACAAGTTTCATTCCTTTCAAGCTGATATATGGTTTTCTGGACACCATAACTTGAGAGAAAATGAAATCTATAAATTACTATTCTAGTATTTCTATTCATGTAACTTCTTTGTTATAATGAAAAGGATTTAGATATTAATTAAAATAGTTTTCATGCTAATAAAATATGAAAGAGGTGATGCAAAGATGATACACTTTTTCTATTTGAATTTTTATTTTTCCATTTTGACAGGTGATATAAATCCTACACTAACTGTGTACTTTCTCAGAGTCAAGCACTCATAAGCTCTAAGTAATCTCAGTTTAATTCTCACACAACCCTATTATCAACATATTAGAAATAAAGAAAATTGAGGCAAAGAGAAGGTAAGTGAAACATACAAAGTCCTAGCAAAACTAGGATTGAATACCACAAATCTGACCCCTGGTGCTTAAACACTGAGTCTGAGTCATTTATATCATCACATTCCATAACAATAAAAATAAGTATCGCTTTTTTTCTAAATGAATAATAATTTCTATTAAGACATGACTAGTATGTAATATTTTTTCAGAAATAGCACAATGGGTAGGGCATTTGTCTTCCATGCAGCCGGTCCGGGTTTGATTCCTCCATCCCTCTCAGAGAACCCAGCAAGCTACTGAGAATATCCCTCCTGCACAGCAGAGCCTGGCAAGCTACCTGTGGTGAATTTGATATGCCAAAAACAGTAACAACAAGTCTCACAATGGAGACGTTACTGGTGCCCACTTGAGCAAATTGATGAACAACGGGATGACAGTGCTACAGTGCTATACAGAAAACACTCAACACATAATTCAAAGAATGAACTTATTTTTTAATTAAGCGATGTCATTTCTATTAAAGTAGAAAGATGTTGCCTAATATCTAATCATTTTCCATTTACAAAAAAGTAATCTATGTACTAAAACATATAAATAAGAATGAAAGGGACTTAGTGGCAGAAGCCTGACATTTCTAAAAGCATGACTTTTGTTATAGGATTACAAATCACTGCCTTCAGAGTTCTGTATTGTAAAATATACAGAATTTTTCCTTTTATGGCAATGTATACCTATGACCTAGAAGCCTTTCATCAGAACAGATCGACAACAAATCATCTGAATCACTGCATTTTTTTATCTCTTGCATAAAAAATCTTGCATTTTTTATCTCTTGGTGTCCATACTTTGTAAATCTTATTGTCTCAAGGATATAACTTTAACTTCTGGTAGCACATTTTTCATTTATCAAATGGAATTGCTCCATTCTGTGTCTATTGAGTCTGTTAAAAATTCATGGATAGGGGCCAGAAGGATATTACAGTGGGTAGGACGTTTGCCTTGCACGCAGCCAACCTGGGTTAGATCCCCGGCATCCCATATGGTTCCCCAAGCACCACCAGGAGTAATTCCTGAATACAGAGCCAGGAGTAACCCCTGAGCATTGCTGGGTGTGACCACCCCCCAAAAAAAAACAAGCCCCCAAAAATTCATGAGATAATTTTTTTTCATGAAATTATATCCACAAAGCTCAATACATTTTTTAAACTTTCATTAGACTTTCTCTAATGAATAAACTTTATGATGTTGACTCTCTTAACATTCAATTTCTTTCTGCTCCTAGTACCAGAAGAAAACTGCCACATTTCTGTTCATTTCAGATTCAAAGCTGTCATAATCTGCTGTTACATTTTTCTGAATGTGCTCAAGCTGTCAAAATGTTTGCTATATCTATCAAAATGTGCCCAATTCATTTGGGGTATTGGACATGAGAAGTACCAAAATATATGAAGATTAAAATAGAAAAATGTAGGATAGAGCATGCTACTAAAAGTGATAGAATTATAAAAAATTATTGCTATTACTGGTACATTATCAATATAGGTAGACTTTTAACCTCTATAAAACAGAGTAAGTGCAGAAAGAAATTTTTGTTAATAAAAGATCAAAATTTGTGTTAACTACAGGTCAATATAATTGTTCAACTTCTTTCTGCTTTGTTGGCTTCAACATGTTATTCCAAAATATTTTACCTGTTTCAAAGTAATGCAAATACTTTCAGCCCTGGGGAACTTTCTGAAGCCCAGAGACCATATTGTAATAAATGCAACTAAGTAGAAAAGATATATATACTCATGCCTACCTAAGGTCCTCATCATGGAATAAAACTTTATCCTATCCACATGAGACAATGAAAATTACATATCTATCTATCTATCTATCTATCTATCTATCTATCTATCTATCTATCTATCTATCTATCTATCTATATTAGGTCTGGCTACAGAATTCCAAATTATTTAAATTAAAAAGAAAAAATTATTGATTTGTTTCAAGTTTCTATGGTTTATTTGTTACATAGGAGTAAAATAGAAACTTGTAATAGAAACTTATGTAGCCACTGCTTTTGTTTGTTTCTTGTTTTGCTTTTTGGATCACACCTGGCAATGCGCAGGGTTACTCCTAGCTCTGCACTCAGGAATTACTCCTGGCGGTGCTCGGGGGACCATATGGGATGCTGGGAATTAAACCCGGGTCAGCCATGTGCAAGGCAAATGCCCTACCCGCTGTGCTATCACTCCAGCCTCATCTAGCCACTGCTTTAATTTGCAAAGAGAAAAGGGGACTGACACCTCACATGGAAATTTGAGCAATGAACTGCCAAAATATGCTTTGAAAATGAGCTCTGCTACTTAGGATAGTAGGACAAAGATTTTGCAGAAGTGTTGTTTGCATTTCCATGTGACATGTATTTGATTTCCATGTGACATGCAAAAATTTTAATTACTGGAACTCACTTTAGAAATTATGCTGTTCCCATGCATAGCCATACTTTCGGTTTTCCAAAACTATTTTAATCTCTAAGAAAAATTTTGTCCAAAAATTATTTTTCCTTCTTCTATGGCAGTCATGATATAGGACTGTGTAGTGTAGGGCACTTGTTTCGCATGAGGCTGACCTGAGTTTCATTGCTGCCATCCCATATGGTCCCTAGAGCACCTTCATGAGTGATCCCTGAGTGCAGAGCCACGAGTAAGCCCAGAGCACCACCAGCCATGGTTCAAACTATGAACCACCACCCCACTCCTCTTGTCTCCCAAAACATAACTATACTAAAGCTCTATGGCGATCATAGATGGCAATTTCACTAAAGTCACAGAGGGGGGCTAGAGCAATAGCACAGCAGGTAGGGCGTTTGCCTTCACGCGGCTGACCCGGATTCGATTCCCAGCATCCCATACGGTCCCCTGAGGACTGCCAGGAGTAATTCCTGAGTACAGAGCCAGGAGTAACCCCTGTGCATAGCCAGGTGTGACCCAAAAAGCAAATAATAATAATAATAATAATAAAAATAAAAATAAAGTCACAGAGGGCCAGGAAGACAGCACTGTACTGAAGCACTTGCTTTGCATATGAATGAATGCTATTTAGTGATGGGCAATAGGTTCTCAGGCATCACAAAACATAACCTGGGGGCCTCCTGGAAACTGTCAGGTGTGGTCTTAGATGCCCTGAGCACTATGGGATGGCTCAGTAATCTCTGGCACCACAGGACCTCAGCAGTTTGGAATTGTTGGGTCTTCTCATTACACCTCCAGCCACCCCAGCCAGGGGCAGTCTTCTGGGCATCCTGAGGACCACTTAGGAGACAAAATAATAATAATAAATAAATAAATAAATAATAACAACTCAGGGATAAAGTTACTCCTTGGTTAAATCCAAACCTGAACATTGATGGTGGCAGTGAACAATACTAAACACATACCAAATTGTGAAAATAAATCCTTGAAATTTTGTCATTTTAAAACTGATAGTTACATTTTTAAGCCTCATATAGTTTAATTATATAAGCCTGATAAATTCTTTTTATTTTTCTATCTTAATCACTAAATATGGGAACCATTTTAAGAGAAAAAAATTCATTTGGTCCTAGATTCCATGAATAACTCAGACTCTCCAGTAAATAAGATTAATGCTTACCTCAAAGGCCTCCTGTATTGTGACCAAGTCACCCACACTGAGGCGGTTTACAAGTAGACCTATACCATAGTCCTCATCTGTGTCGGCACTGTCCATTTCCTCCAAGTTCTCGGGTCCGGTTTGGAATCCCGTATTTAACTTAAGGACTGTATTCTTGTTACTCATAGTCACTCCACCTCTCTTCAACAGTGTTCAACCAGATCTATGCTTTCTTTTTAATTCTTCATCTGCTGCCTTTAAAAAGAAACTCAACTTATAAATATAATTTAAAATAAATGTATAAAAAAAGAAAAAAAAAGAAAAGAAAGAAAAAGAAAGAAAAAAAATAAAATAAATGTATGAAAGTGTTGCTTGCTCCTTAAGCCTTTGTTCTCCGTTGAATACATAGCTTGCCTCTGCCTGCTTCTCTGCTTGCCTATTTCACTCTGGAAAAGCCTATGTTCTCTCTTAAACACATACTTTCTCTCTCCTGACATTTTTCTAAATAAGTTTATATATAGATATGTAAGCCATTATATCAGTATATATGACTGATTCAAACTAAAATAAATTTTAGTTTGTTTGGGGGTCACACCTGGAAGTGCTCAGGGCTTACTCCTGGCTCTGAGCTCAAGGATCAATCCTGACAGGGTAGGGGGACTATATGGGGTGCCAGGATGAAACCTGAGTCTGTTGCATGGAAAGCAAGTGCCCTATCCACTGTACTATGACCAAGGCCCAAGGCATATGATTTTAAGAGGCTAAAAGGTTCGAGCGAGCCCAGAAGCAGGGAACTTAGGCCCTCAAATCCCACGCTCCCTTCATTTTACAGTATATTATCAAATCTGGAGTTGAATCCTTTAAATCCACCCCTTCTTTATTCTTTGCTTACCCAGACTTGTTTTTAAAAAATAAAAGTAAAAAATTCCCCTCTTTGTTTATAGTGACCAGTGACCAGCATATAATATAGTGTCTAATTTCCATTTTAAGTGCATTAGAAAAGCAACTTCTCAAAATATCTTTGGCTAACCTTCCCTCTATTAACATGTTACGGACTTAAACTCTATTTCACTCTTACCTGGAGCTGTTGGAAGAGACAGATTCACTGTTTCCCCCTGTGAGCGAGGTTCTTGCTTCTGAAGGCCACCTTCTTAGCAAGGCGGGGTTGTTTGTTTCCCTTAGGCCGGCTGCCTTTGTATGTTTCCTGGCAACCAACATAAAGCCAACCAAAACTTGGTTTTTATCCTTCCTCCCCTCAACCCACAACTCATGACTGCCCTGAAGTTTTGAATATTTCACACAAATATTGAGGGTAATTTTAAAGAAAAATTCAACCATTTCTTTTCATTTCTTTTTCATTGAATCGCCATGAATAACAAACTCAGAAAGAAAGTTATGATTGAGTCAGGCATATAATGTTGTGACATCACTTTCTTCAGCATTGTCTATTACCCTCCACCAATATTCCCAGTTTTCTCCTGTCCTCTACCCTGCCTCTGTGGCTGGCACTTGTCTCCTCTAATGTTGTGCTAGTGTCCCCTTCCCTAACTTCCTACATACCCAGCCCAGTGGCAAGCTTCCTACTAAAGACCAGCTCCCTCTGTTTCTATTGCATTTGGACATTTGATATTCCCTTAGGAAGTTTCTTTATATTCCACAGGAGTCACTTATTTCTTTTTTTTTTCTTTTTGGGTCACACCTGGCGATGCACAGGGGTTACTCCTGGCTCTGCACTCAGGAATTACCCCTGGTCGAGGAGTCACTTATTTCTTAATAAAAATTTATTAATTATTTTGAAGTCAAGAGTCATATATGTAATATATGTGTATTGTAAAGAAAATGTATATAACCACAGTACACACTACAGACATCAGAGAAAATATATAAGTGTATGTGTGTATATATATGTCAGTAGTATGAAAAATATTATGTATATTTATATAAGTATAGTGTATATATGTAGTATGAAAGACTATGATTAACCCACAATGTAAAAAGTAAGATAATCTGGAATGTTATATTTTCCACGCAGAAAATATTTTATTTCCACATAATAAAAATCAATGCTTTATATTTATCTTAGTTTTACAGTACATGGTGAAAGTTTAAAATAAAGGAATTTCTTTAATTGGGGGATTTTGTTTGTTTGGGGGCTGCACCCAGCTGTGCTCAGGGCTTACTTCTGGCTCTATATTCAGAGATCACTCCAGAGATCACTCCAGAGATATTCAGAGGATCTTGAGAGAACATATGAGGTGCTGGGGATCAAACTAGGGTCAGCACTTGCAGGAAAAGTTCCCTTAACTCTCCAGTTCCCCTAAAATAAAGTTTTTGACTCATTGAAAATATGTTGGAAAAACAGCATAACACAAAATAAACACGTGGTTAAATTATTCATGTTACCCTCAGTGATTCAGCTAATTAAATAAATATTAAAGAAGGAAATTTGACTAGCACAGGGGGTAGGGCATTTGCCAGGTTCTACTCCTCCGTCCCTCTTGGAGAGCCCGGCAAGCAACTGAGAATATTCTGCCCACACGGCAGAGCCTGGCAAGCTACCCATGGTGTATTCAATATGCCAAAAACAGTAACAACAAGCCTCACAATGGAGACATTACTGGTGCCTGCTCAAGGAAATCAATGAACAATGGAACGACAGTGCTACAGTGCTATAGTATTTACTACATACCAGATACCAGGTAAAGCATTTTATATATTTTATCTTGCTTAAGTGTCACAGTAACCCTACAAAGAGAATAGATCACTTTCACCACTTCACAGAAGAGCAAATAAAACACCAAATATCACAGTGAGAGGTGTGAAATGTAAATTTGTAATCTGTGCAATAGATTTATGCCCTGTAAGATGCTTCTTTTCATCTCTGCAAAATGAAATCATTGTCACTAGATACTCTCTAAGGTCACTTTCAGCTCTAGAATTCTATTAGTTGGTAGTCATAAGACACCTGGCAAAAATGCATTCTCTATTATACAAAGAAGAGAGCATCTTGGCAAGCATCCCTGTACTTTAAAAAAAATTTTTCTGCTATACATCTATTAGTTTCCCTTGTTTGGGGAAAAAAAGTATTCTGCTATACATCTATTAATTCCATTTGTTTGAAAAAAAATGTATTCTGCTGTACATCTATTAATTCTGCTTGTGTGAAAAAAATAGCATTCTGCTGTACATTTATTAATTCTCCTCATATCACTGTCTACAATTTACAATTCATTCTCAAGACCATTTAAGAGCCTCCTATATGTCAAGTCCTGGTTAGACCTATGCCTGTTCCTGAGGGTTTTACAGTCTTATAAGAACAATTACCTTTCTTGTTCTTTCATGCCAATCCCAACCTCTCACTCTTGACAGCAATGTGTTGAGAAGAATTCTGAAGGCCTGTGTGGCTCAGAGGAACAGTGACTTTATAGATAATATATGTGCCACACAGTCACAGAGGGCAGAGGGAACATGTTTACCACAAATTTACTTTTCTGAAATCATTTATGTAAGTATGGAAGATGTTTCTAAAACCCTGATATTTTAAATTCCCTTTAAAAAATCGGGAACAAAATGCATCTACCTACCACCCAAATAAATAAGTAATAGCTTAGATGAGTTGGATCAATTCCATAAACATTTTCTAGATGTTTTATATTATATGCAGAGATCTGGATTTAGCTGATTACCAGATACTAAAGAGGTAAAGAAGAGGAAATAGAAAAAACATTGTGTAAAACTGCCCAAGGAAAGGGAAATATCCCACAGGCAGATTATGTGACATTCTCTAATTATTCTAAGACAGTAAGTGACCTGACCCAGTTAGCTTAGCTCCCCTAAAGATGCAAACCTATAGGTTTTTCATTAGTTAATAAATATAAAAGTATAATAAGGAATTAAGAAGTTATTATAAAAAGCTAACCAATTGGCACAGTTCATTTCTGTAAAATTAGAAATGATTCTTAATTATACAGTTCTAAATTGTGTTAATATTCTCTGTGTGGCTAATTTTCAGGTTAAATTTCTGATTCTACTGACTTTTACCTTTGTCACTGTTCCTGAGTGTCACAGGCCCACCTGTGGTGACCTGAAGGTCCCCTGGTACATTTGGGGCTGAACACAGTCCCCCTGGTGGGCAGATGGCAACAGACTAACAAAGGAACTGGAGCCACCAGACTGGTTGGGAATCAGTGTCTATTTATTCAAGTCTCATAGCTTTAGTTAGGGAGAAATCATCAAGGGTTAGGGATAGCAAATAAACAGGTGTGGTTGAACTTGAACTTTATCATAAACAACGAACAGATGTAAAGCCCTTCCTTCAGGAGAAGTTCTAGAAGATTTACTCAAGAACAAAATTTCATGTAATGGCTCAGAAGTCTGGATCTCTTCAAGGAGATCTGCCCAAGGGCAGAATTCCATCTAAGAGTATTGCTTTCTCCTTCCCTTTGCTATTAATTCATTTAAACAGTTATATTAAATTTACTTCTTAATAATATTTGTAGTAATTTTGTATGGAAACAGTAAGAGACATATTAAACTTAAAGGGTGGCTCTTAGCGGGGATCTCGCTATATATCCCAGACTACAGTTCTCAGGCCAAGTTAGTCTTTCCCAACCTCAGTAGGATCTTATTACTTCTTTTTGAGTAATCACAAAGTTTGTTCTGTGACTGTGCTCTTGACTTATTATACTTCTTATGGCACTTAGCCTGTCCCTTTTTGATACCAGGATAAGTTGTGGCTTGCCCTGAGTCCATCTAAGTACCTCACTGGGATTAGGAACTACGGGCAACTGAGGTTTAATTCAGTAAATATGATGGATGCCCAGGAGTAAATATTTGGAGTCAATTAGCTCCCAAGTTACAAAAGCATAGCATTCATTAACTGTCTTCCTGTGTCTATACAAAAAGGACATTGCACATCCTGCCACAGAAGTGGGGTGGCATGGGAGGCGATGAGATGGGGGTGGTGGGAGGGACACTGAGATCATTGGTGGTGGAGAATGGGCACTGATGGAGGGATAGGTACTCGATCGTGTATGACTGGAATGCAAGCATGAAAATTTGTAAGTATATAACTGTACCTCATGATTCACTAATAAAAAAAGGACATTGCACTAAAATAAATTACAAAGGATATAAAGGGGAAAAAGCCATATTTCACATACATAAAATCTAGAGCCCTCAGAAGAATTTGACTTTACAAGTTACAGGGTCTTATTTGGGATATAAGTGATTAACAGATAGGGAAGTAGAGCACAAAAGAGAGGTTAAAAATAAACACAGAGGATTGGGAATGTCTGATAAAATTGGGTGTGCCTCAGGAGCACTGTGGGGTGAGTAACTCAATAAACTCAAACTCCCTGATGGGGTAGAAAGGACAAACCAATGTTATTTCTTAAAAAGCTTCCTTACAAAAATCTGTCACATGCTGTGTCCAACACTTGGCCCTATGGAAATGGTTGCAGCTGGTGGAAATGGCTTGGGCTCTCAGAAGAAAGAGTAGTTGGAAGAGAAGGCTTCAAACTAATAGACATCTGTCTCCTTCTGCTGGAACTGATGAAACAGGATAGTGGAAGGACTATGCAATGAAAAGGAGAGAAAGCTGATGAATGTGCTGGTCTTTGCTTCCTTTGGAACATTAGGATGAACCTAAACTGTTCTTTCAACCAAATTCTTCACTTATGTCTTGATCATAACTTCCTGTCTACACAAAAATCCTGTTTTCTTCCCCTTCACAAATTTTATCCACCAACAAAAATGTAACCCCCTTTTCATTTATTTCCACTTTCCTTTGTCCTTCATTTACCAAGAGGTCTATTCTTCACTTTTGCCTATTATTCTTCCTCTACCTCCTCATCTTAACTGAAACTAATTTTGTGTTTCCATCAAATAATGTCAAGTTATTTATCATCAGTCCCCATATCTGGGGAAAAGTAAAGGAATGTTTTCCCATAATCTTGTTTTTTGGAGCCTCCATCTCTTCAACATAGCCCCATTGGGCACACCCTTGCCTCAGTTTAAATAAACCGGCACCCAGAGTTGAAGGGAAAGTACCACATTGCCTTTGGTATTTTTTAAGTCCTCAATAAATACAAGTTTGTTTTCTTCCTTTTTCATGGTCCTCTCAGTTCTAATTAATTACTCCGTACACTCTGCAACCACAGCATTTTGTTTAAACTTTAACCACAGCATTTTTCTCTCTGCCTTACATTATAATTAGGTGCATGTGTATCTCTCTCTCCCATTTCATTAACTCCCTAGGAACAAGGATAATGGTTCATTAATGTCTGTATTCTTACGCTGTCCAGCACAGAGCTTTGTATAAACAACAGCACAGAGCTTTGTATAAACAACACAACAGTAGTGTAATGTGTGCTCATTTGTAAAATAGAGTGGATGAAAAGTTAAATTTACCTATAACTCCCAGTTTCCAAGGAACTGGTGACACTGGGGTCAGAAATCTGTGAAAAGAAAATTAATGAGAGAAATTTGAGATTACATCTTCAAGGTAATTATAAAAAACTATTAACCACATTTGAAACAAAGAATTTATTTATATGCAGCTATATACGCACATATAATTTTTCTGTAACATGGAAACGTGTTGAGGTTCTACTATGTCTAAGCACCATAATATCAAAAACAAATGACACAAAACTTTATGTCCATGTTTGCTGTTGCATTTTCTTGATTAATAAGTTCTCCTTTTAACTCTTAGATAACAAAACATTTGTATGTCTTTCTATTTATTAAACTTTGTCCAAAGTAACAGATAAATGTTCATAACAGCATTTCTCTGAGATTGGCAACTTAATGACACTCTGAAATAAGTAAATCCATAATTTAACAATAAATTTTATGTTATGATACATTAAGTTCCAGACCCAGAAAATTGCTGTATCTTAAAAACATGTAAAAGTAGAATATGAGATTGAGAAAATTTATAGGACTAGGGAAATAGCTCAAAGAGAGAGTGCATGCATTGAGTGCAGGAGACCTCAAATTTGATTCTGACCTCTAAGAGTTTCTTAAGATCTTTGGGGGCACCCAGCACTGCATCACTAACATGAGCACCAAACACAAATGAGTATCACCAGGAGTTACCCTGGGTTTCCAAGCAGAGTAGGAGAAGCACTTTTTTCAAAAAAATTTTTTTAATTTTATTGAATCACCATGAGATAGTTACAAGCTTTCATGTCTGGGTTACAATCTCACAATGATCAAACACCCATCCCTCCACCAGTGCACATTCCCCACCACCAATATCCCGGGTATACCCCCCTTTCTCACCCTGCCCCTGCCTCTATGGCAGACAATATTTCCCATACTCTCTCTCTACTTTGTGGTATTATAGCTTGCAACACAGACACTGAGAGGTCATCATATTTGGTCCATTATTTACTTTCGGCATCATCTCCCATCCCAGCTGGTTCCTCCAGCCATCATTTTCTTAGTGATCCCTTCTCTATTCCATCTGCCTTCTTCCCTCTGCTCATGAAGCAGTCTTCCAGCTATGGGGCAATCCCCCTGGCCCTTGTATCTACTGTCCTTGGGGGAAGCACCATTAAAAATATATAAAAATGAGAAAGCTAAAATATTTTTTTAAGTCTTTCCCACTTGGAAAGAGACAGTGACTGCATTTTACTAAGAGATATAATATTGAGAAAATGTGCTTAAATTTTTTTCAAATTATATGTTATACTGATATTTTCCTTGTCATAATTTGAAGATTCAATCTGATCCCATGGTCTTTTATTCACTTTTAATTGACATTTTTGCAAGAATTGAGATATGGGTCCAGTTTCATTTCATTTTGTAGTTATCCAGTCTTCCCAGTACCATTTGCTGAAGATGTTATACATTTCATGGACCCAGATTCTTTGTAAAAAATTACTTGACCATAGGCTTTGGGAATTTGGTTTTGGGTACTCACTGGTCAGAAAATATTTTCTTATTCTAATTAATTCTATGTTATTTTGACCACCATAGCTTTATAGCATAGTGTTAAGTTAGGAATGAGAAACTTCCCAATTTTTATTTCTCAGTATAGCTTTGACTATTTGAGCGCATTATGCTTTCATACAAGCTTTATTTGACTCTTTTATTGACTCTTCTAAAGACTTTGACATCAGAATCTGATGAGATTTTATTTAATCTGTATAATAATTTAGATACGATGGTCATTTTGACAATATTGAGTCTTACAATCCATGAACATGTAATGGTTTCCCATTCCCTAAGGCTTCTTTCTCTTTCATAAGTGGCTTATAGTTTTCATGGTATAAATCTCTAAGTTAATTTCTGGGTACTTTATATTCTGAGCAACTATTTTGAATAAAATAAACTCTGATTTCTTTCTATTCTGTTTATTTGCACATAAGGATGTGACAGATTTTGTGTGTTGACTTTGCTGTATTACTTTAGATTCTTCAGGTCTTTTACCTATGTTGTCATGTCATCTACAAATAGTGAAAATTTGAATTATTTTCCAATGTAAATCGTTTTTATTTCTTTTTCTTATATGCTTTTGTTAGGACATCAAATATGTTTTTCTTGATATGATCCCTTTGGCAAAGGCAACAGAAAAAAAAAACAAGCGAGACTACAAAAAAAGAGATTTTACTTAGCAAACTGAACATAAACTAAATATTAAAGATACTCAACTGAATAGTACAAAATATTTGCACTCAACACATCATATATTCATATATATTATTAGTATCCAAAATACACGAAGATTAACACAATATGTCTCAAAATCCTGCCAAAAAATGGACAGTGGAAATTGTTGGGAAACAGCTTTCCCCCAGGTGCCCGGACACATTGGCACGGGGTCGGGCAGGCGCCTGGTCGTGGGGTGAAGGAGGAGGAGCACGGAGAAACACTCTCTAGGAGCAGTTGATCACAGCTCACTTTATTTCCAAATACACACATTTTTATAGAGAGTCTTGGCTTACAGGGGGTCCAATCACATAGAATTTAGCACTATTGTCCTACCACCCTTTCTTCTCTGCTTTGCTCCCAGTCCTGTTGTGATTAGGATGACTTGCTAAAGGACAACATGACAGTTTCTGCATTTTTGGTATATGTAACTAGGAGGTTGAGTAAAGCTCAAGGCCAGACATCTGGTGCAGACACACTGTTTTGCTAACTTTGTCTGGTTACTCTCTTTTGCAAGGCTTCGCTTCAGCGCCACTTTGCAAGGTCGGGTTTTATCTGTTCCAGTGCCCCTTGCCATACTCCACAGAAATGAAAAGATATTTCTCTGAAGAAGACAAATGGGTGGCCAGTAAACACGTCAAAAGTGCTCATCACAAGCTCATACACCATGACCAAGTAGAATTAATCCCAGGATGCAAGGATGGCTTCACATTCGCAAGTCAATTAGCATAATATGCTGTATAAATAAAAGAAAAGATAAAAGCCATATGATCGCATTAATAGATGCAGAGAAGGCTTTTGACAAGATTCACCACCAATCTATGATAAAAACTCTCAACAAAATGGGAGTTGAAGGAATTTTCCTCATATAGTCGAAAACATCTATCACAAATCCACAACAAGCCTTACCTCTCAAAGAGGAAAAGCTAAAAGCTTTCTCTCTTAAGATCAGGCACAAGACAAGGTTGCCCATGCTTGCCACTTCTATTCAATATAGTACAAGAAATACTTGCTAAGAAAGAAAAAAATATCAAGGGCATCCAGATGGGAAAGGGAGAAGTCAAACAAATGACATGATGCTATATTTAGAAATTCCTAAAGAATATACAAAAAAACTCCTGAAATGATAAATTTGTTTAGGAAAGTAACAGGCTACAAAATCAATACCCAAAAGTCCATGGCTTTCCTATATACAAAAATGAAAGAGTAAAAAGAGATATTAGAAAACCAATCTCACTCACAATCATGCCTCAGAAAATCAAGTACCTCAAATCAGCCTAACTAAAGAGGTAAAAAGTACCTATACAAAGAAAACTACAAAATACTACTTCAAAAAATAAAAGAAGACAGGACAAAATGGAAACATACCTCTTGTTCATGGATTGGGAAGATTTACATTATCAAAATGGCAATACTCTCTAAAGCATTATAAAGATTCAATGCAGTCCCCATAAGAATGACCATGACATTTTTCTAATAAATATATCACTCTTGAAATTTATATGGAACATTAAACCATAATAAATAGCTAAAGCAATCCTTGGGAAAAGGAAGGTGGGAGGCATCACCTTCCCCAACTTCAAACTTTACTACAAAGCGTTAGTAATCAAAACAACATGGTATTGGAATAAAAACAGACTCAGCAATCAATGGAATATAATTGAATTATCTGGACACTGACCCTCAGATATCTGATAAACTATTCTTTGGTAAAGGGCAAGAACTGTGAAGAGGAGCAAGGAAAGCCTCTTCAACATGTGTTGTTGAGAAAACTGGACACCTACATCACTGTCACTGTCATCCTGTTGCTCATTGATTTTGCTCAAGCAGGCACCAGTAACGTGTCCATTGTGAGACTTGTTGTTACTGTTTTTGGCATATCAAATACACCACGGGTAGCTTGCCAGGCTCTACCATGTCAACGAGATACTCTCATTAGCTTGCCAGGCTCTCCAAGAAGGGTGGAGGGGACAGCAAAAAAAAAAAAAAAAAAAAGAATTCAGGCATCTTATGCCAAGCACAAAAGTCAGATCAAAATGGATTAGAGACCTCAATATCATATCTGAATCCTTAAGTTACTTGGAGGAAAATGGGGGCAGAATCATCTATGACATTCAAGATAAAGGAAACTTCAAGGATGAAACACTGCTGACCAAGCAAGTGGAGGCAGTGATTGAACAGTGGGACTACATTAAACTAAGAAGCTCCTGCACCCCAAAAGAAATAGTGATCAAGATACAAAGACAGCCCACAGATTAGGAAAACTTATTTATGCAATACCCATCTGATAAAGGGTTAATATCCAATATAAATAAAGCACTGGTAGAACCTTACAAGAAAAAATATTCAATCCATCAAAAAATGGGGAGAAGAAATGGACAGAAACTTCCTCAAAGAAGAAACACAAATGACCAAATTACAATGAAAAAATGCTCTACATAGTTAATCAGCAGCGAGATGCAAATCAAAACAACTATGAGATACTATTTTACATCACAGAGAACAAGAACAACTAGCAAACAGTGCTTATATGGCCCCCAGTGCCATCTTGCTGCACTCAGCAGTTAAGAGTCCTGGCTGGAGGGCAACGTAACATCGGACAATGCTCCGGGCCCCAAACTGAGCTAATAACACTGCCCAATATGGAGGAGGTGTAGTGTCCCCACCTTCTCCAGATGAAATCTTGGCGACACTGAGCTTCTACAAACATAGCTCTGGTATGTGGGGACCAGGACTATTTCTTCGCGTAAGCAGCTGAGCGACCATTCTTGATATACAAAGTGAGCAATGGAAAATCGATGATCTAGCATCTGCCCCTAGAAGGCAGGCTTGAATGGTGGTGTTGAATATCCAAGCAAAATATAATGCCCACAACTATAGAGAGAGCCCCAGAGGCACACAAGCCAAGTTCGGAACCCAGTGGCTTCTTGCAGAAATGCCTCTAGACTGTTAACTAAGCTATGGCCCCATGTCCACAGGAGGGGAAAGGATTTTGTCCCTCAGCCTTTCCTTTCGGCGGCGGTGGCATGGAAACCACCATCTTTCAGAGCCCATTAGACAGAGATACGAGGTTGCAGTGACAGGGCGTGTGGGAAATCTCGGGATTGGGGGACGGTACTGGTGCTCCCTGCCCAGACGAGACCCCAAGCGGCTGCCCACAAATGGCTCCTCTGCTCCTGAATGGCCATGATCCCAGAGGCACACAAACCAATTTTGGAACGCAGTGGCTTCTGTCAGAAGTCACTCTGGACTTAACTACTAAAATACCATAAATCCAAAATCATATGTTCATCAATACCGGCAATAGAAAACAAATTATCAAATGATGCCTTTTCAGCAGATCTGATTGTTGGGGGGAAATTCCAAATAATAATAGTGGGTTTTCTGTCCAAACATTGAATGTAATCAAAGTAAAGAGAGGGTAAAGTGAAAATCATCTGCCACACAGGCAGGATGGGGGTGAGAAGGGGGATATACTCGCAGGATTTTTGGTGGTGGAACATTGAACTGGTGAAGGGATGGGTGTTTGCTCATTGTATGACTGAGACTTAAACCTGAAAGCTTTGTAACTGTTCTCACGATGATTCAATAAATTTTTTTTTAAAAAAAACAGTGCTTACATAGATGCAAGGAGAAAAGGACTTTGCAACATTGTTGGTGGGAATGCTGAATGGTTAAGCCAATTTGGAAAACAATATGGACATTCCTCAAAAAGCTAGAAATTGAACTTCCATAAAATCCAGCAATACCACTTCTGGGAATATATCTTAGGGATCCCCTCTCCCCAAAAAAACAGCAGAAGTGCTACTTGCACTAATATGTTTATTGCAGCACTATTCACAATAACCAGAATCTGGAAACAACCCAAGTACCTAAGAACAGATGACTGGTTAAAGAAAGTTTGGTACAGCTACACAGTGGAATACTATGAAGCTATTAGAAAAAAAATGAAGTCATGAAATTTGCTTACCAATATATAGACGTGGAGAGTATCATACTCAGTGAAGAAGAGGAATAGACAAAATGATTGGACTCATTTGTGGGATATAAAAAAGGATAATACTCAAGAACAGTAGAAACGAGAGCCAGGAGGATTCATTTACAGCTGGAATCCGTCATCAAGTGCTGCTGAAGAAGCCAGTTGGAATAGAGAGAAGGGACCACTGTGACAAAGATAGCTAGAAATAAACACTCTAGATAAGAATGGCATGCTGCAAATAGGTAAAGAAATTAACATGATAACCTCTCAGTGTCTGTATTGCAAACCATAATGCCCAAAAGGGGGGAGAGAGAGAAAGAGAGATAAAGAGAGAGAGAAACTGCCTGCCATAGTGGCAGGGTATGGGGAACCATTAGTGATGCTAATGCCATGCAAGGACCCAATCTTGAATCTGCTTTACTATCTCTCTGGGAAAATAGATCTTCTTTAAAGCTTTGAACTAACTCGCTAATAAACCAGTATGGGCTTTGCTTTTGTAGAGATATTTGATCCCCACTTCTAGTTCCTTTATAGCAAATGGTATGGTCATGTCCTTTTTATTTTTCCTCTTGGTTCAGCCTTTAAAGGTAATTGGATGCAGTTGTTAGGAAAACTGAAGCTATGAAATTTGCTTATACATGGATAGACATGGAGACTATCAAACTCATTTCAGCATGAGAGTCTCCATGTCCATCACCTAAGGAAAAGGATAGACATAGAATTGTTGGGCCCATTTGTGGGATACAAAAACAAAAACATAATATGAGACTAACACCCGAAGACAGTAGAAACAAGTGACAAGAGGATTGGTCCATGATTGGAAGCTTATCTCAGGTGTTGGGGAAGAAGGCAGTTTGGATAGAAAAGGGGTCACTATGACAATGATAGCTGAAAATGATCACTCTAGATAAGAACTGCGTGCTGGAAGTGGTTGAGGGAACAAGCATGATAACCTCTCAGTATCTGAATTGCAAATCATAACACCCAAAAAATAGAGGGGAAAGAGAGAGAGAGGGGAGAGAGAGCGGAGAGAGAGAGAGAGAGAGAGAGAGAGAGAGAGAGAGAGAGAGAGAGAGAAGAAAAGTGACTGCCATAGAGACAGGCTGGGGGGAGGGTTGCAGGAAGGAAATTGGGAACACTGGTGGTGGGAAATGTACATAGATGGAGGGATGTGTGCTGGAACAGTGTATGACTGGAACCCGACCATGAACAGTTCAGTAACCTTGTATCTCAATGGTTATTCAACTAAAAATAATAGTAATAAGAATAAATGTATAAAAAATTCTCATAACTTTTATTTGAGAAATCCAGATCAGGATGATAATAAGATATCATCTCACACCAGTAGGAATATCACAATATCACAATATCCAGTTAATCACCGATTTCTCGGGCAGGCTCAGTAACATCTCCTTTTGTCTGTTCCCTGAGATCTCTTGACTCTGCCCTCCTAATGATGTTGCACTGGGGGCTCTTCAGGGTCAGGGGAATGAGATCTAGCTTGTTACTGGATTCTGCATATGAATACACCATGGGAAGCTTGCAAGGCTGTCCCATGTGGGCAGGAAACTCTCAGAGGATTGCCAGCTTCTCCCAGAGGGAGAAGTAGGCTAAAGATATCTGCTTCTGGGAGCTTGCTTCTAAGTCTCTTTCCGGATGTTGACTGCTGATGGGACTACACACACCTGGGTTCCTCCGCCGGCATCTTCACGCATGAGGCCTGTCCGAACGTGTGGAGAGGAGCTTCCAGCATGGCTGCAGCTAGGCTCCAGTGGTCCTCGGCCGCCGGGAGCTCCGCTCGGGGTGGGGAGGGAAGCTGGAGCCCATCCCCTCCGAGGAGCCCCAGGGAAGACAGCCAGGCGTGCAGGCAAGGGACTCTCTGCATCACTCTCTTCTGAGAGCTTGCTTTTAAGTCTCTCTGGATGTTGGCTGTTGATGGGATTACACACACCTGTAGGAATATCTAGCACATATACAGAATATCTAACACATATTTAAAATATTTAAAACAAAAAAAACCTGGAGAACAATCAGTGTTGGTGGTGATGTGGTGAAAAATGAACTCTTGTCCAATGTTTTTGTTAATGCTGTCTAGTACAACCCCTACTGAAAACTGTATGACGATTTATCAGAAAAGCAAGACTAGATTTGTCATATGCAATCCAGTAATTCCACTTTTTGGTATAAATCCCTAGGACACAATAATTTTTACTCAAAAATACTTATGTACATCATTACTCATTGCAACACTTAATACAACAGTCAAGGGTTTGGGATCAATCAGGAGTTCAATGACAGATGAGTGGGTAATAAAGGTATGGCATATATACACAATGCAATACTGTGCAGCTATAAGGAATGATCAAATCATGTGGTTCATAGCAACCTGAATGGAAGTGAAGTATATCACAACAAAGTAAGTCAGAAGAAAGACAAGTATCAGTGATCTCTCTTAAATACCATAGGTATTTACAATAATACTAAGGGAATCAAAGGTATCAATGAGGGGATGCCTACATTACCCTTGACCCTTAGATGATAGAAATTAGGGCAGTAAAAGAAAGAAATCAAGAAGTAAGAATGGCAAACAGCAGGGCAACAGGGATTGGATTCAGGATCCTAGAGCACATCAGTGGTGTGGAGTTGTGATATATATCACAGAGCCAACAAGACTGTAAATACAAGACCCAAAGTACAAAACTTAAACTTAAAAATGTTCCTGTCATGGGCAGGTACAGCAGGTCTGGTTCTTACCTTGCATGCAACCAACCAATTTTAATTCCCAAAACCCCATAAGGCCCCCAAGCAATAGCAGGAGTGATACCTGAGCACAGAGCAAAAAGTAAACCCTGAGCATCATTGCGTGTGGCCTCCAAACTTTTTTTTTAATATGTCTGCCAAGGAGGCAGATTAAGAGGTTGGAGAAAACCTAAGGACATTGTAGGAGGGAAATTGACACTGGTGGTGGGATTGATATTGAAACAATGTAGTCCTAAAATTCTACTGTTAACAATATTGTAAACTATGATAACTTAATAAAAATATTCTATTTATTTTTTTCTCTTATAATAGCCTTGTTCTCCCTCTTAGAGAACCTGACAAGCTACCAAGAGTCTATTGCCCCATGGGAGAGACTTGCAAGCTCCCCATGGCATTTCTTATCCCAAATACAGTAACAGATACATACATATCTCTCAAGAGAGTCCGGCAAGCTACTGAGAGTCATCCGCCCGCACAGCAGAGCCTGGCAAGCTACCAATAGCGTATTCAATATGCCAAAAACAGTAGCAATAGGTCTCATTCCCCTGACGTTGAAAAAGCCTCCAATTATTGGGAAAGATGAGTAAGGAGAGGCTGCTAAAATCTTAGGGCCGAGTGTAATAGAGACATTACTGGTACCTGCTCGAGTAAATCGACGAACAATGGGATGACAGTGATACAGTGATTTATTTTTTCTCAGAAATCTGATTCTTTTATTATCATCTAATTTCTTCTCACCCTAAAAATATTTTCTTTCTCTGTCAGTTTTATATAAAATTAATCCAGCTACCCAGGTTTTCTTTATTTAGTGTTACTTTTATATACTCCTGGTCATATTCCTTTTTTTCCATCTTTATATTATTTTTTTAATGCATCACCATGAGACAGAGTTATAGACCTACTAACTTTCGTGACTATATTTCAGTCATACAATGATCGAATACCCATCCTTCCACCAATGCCCGTCTCCACCACCAATGTTCCAAGAATCTCCCCCACGACCCCCATCCCATACCCTCCCCCACCGCCTCTATGGCAGGCACATTCCCTTTTACTTAAAAGTAATTTGATACTAGTTCTGATCGATAGCACAGTGGGTAGGGCACTTGCCTTGCATGCAGCCGACCTGGGTTTGATTCCTCCACACCTCTCAGAGAGCCTGACAAGCTACCGAGAGTATCCCACACTCACGGCAAAGCCTGACAAGCTACCCGTGGTGTATTCGATATGCCAAAAACAGTAACAACAAGTCTCACAATGGAGACGTTACTAATGCCCGCTCGAGCAAATCGATGAGCAATGGAATGACAGTGATACAGTGATGCAGTTATGATAGGCCAATATACAAAAAATTACTTTACTCCCATCTTCATTTCAATAAATTCTTCATTTCAATGAATATTTATTTTTGAAATTTAGTGTTCATGTTCAGTTTAACAATAATCAGTTTGTTAAACTGAAAACACAGTGGGAAGGGCATTTGTCTAACATGTGGCCGACCCGGGTTCGATTCCTCCATCCTCTCGGAGAGCCCGGCAAGCTACTAAGAGAGTATCTCGCCCGCACGGCAGAGCCTTGCAAGCTACCTGTGGCGTATTCAATATGCCAAAAACAGTAACAAGTCTCACAATGGAGATGTTACTGGGGCCCGCTCGAGCAAATTGATGAACAACGGGATGAGAGTGCTACAGTGCTACCGCGTTCGTGTTCAACATCTAATTTGGACCACATCAGCAGAACTTTCACTGGATGTTAAACAATTACTCTGAACTGTTACCCCATTACATTCTGCCTCTCTGAGAAAACAGTCCATTTTATCCAACATGGAGATTTAGAATGATTTGCCTTATTGTATAGACATAGTAGAACTTAAAGAAACACATAAGTGAATAAGAATTCACAAAAGACAGATTTCCAGAGGGCATTATATTTTTATTTTTTTAATGAAAAGGATCACTAGGCCAAATACATTGGGAACATCTGTAAAGCCTTCAAAAATCTTTTATAGAAAGGAATCACATTTTATTTTATTTTATTTTATTTTATTTTATTTTATTTATTTTCTTCATCCCTGTCATACCGTTGCTCATCAATTTGTTCGAGCGGGCACCAGTAATGTCTCTCATTGTAAGACTTATTTGTTACTGTTTTTGGCAAATCCAATATGCCTGGGTAACTTGCCAGGCTCTGCCGTGCGGGTGCAATACTCTGGAATCGAACACTGGTCGGCCGCATGAAAGGCCCTACCGCTGTGCTATCACTCCAGCCCATCAAAACCCGGAATGAATGGTTTGAGGCTCTTCCTGTTCCTGGAGTGAGCCAATATCATTGGGGTACACTAGCATGTGACAGGGACAAATGGAGACATTACTGGTGCCCGTTCAAGCAAATCAAAGATTAATGGGATGACAAGTGATACAAGTGATATTTTAGTTAGTATTTATTTTTTAGAAAGTATGTCTTAATTTCATATGACCTTTTTGAAGATTCAGCCTCCAAGCTAAATCTCATATATATATTATTAACAATATATAAATCTTATATATGTACACATACATAAATATAAACACATTTATCTAAACATATATACATATGGGCTGGAGCCATAGCACAGTGGTTGGGCGTTCGCCTTTCACTCGGCTGACCCGAGTTCAATTCCTCCGCCCCTCTCGGAGAGCCCGACAAGCTACCGAGAGTATCGAGCCCACACAGCAGAGCCTGGCAAGCTACCCGTGCGTATTGGATATGCCAAAAGCAGTAACAATAAGTCTCTCAATGAGAGATGTTACTGGTGCCCGCTCGAATAAATCGATGAGCAACAGGATGATAGTGATCTACAGTGATACACATATATATGTGGTCTCTTACCTATGACCTATGATGGATCAACTTATATTTTGTTTCTATAGCGTTTTCTTTATAGTATTTTATTAAAGTAATATTTCATTATAAAGATAGTATATGATTTTTTATGAACATCATTGGTATGCAAATAGGTGTGTCAGCTGTATTAACTTCATCAATAGAACTCTCATTCTATTGTTCTGCATATATTTGTCCAAATTTACCCATTCCTCTAACTGTTCTCCTCTGGTTTTTTATTTATTTTATAATAAATCTATTAAAAAATTAGTTCTATGGGGCTGGAGTGATAGCACAGTGGGTAGGACGTTTGCCTTGCACTCTGCCGACCCGGGTTCGATTCCCAGCAACCTACATAGTCTCTCAAGCACTGCCAGGAGTAATTCCTGAGTTCAAAGTCAGGAGTAACCCCTGTGCATTAGCAGATGTGGCCCAAATAGTAAAAAGAATTCGTTTTACTTAATCTATCTGCTTGTTTTCTTTATATACCACATATGAGTGAAAATCATATGGTGTTTTTCCTATTCTTTATAGTTGATTTTACTAGTACCTTCCATGTCCACCTAGTTTTTTTAAATTTTATTTTTTTAGATATCTGAGCAGTATTTTATTGCATGTATATAACACATCCTCTTTTTCTATTCATCATTTGATAAGCATGCAAATTGTTTCTAATTCTTGACTATTGTAAATAATGCTGCAGTAAATATAGCATGCATCATTTTGAACTTGTGATTTTTATGTGTGGGTAAATACCAAAAGTTTTAAAAACTAGAAAATATGAAATTTCTATTGGCAGGGAGTAGTAGCCATATCTATGTGTGCTCAGACCACTCTTGATTCTGTGTGTTCTGTGTATCATATGTGGTGCCAGGGACTGACCCCAGGGTCTTCTGGATTGCGTTAATAGTAATTAATCTTCCCTTCTATCTGCATTCAACACTTTGTTTTGTCTTTTAGATAATAGCCATTCTCACAAGTACAAATTGATACCTGACTTTTGCTTTTATTTAATTTTCCTAATAATAAAGAAGATGAGGGGCTGGAGCGATAGCACAGAGGGTAGGGCGTTTGCCTTGCACGCGGCCGACCTGGGTTCGATTCCCAGCATCCCATAAGGTCCCCTGAGCACTGCCAGGAGTGATTCCTGAGTGCAGAGCCAGGAGTAACCCCTGTGCATCACGAGGTGTGACCCAAACAGCAAAAAAATAAAGAAAGAAAGAAGATGAACATCTTTTTAAATGCCTATTGCCCAATTGTATGTACTTTTAGGGAGCTGTCTGTTCAAATCGCCTTCCTATTTTTAATTGGGTTTTTAATTTTTATGAATTTTCTTTTATTAATTTTTAAAATTAATTTTAGGACTATTAATCCCTGTTACATGTGAATGTAAATAGTTCCTCTCCTTTAGCAAAATGCCATTTTTTAAATTTGTACTTTTCTTGATTTGCTGAAAGTTTAGTTTGAAGGACTCCTAGCAATTGAGGAAAAAAAGAGATCAAGGAGCTCCAAGATGTGGTGAAGCAAATCTCTAGAGAAAAACCAAAAATGGTGAAAAAAAATTCTGAAAGGAAATGAACAGCATACCAGAAAACTATGAGATGAATAGATAGGACCAACTTCCCAGTACATGGCATGGAGTATGGCACTCACTCATGGCACTTATGGTTACCCTCTACTGACTAAGAAAGATCTGTTTACTCCTACCTTGCTAAGTGCTTTATACATTTTCATTGACAAACTTACACATTATTTATGCTGAATGTTCTATGTCTGATCATGTGCTTTATTTTACATCCACAGGGATTATTAGAATCTTCTACTTGTTAATGCAGATAATTAAACATTATCTATAATAAAATATCTTCTAATATAGAGCCTGTATCCCCTTTCTTAGGACAAAACACACTTTCATAATTTCATAGTCCTATTAAGATTTTTTTAAAAATGGGGCTGGAGCAATAGCACAGCAGATAGGGCGTTTGCCTTGCATGCGGCTGACCCAGGTTCGATTCCCAGCATCCCATATGGTCCCCTGAGCACTGCCAGGAGTAACTCCTGAGTACAAAGCCAGGAGTAACCCCTGTGCATTGCCGGGTGTGACCCAAAAAAAAATTTAAAAAAATTTTTTTCTTAATTACTCTTACTAAATTTTACACTTCTAAATTTTACTATTTTATGGAAAATTTTAAATGTATTAACAGAGAATTGTTCATAATGTTAATTTAATTTATATACCTCTGGGAGGCTGAACCAACAGTACAGCAGGTAGGGCATTTCCTTGCGTTCAATAAACTCCAAGTTTGATTGCTGGCATCTCATAGAGTCCCTTATACTCCCCAGGAGCAAGCTTTGTGCACAGAGCTAGCAGAAAGCCCTGAGCACAGCCAGGGATGGCCAAAAAAAATTATATACCACTGAAATAAATGAGAAGTATAGTTTTTGAAAAATTTTTTTATCAACCCATCTTAGATTTATAATTTTGTGGAATTTTCTGAATTATGTGTGCAAGGTAAGTATGATTTACTGTATTGTAAATCTGAGCACCTCAATAAAATTTGTTTAAAAAATGTTTAATATGCTTTTAATTGCCATACGGTTATTGATACTTTGTGTCCAACATATGGTTTTATCTATCACTAAACATGTTCCACAGCGTAGTCAGGAGAGATAGACACAAGTTGTCTATCTTGGTAAGGCACAAGTTGCACAAGTTCAACCCGTGTTCCAATCCAAGCTCTGTATATGGTCTCCAATGACTGCCAGGAGTGATTCTTGAGTACAGAGTCAAGAATAGGCCCTTGTGGCATCTGGAGTATAGTCTTCATCAGTCTCTACTGTGCCCTGTCCATCTAACTTGTCACTGAAGATCATTGTTCTCTTGTTTTGTTTTGTTTTGTTTTCTGGAAGATCTGTCACAGTTTTATCTGTATTAAAATACTCTATTATTATAGTCAGATGTTGGGTCGGTTAATATTTGTTACATATATTTGAGTGCTGGCACATTTGGGTCATATGTATTTTAATTTATCTTCCTATTGTGTTAACCCTTTTATTAATATGAAACATCTATATTTGCTTCTTGCTCAAGTCTATATGCTAGTTCCTGCTTTTCAAACTTTGTTTGGTTTGGAGTTATGTCTAGAACGTCAGGGGCTACTTGTGATACTATCATGTTCAGTGATCACACCATAGACGTGCTCTGACAACCATGTGGTGCCAGGATTTAAATGTAGGGCTTCCATATTAAAACATACACTCCAGCTTTTTCTTCCTGACTCCTTTTTAATTTTTGTCTTGGTTTTGAAGTACCAGTTTTCATGCCTTCACTTTAAGTATGTTTTCGATTATCACTTAATTAATGAGTATCTTTTAAGCAGCATATAGTTGGGCTTTTCATTTTACTCCATCTAGCCACTCTCTACCTTTTGATTGTTGAATAACCTTTTATTTTTAGAGCCATTACTGATATATGAAGCAGTTTTTCCTACTAAAATGGAAGCACAGGGGTTATGGTGCCACCACCAGGTCAACCTGTACCTGTGGAGTGAGTGCATCAGCAGCCTGATGGTGCCTTCAGGCTTCCTGATACCCCCAAAATTGCTGCTGTGCCTATGGCCAGACCCCAACAACTTGGGACCAAATTTACCAAGAAATTAAATGGTCAAAACTTAGGTACGTGGGAGCCACACTCACAAACCACCACCGGCTCAGCTATACAAGCTTATTTATTGGCTTTATTTCAGAGACCCATAGATAAATCTCAAAAGAAATAAAAAACCACAGAAAAGCTCAGATGCATGCATGGCTGAACAGACCAGGGTAAAATGGAGGGGCTGGGTTGACCAGTGCCTGCCTAAGAAGAGCACCCAGCAGCTACTTTTTTCCATAATCCAAAATTACCTCCACACTCCCAGCCTGACTCCACCATCTAAGGACAGACCTCACCAAGATATAATCTGCTGAAAATTTTGTAATGTGGATGTTAGCACACCAAAAGCTCTGGCCCAGAGACATAGCAGCAAGTCCTAGAAGACACCACAGATCTCTCCATGCCCCATACCAGGCCAGTTTCACCAGGGCACCCAGATGGAGCAGGTGCAGTCTCCCCGCCTACTCCACATGGAATTCCAGTGATCAGGAGCTTCCACAAGATGCAGGTACGCAGGTTCCAGGACTGAATCTCCTGGCTGAATGGTGGCGGAGGACCTGGGCTGTCCCTTCCCGGGTCCCCACCCACCCAGTAGACTTGCCTCTGGGCACCATCTTAGTGCACAATAGCCCTGGCCCAGAGACTCCCAATTGAATCCCAAAATGGATTAGTGCCATACTGAGATGTCTCTGGAACCCAGCCATTTACAGCCTAGAAATTTACATTTATAATCGTGGCTATGTGAGCTCTCATGATATACAAAATGAGCAATGGAAAATAAACTATCTAGCATCTGCCCCTGGCAGGTAAGCTCCAATGGTGGTGGGAAACTTCGAGCAAAACATAATGCCCAAAATTAGAGAGAGAGTATTAGGGAAATTGTCTGCCATAGAGGCAGGGTGAGAACTGGGATGCGTGTGGTGGAAAAAGTGCACTGGTGGAGGGATGGGTGTTTTGTCATTGTATGACTGAATTTCAAACATGAAAGCTTTGTAACTCTATCTCACAGTGATACAATTAAACAACAACAAAAAAGTAATGTGGAAGGGCTGGAGTGATAGTACAGCGGGTAGGGCATTTGCCTTGCACGCGACCAACCCAGGTTCGATTCCCAGCATCCCATATGGTCCCCAGAGCACCGCCAGGAGTAATTCCTGAGTGCAGAGCCAGGAGTAACCCCTGTGCATCACTGGGTGTGACCCAAAAAGCCAAAAAATAAATAAAAAAAGGAATGTGTAGTTCATGCCCAATTCAATCAGCTTAATCAAATACCGGTACTCCTGCATTTTTTTAAAAATAATCACACAATCACAATCAATCACAATATCCCGTTAATCACCGATTTCTCGGGCGGGCTCAGTAAAATCTCATTTCGTCCTTTCCCTGAGATCTTAGAAGTCTATCTTGACTCGGCCCTCCCAACGATGTTGCACTGGGAGCTCTTCAGAGTCAGGGGAATGAGATCCAGCTTGTTACTGGATTTTGCATTTGAATACACCATGGGAAGCTTGCAAGGCTGTCCCATGTGGGCAGGAACTCTCAGAAGATTGCCAGTTTCTCCCATAGGAATAAGTAGGCTAAAGATATTGTGAGGCCCGCACGTTTCTGAGAGCTTGCTGTTAAGTCTCTCTCTGGATGTTGGCCATTGATGGAATTACACACACCTGGGTTCCTCTGCCGGTACCTTCATGCATGAGGCCTGTCCAAACATGTAGAGAGGGGCCTCCAGCATGGCTGTAGCTAGGTTTTGGTGGTCTTCGGCCGCCGGGAGCTCTGCTCAGGGTGGGGAGGGAAGCTGGAGCCCATCCTCTCCAAGGGGCCCCGGGGAAGATAGCCAGGCATGTGGGCAAGAGAGTCTCTTTTATTTTTTAAATAAAAGAATAGAAAATAAAATGGAAGCACACTTTCAACATTTCCTGTGGAAATTTGGAAATTTTTCTTGTTTTTGTTTGTCTCAGAAAGCCCTTAATTTAGAGGGAAGGTTTTTGTTTTGGTTTTTCAGAGCATTTTTGAGGGACTTTGGGGAAAGATCAAAATCTGAAGGACTCAACCTGTTCAGGATCTCCTGAGATTTATTGAAACAAATAATCAAAATCCTCACATCTGAACTAAATTCCTGTGTTTGTTAGATCTTTGTTGACTGTAAGTTTTCATCTTTAATATTTCAATATTTTCATCCCAATGTTTCCTGACTTGTAGGAACTTTTACAAAGAATCCATATGAAAACCTACTGGGGGTTCCTTTATATTTGACATGTTTTCCTTTGTTTTCCCTTTGAACTCTCTTCAGTATTCTTTGTGTTGTTTTAGAGCCACAACCAGTAGGGCTCAGGACTTCATCCTAGCCCAGTGTTCAGGGATCACTTCTGGCAGGTTTGCTGGGGAATGAACCTGGTTTGGTCTCTTGTAAGGCAAGACCCCAATCCTTGCTCTCTGTCTCCTGCTCCCTCTACTCTTTCTTTTTCTTAAACTCTTATTTCACAGATACTTATCTTGATTTTGATCTCTGCATTAAAAATATCAGAAGTTTGTTGGGTTTGTGGACTAATATATGCAGATGATTTCCTAGGTTTGGGAAGTCTATTTTTTTAAATTTTTTATTAGTGAGGTACAGTAACAGACTCACAAATGTTCATGCTTGCATTTAAGTCATACAATGACTGAGTACCCATCCCTCCACCAGAGCCCATTTTTCCACTACCAATGGTCCCAGCATAAATAGCTGTTTCTGTCTTTCTTCCTCTTCTGCAATGTCACTTTTATCACCTTTTATCAGGAGGTGACACTCCCACATAGTGCTTAGTAGGACCAGCAATTCAGTGCAGATGTTCAAGAAAGTCATAATGTTTGAGCCTGCGGTGCCAAGGATGATCTGGTCATGCCAGTGGAGCTCACGGTCTTCAAAGCCTCACGTAGCAGTTCTCAGTAGCCTTCAGGGCTGTCCCAGGTGATGCTTGGGGGACCATGTTGGGGTGGGATCAAATCTGTGTGTGGCACATGCAAGAAAGGTGCCCTAATGGCTGCACTATGTTCTGGCCCCTTTCTCCTTATCTTTTAAAATTTCTATCTCTTTTTATTTCACTCAGTCTATCATCTCAGTCTATTGTATTTCACCACAATACTCTCTCTGGGATCACTGATTCCTTCATTGCAGTTACTCTATTTTCTATTTCGTGCTCTTGATCTCATTTGTTGAGTCCTTCACAAATTGAATCTGTTTTTCAATGTTTCAATTCAATTTCTCACTTTATACTTAGACTCATTTGTTTTACCACGTTTTGTTTTATTTTTCAATTGGTGTTTTGGCGTGTTCCTTGTGTCACTTTGATGTGCCTTTAATTTTTTTTTCCTTTTGCCTCTTTTAGTTCTTTTTTGTGTACTCTCATAGAAAGATGAAACCTACCTTATTGTTATGTTTCACTTCTCAAGTAGTTTCTATTTGTCTTTCTTTTTGTTCTTTTTCTGTGCCTTTTTCTGTTTCAGGTACTTTGTTTTGTTTTTATATTGTTTTTACAATCTAGAATAACAACTTAGTTGTTAATATTGTTGTTCTATCAGTAAGTGAGGTGATTTTTTAACTAAATTTGTTTGATGTTTGCTGGTTTCTATATGACCTAAGCACTATAATTTCATTTTTTGTCATCAACATGAAAAGGAGGCATTGGACAGTTTCAGCTGCTGAACTACTGAGCTGCTTTGTTTTTGGCACAGCAATAACCCCCCCCCCCAAACTGGACTGCAGGACATTTAATACCTCCTCCCTTCCTCTATCTGTGATTTCACAAAATCAGTACCAGGAGTAGGATGAGGAATGCAATAGAGAGGTATTTCCTTGTACACTTGTGAAGGGAAGGGTGTTGCAACATTGTATGACTGAAACCCAATCAAAAACAACTTTGTAACTGTGTATCTCTTTGTGATTCAATTAAAAATGTTTTTAATGATGAGTAGCTTTTTTAAAAAAATGTATTTTCTTGGCAGGTGCTTCCTGTGTGCAGAACTCAAGCTCCTCCAAGTGAACTTCACCTGGATCAAGGGCATGTGCTCCCTCGTTATTTTCTCTCTTCCCTCATAAGGTCTCTGACTGTTCTGCCAGAAATATCATCTATATTTCCTGCCCTGAACAGAGTCATTTTTCCCTATACTTGTCTTTCCCTCTGTGTTCCTCTTACTGCAGTCTATGTTGTCTCTGAAGTGAAATGTCATGTCTCCATCTCATTGAAACTGGGGGATTCTCTCATTATGATGTCCTAAATTATTGATCTGTTCTTGGAATTAAGACAAGGATCCTTCTCTATCATTTAGTGATATCTTTTTGTTGTTGTTGTTGTTTTACTAGCTTTGATAGTGTGCAATCAATTAGAAATTTTACTTCAAACTTTGGATTTTTATTATTTCTAAGCTAACAATATACTATATGATACTCTCATAATATTAGATAGGTCACAGTAAGTATCACAATTACGGGACTGTGAGAGTACTCTACAGATTAGTTTTACACTAATATTCAATAAATTACATGAGATATCCCATACTTTAGTACAAAATAGGCTTTCGGTTAAATGATTTTGCCCAACTGTAAGCTAATAAAATTATTGAGCACATTTAAGCAAGAATATGATCAACTACAGTGCTTGATGAAATAGGGATTTGGAATGTATTTTCAAATCTTGATGAATTTATCCAGATATACTATTAGTAAGTCAAGGAAAGCATGAACATACCTATTTTCATAGAGAGGAAGACAAAGAAAGAGGGAGAGAGAGGAAGAGAGATGGATTTTGAGAGAAGAATAAATATATATACTATGTTTTAAAACAAGGTGCCTCACAAGCAAGGGAGGTTATCATGGATAATCACAGTATTTTGGGGAAGACTGAATACTAGCTGAAGTAGAAGAAGATACTAGAGGGATGAAAAATATCTCCCAAAGAATTAAATGCAAAGGAACCACTACCCTAAAGTCAGAATCAAGATATCTAGGTATTAATGCAACCCAGTGTGCATGTGACTGAACATTTCTCTTCTTTGGACCTCAATATCAGACCTGAATCCATAAGGTACATGGAGGAAAATGTAAGCAGAACCCTCCATGACGCTGAAGCTAAAAGCAGCTTTAAGGATGAAACACCACTGACCAAGGAAGTGAAAACAAACAAACAAATGAGACTAAATAAAACTAAGAAGCTTCTGCTCCTCAAAAGAAACAGTGACCAAAGTACAGAAAAAGTCCATGTAATGGGGAAAAGAATATACCCAATACTCATCTGATAAGGGGTTAATATCCAGGATATACAAGACACTAGCAGAATTATACAAGAAAAAACCTCCAACGGCATCAAAAAATGGGGGGGATAATGAATAGAAGCTTCCTCAGAAAAGAAATACAAATGGCCAAAAGGCACATGAAGAAATGCTCTACATCACTAATCATCAGGGAGATGCAAATCAAAACAATGAGATATCTCACACCAGAGACTTGCATACATCAAAAAGAACAGAGTAACCAGTGCTGGCACGGATGTGGGTAGAGGGACTCTCTTTCATTGCTGGTGGGAATGCCAACTGGTCCAGCCTTTTTGGAAAAAATATGGGCATTCCTTCAAAAACTAGAAATTGAGCTTCCACATGATCTCGCAATACTACTTCTGGGGATATATCCCAAGGGTGAAAAAAAGCATAGTAGAAATGACATATGCACCTGTACATTCATTGCAGCACTGTTCACAATAGCCAGAACCTGGAAACAATATGAGTTCCCAAGAACAGACAGTTAAAGAAGCTTTGGTACATTTATGCAGTGGAATACTATGCAGCTATTAGGAAAGATGAAATAATGAAATTTGCTTATAAGTGGATGGTCATGGAGAGGATCATGCTAAGTGAAATGAGTCAGAAAGAGAGATACAGACATAGAATGACTACACTCATTTGTGGAATATAAAATAACATAATATGAGACTGACACCCAAGGGCAATAGACACAAGGGCCAGAAATATTGTTCCATAGTTGGAAGCCTGCCTAATAAGTGGGGGAAGAAGGCAGCTGGAATAGAGAAGGGATCATCATTAAGTCAATGATGGTTGGAAGGATTGTTTGGGATGGCAGGCATATGCTGAAAGTAGATAATGGGCCAAGCATGATAGCTTCTCAGTGCCTATATTGCAAACCATAATGTTCAAAATTAGAGAGAGATTTTGGGGAAAATTGTCTGCCATAGAGACCAGGGGGAGGGTTGGGATAGGAGGAGCCAATACTGGGGACATTGGTGGTGGAAAATGTACACTGACAGAGGGATGGGTGTTCAATCTTTGTATCACTGAAACTCAAACATGAAAGCTTTGTAACTATCTCACAGTGATTCAATTAAAAATAAAAGAAGTAGCATTTGGATTAATGATATGGCTTGATTTCCAAATCCTCAAAGTTCATTACTCGATTCCAAACTCCAAATACTTCACAATATGGTCTAATTTGGAATAGGGTAATTATCCTTATAATTAGCAAAGCTTATGCCATGCTGCAACTAGGATGGCCCCAAATACAATAAAGGGGACATTCTACCCACCTCCCATGGCCATCGCCATGTCAACTTGCCCACTGCCCCTGCTCTACAGATTCATGACAATCTCCAAGGAAATGCAACCCAAGCAGCTAAAATTCATGGAAACACAGTTCCCATGGCTGAAGACTTTGAGGCAACTGGAATGAGCTGAGTCCCCTGCCCTGCTGAAATCCTGGCTTCGGCACCCACACCCCACCAATAAATACAGCCATGCCAGCGACTCAACTCTATGACTTCCCTGGTAATCTCTTTAGAGACACCAAACTCTGAACAAATTCAGGTCCTCTGAGAACTCTGGGGTCTTCTCAGAATGGGGGTGGTCAGTCTCCACCCACCCCACTGTACTTCTGAAATCCCTGGAAGCCATGCCTACCTCCTACAGCTCCTCCCATGCCGACTCATTGAACCATATCATGGATCCTAAAGTCTCTGGACTTTACACCTATGAATGCAGCGGCAAAACACTTCCAAATTCCTCAATACTGAAACTTTAGTAGGAGCCAAACTGAAAGCAATTTGAAACCCAAACAAGAACAATTTTGTAAATATTTATCTCAGGGTGATTCAATTTTTAAAAAATTGTTCTTAATTATGAGTAGGAGGACTGGAGTAGCTTGACAGTAGCTGGAGTAGCTTTCCAGTAGCTAGGCAGCCACACCCACAAACTGCCCCCGGTGCCATGTAACCTCATCAACGGCCAACATCCAGAGACTATGAAACAAAGCTCCTGGAAGAGAACGATGCAGAATCTCTCACAGCAGAGCCTGGCGAGCTACCCGTAGTGTATTCGATATGCCAAAAAACAGTAACAATAATGGGCCTTATTTCCCTGACCCTGAACATGACAGGGACGAATGAGACATTACTGGCGCCAGCTTGAGCAAATTGATGAGTAGTGGGACACAGCGATACAGAGATACAGTGATACAATGAGTAGATTTTTTAAAATGCATTTTTTGGCAGATGCTTTTTGTGCGAAGAACCCAAAAGGAAAGTAATATAGAAGACAAAAACTCAACAAACAAAAACATAAGAGAAGGTTCAACTAGCAACAAACAGCTTATTAAATCCGTAGATAAGAACTTAACAAACCCCTGGTGAGACAAAACAATTTTCACATAAAAATTTTGATTTTTTTAAACATTGATTTAAATTTTGCTATCTAATCAATTTTAACTCCAGAATTGTATCAACACTTGTGGATTTTGTCTATATTTAAACAAGTTTCAAAAAAAGGATTAAAAAGAAAAAATATATATATATATTAGAAGGGGAAATCAATAGATAATCACACACATATACAATACCATGTGAGATTAGAATTATGCTGACATAAGACAACAAACTACCAGAACCTGAGTGAGATCTGAAACTGACCCCTTTTCTAAGCTCACAAAAGATAGTCAGCTTCCTGTCACCTTGATCTTAGACTTATTTATGATGCTTAAGCCAATCATTTCATGATGCTTTTTAAGGCAGTCCTTGAAAATTAATATATGTGCTACATAGAATTATATAAAAAAGTGTGTAGAAATATGTCATTTGTTTATTTTTCAGTGAAACACAATTATAATATAATACAATTATATACTATATATTATAATATATATAATTGTATTGTATTATATATATTATAATCACAATTATAATATAATACTTATTAAAATACTAAACAGTAAGCTCAATACTCCACATACAGTAGATATCAAATACTCATTAAATGAATGTTTTGATAAATAAAAAGATAAAGAAATAAATAAATCAGCAGTAAATAGATATATATTTAAATCTCTTTCATAATTTCCTGCACCTCCCTGTACAATCCATTCTACATTCCCTGCCCCCAAAGTCTGAAATTGAACTTCTGTGAAAAGTGTTTCCACTTCACCATTTTTTACTTTGAGAATATTGTCTATCAAAGGACAGCTATTTTAAAATGTAATGAAAGTGAATTCAAAACTGGGCAAAATCAAACTTCCTGTACAAACTTCACTTCAGAAGATCGAAAGCTGTGATGCTGAGAGAACACTGACATAATAAATATTTCTCAAAGAACATATTGCTCCTGAGCATATGTGCTGGTGCTCTGATAGAAAGGCTTTAAAACCAAAGGCATCCGTTTTTCTATGGCAATAACAGCAGCAGTCAAAGCAATATCTGAAGTATGCTTCTAAATCAAGTTGGTAGAACTGTACTCATAGAGAAGACATCTTAAAAACTGCTATTAGAACTCTCGTGATCATTACTTAAACCAAATGCCTATAGAGAAAATTGACCTTAATTTAGTCAGTGTACTTTAGTTTTGCAGCTTTTCAGGATTAATTCTCTATACTACTTGAAGAAAAAAAATATTCCTTAAATGCAGTCATTTAGATGCACTCTCAAATATTAAGGAGTTGCACATGTCCACAACATATGATAAAAGTGCTAAATATAGTGCCTAAGGTCACTTAAACTTATGTGTGTGTTTGTAGGTGAAAAGATACAGTAGTGGTAATAATACGGCTCACACATTTACTAAATGGAATGCAGAACAGAGAAAACTAAATCAGGTTTTCAATTGAAGGGAAAATGATACAAATCTACAATAATAACCAGTTGTATGACCTTGAGAAAGGTACCCAAGTCTGTTTTCATAAGGTTTATTTGAAAAACTAAAACATTTTAAATTTTAATCTTTAAAGACATTTTCCAAAATTGAATTTTTTTTGTATTCTAGTTTATTTTTTATTTTTTTAAATTCTTTTATTAATTCACCATGTGGAAAGTTACAAAGCGTTCAGGTTAAAGTCTCAGTTATACAATGCTCAAACACCCATCCCTTCACCAGTGCACATATTCCACCACCAAGAATGACGATATACCTCCCCCCTTCCCCCCCACCTCCCCAGCCCCCCACCCCGCATGTATAACTGGTAAATTTCACTTTACTTTCACTTTACTTTGATTACACAAAATTGAATTTTTTAAAGGAAAGTATAAGAATACTATGATCACTGAAGAAAAATTAAAGATATCAGGGCTGGAGCAATACTACAGCAAGTAAGGCATTTGCCTTGCATGGAGCCTATCCAGGCTCAATCCCCAGCACCCTCTATAGTCCCCTGAGCCTGCCTGAGTGCAGAATCAGGAGTAAGTCCTGAGCCAAACTGGATGTGGCCAAAAGATGTTTTTTAAATAAAAGAAAAAGAAAATATGTGATGGCCCGAGTAATATTATCACACTTATAGCTGCAATAGCTGGAAGATGTCTACAGACATGTAAATAATTGTTGTGACATGAATGAAATTATAATGGACATCAATTAATGGATGGATAAGTGTAGCACACATTGCTTCATTGTGTCTCCTCTACTACTTACTTACATTTTGAGATTACCGGAGCTTTAGTACTTATATACCTACCAAATATACCTACCAGTGCCAGATAAATTCCTCATTGGCCGATCTCCACTACCGAACTGCCGCTACGTTCCAAGCCACTTTTCCGGATGTTCAGGCCGAGCCTCACGCATGAGTGAAGTCTCACAGAAACCAGGTAATACAGAACTTTGTGAACATGAACGCTAAGCTCAACAGGACCTGGAAACAGAGATCTGCCTTCACCAATCTCTGGCAACCCACGGGTCACAGCCGTAAGACCCACCCTGCTGGTACCAGATAAATTCCTCAAGTGGCCGTGTGATATCATAAACATTTCCTACCCATTTTCCATTATTACGGCACCATATTTGATGGGGTTCAAATATGGTGTGAACCATCAGAATATCTATAATGGCGATTGGAGGCAGGCCTAAAAGCCTCCATCATTCTCAGAGAGCCCGGCAAGCTACTGAGAGTATCCCACCTGCACAGCAGAGCCTGGCACGCTACCTGTGGCATATTCGATATACCAAAACCAGTAACAACGATGGGCTTCATCCCCCTGACCCTGGAAGAGCCCCCAATACAAGAAGCATTAAGAAGGACAAACAAGGAGAGGCTAATAAAATCTCATGGTTGATCTAGGCTGCCAAAACAAAGAGTTCTAAAATGACTGTTTGCACTCTTAATGCACATATGCTGGCTTTGGAAGCATCCATCGAGGACCTGATGGTGTAAGCGCAGAAGATCAAGTACGACGTCATTGGATTGATTGAGACGAGAAGGCATAGAACACATCACACCATTTTTGACACTGGAGAAGAACTTTTCCTTGGAACATGCGACAGTAGAGGCGTTGGTGGTGTCAGTGTCCTTGTCAACACGAACTTGGCCATGAGCATTGATTTGTCCGAATGCCTAACAACCCAAATCAGACACTTACGTTTGAATAGACGTGGCTCATTGCCAGCAGTTTCTATCTTCGTCGTCTATGCACCAACATCCAACTACGATGAAGAAGAAATTGAGAAGTTCTACATGGAGCTGGAGAAGTTTTATAAAGAAGACCACACCTTCTACAAGGTCATTGTCGGTGATTTTAACACCAAGATAGGACCTAGAAGGTCACCCAAAGAACTCCACATCAGGACCCACAGCTTAGAATGGAACAAACAGGGTCAGAGACTGTCTGAGTTCATCATGTTGACCAAGACCATCCATGGTAACTCACAGTTCCAGAAGGCCGAATCTAAATGCTGGACATGAGAGTGTCCTGGTGGACAATTCCACAATGAAACTGACCACATCCTATAAAATCAATGGTTTTGCCTGACCGATGTCACTGTCATCCCAAAATTCCAAACGGGATCAGACCACTGTCTCTTTCATGCAAAATTCTACTTCGCGAAGTGGGGAGAAAGGGCTGCAAAGTTTAAGAAGAGAACTCCCAGAATGACCACCAACTGTGAGCTCTTTGGCATTACTGCAATATGGGAAGGTGCCGTCATTGACAACATCGACAAGGAATATGATTGACTGGTTCAGCATCTCCATGATTGTGCGAGAAATACAAAGAGAGAGAAAGCCACAAAAGTTGCCTGTCTTTGGAAACTCTTGAGCTCATTGGCCAACGTGGTCTGGCGTGAGCCTCAGGCCATCAGAAGTTAACATCCAAGCTCACAAAGCTGCGCAGAAAAGTGATAAAGGAAGACCTCAAGGAGGGAAGAGCAGCAGTGTTGGTCAATGCGGCAGAAGCCGGGAAAAGTATTTGCAACACCCACCTGTCCTTCATCAACTATAAGACCAAGATGACTGCCCTCCAATGTCCTGATGGATCTATCACATCTTTCAGAAGGGCAAAGGAAAAGGTTATCCATGATATCTACTCATATCTCTTTGATAGCCACATCCACCTGCCCACATATCAAATTCCGCAGGATGGATATGTCGTTCCCAGCATTCTCCCTTCCAAAATCTGATATGCCATTTCGTCAGTAAAGATGTGTACAGCATCTGGTTCAGACAAGGTCAGACCCGAACACCTGAAGAATCTCCCACCAGTACTCGTCAATACACTGGCTTGGCTCTTCATATGCTACCTGTCTGAATGCAAGTTTCCGTCCCAGTGGAAAACCAGCAGGACAGTCCTGTTGTACAAGGGCGACATCCACAACATTGGCAACTATCTCCCAATCTGCCTGTTGTCCATTGTCTACAAGTTATTCACTCGAGTCATCCTGAATAGTATTGGCAGAACACTAAACGAAGGACAACCATGCAAGCAAGCCAGGTTCCGAAAAGGATTTAGCATGATTGACCATATCCACATGGTGACCAAGCTCATGGAGGTTTTGCGAGAGTTCAAGATGCGCTCTGTCTAACATCCACTGATTTAAAGGCCTTTGATTCTGTTGAGATTGAAGCGGTCATCAAAGCCCAGCCAAACAGGGCATTCAAACTCAATACATCAGAATCCTCCGTGAACTGTATTATGGATTCACCATCAGGATCTCACCATTCTACAAGGAAATGATCACCGACATAAAGAGAGGGGTTCAGCAGGGTGACACCATTTCACCGAAACTCTTCAGTGCCACCCTCAAGAACATCATGTGACAACTGGAATGGGAAGGAATGGGAGTGAAGATAGAGAGTCGGCAATTATACCACCTCCGCTTCACTAATGACGTTGTTCTCATAACACCAAATATCAGCCAAGCAGCACAAACCTGGCTGATTTTGACCGCAAGTGTGGGAAGGTCGGAATGCAGCTGAATCTCATGAGAAACAGACTAGTTCCTGACGTTCCATTTGCCCTCAATGGAACGAACATCTCCGAATGCAGTTATGTCTACCTAGGTCGAGAACTCAATGACAAATGACCTGACACCTGAACTGTGCAGGAGGAAGAGAGCAGCATGGAACACCTTCAAGAATATCGAAGAAGTTGTTAAGAGGATGAAGAATCTGCAGCTCCAGGCACATCTTTTCGACTCCACTGTTCTTCCTGCACCAACATATGCCTCAGAGACCCAGGCCCTACAAAAACAGGATGAAAACGCTATTCAGGTATCCCAAGGAAGAATCGAAAGAGCTATGCTAGGAGTATCATGTTTCACTCAAGTTAGAGAAGGAATCCGGAGTTCTGACCTCTGTGAACAATCAAGAATCAGGGACATTGTCTCATTTGTCAAGGTGTCGAAAATCAGATGAGCCAGACACATAATGCAATTTAGAGATGACTGCTGGACTAAAGCTGTTATCAACTGGATTCCATGGGATATCAACAGATCTCATGGCTGCCCACCTATGAGATGGTCAGATTTCTTCATCAAGACCCTGAATGAACGGTTTGAGGCTCTTCGTGTTCCTGAAGTGAGCAGGCACCATTGGGCTGCACTGGCGCGTGACAGGGATGATGGAAATGTTACTGGCGCCAGATTGGACAAATTGAAGAAAAACGGGATGACAAGTGATACAAGTGACACCTACCAAATATATATTATTTCGGTTGTGTTTTGGGATAGGGACCGGGGATTGGGATGGAAACATCCTGAATTAGGTGGTGGGAAGGTGTAATGGTGGTGGGATTGGTGTTTGAATATTGAATGTAATCAAACGTTGTGAACCAACTTATAAAATTTAAAAAAAAATTAAAGTAATGTAGAGTTCATGCCAATTCAATCAGCTTATTCAATGGCTGAATAAATAGCAGTGCTCCTACGTCATAAAAAATTTAAAAAAAATAAAAATAAAGACAAAATTAAATTTAATTTAAAAAAATGTGTGCTTGCAGTTCTTTCATTGCTTTAATTTTTCCAGTTAAAAAATTATATTTCATGAGCGACTTGCCTCCAGTTAGCATCAGTGGGCCTGGACCAGAATTGGAGGCCAAGTCTCTCCCTTCCAGTGCCTTCACACCCAACATGCACCATTTAAAAAGGACCCACAACACAGCTCCTAAAGTTTGCAGCCATTTATGCAGTCATGCTACAGACCTACATGCTGCTTACAATTATTCCACCAGTTGTTTAGTAAAGAGAGACAGAGAAGAAAAAGAGCAATCCCAGCCTAATCTTTCAGCATCTTTCATGGAGTCTAACTACAAAGATTTACCCCCAGAACAGAAAGCACACTAAGAAGCCAAAGGGGAAAATACAGAAAAGTTCACCTAGCTAAATGAGCAAAACACTATCACTGAAGACATACATAACGTGTAAATTTTCAGACAATGTATTTAGTTACACCAGTGTGAGGATGTTCAACAAAGAACTCAAAGAAACTAAGGCACAGGTATTCAGAAAAGTACAGGAAAATATAAAAGTTGAATTTTTTTAGAAAAGCTATTACAGTTACAAATGGAGAACATGGTAGGTGATAGTAAAAATTAAGAACTTATTAGAAGCTCTGAAGAGCAGAATAATAGGAGCTGAGCAAAAGACCCAGTCGCTTAAAGAGAAGGATGAAACCTCCAAGAAACAGTGGAAAGACATTCTGTCACTGCCGCTATGTAAGCACATCTGCTGGCTCAGTACCAGATACTCATGATTAAATCCCAAAAGAGATCAACTAGCTGCAAAACTTTCTGAGATACATCAGTCCCCAGCTAATAACTCCTTGGGAGAGGGGACAAGTTCCTGCCCTACTGACACCTCACTAGCTGCACTCACACCACCATAGTTGCTGCTTTGGCCACAGCCTAACTCCCCTACCCATGACTGAGCTGCAAAAGACACCAAAATTTCAGGCACACTAGTATTTTTTCTTTTTTGTGAATACTCTGGGATTTCTCAGAATGGGGATGGGTGACCTCCTGCCAGTCCCCATATTTCCTGAAGCCCTGGAAGCCACACCCACATTCCACCATTGCCACCATGTAAACTCATTGCCCTGTTAAAGATTCTGGATGTTTTGAAGCACCAATATCTCCAAACTCTCCAATACTGACATCCCAGTAGGAGTACACCATATTGGATGGGAATGCAATGTAGAAGCCAACTAAATTCAACTAACGAAAACATTAACACAGAAGGCTCAACTAGCAGCAACAGCTTAGTAAACCCTCACAAAAGGAATTACTGTACGCATGGTGAGAAATAACAATTTTCACAAATTTTCTTTTACTGAATTATTTTTTGACAATTCCATTAGCCATGTAGTGGTTATAAGCAATATAAAAATTTATTTTAGGCCTGCTATGGGGTTCAGGTTTGAGGAGTGCTTGAGAAAATCGGAACAATTGTAAAGGAAAGGTCACATTGGTTGGTGGGATTGGGTTGGAATAGTGAATGCCTGTAACAAATGCATCATGAACAACTTTGTAAACCATGGTGCCTAAATAATGTCGAAAATAAAATAAAGTAAAATAAAGTGTTCCCACCTCCCCCAAAGGAAAAAGAATAAAAGGAAAAGAATAAAGGAAAAGAAATGAACAATATACCAGGGAATATGGGATGAGTTCAAGAGGAAAAATATAAGAATCATTGGAGTGCCTAAAAAATAAGAAGACAAGTGTGCTAAAGAAATAATAGTTAAAGATATCATCGTAAGAATTTCCCAGAGTAGAGGATTGCAGGCATCGAATTCCTAGAGACTCAAAGGGTCCCAGCAAAAATAGATTCCACTAAGAAAGACACATTGACACATTGACCTCAAAGATAGAGACAGAATACTTAAAGCAGCAAGATCATAAAAGAAACTTAAAAACACATGAACACCATAAGATATATAGCAGATATAATCAAATGAAACTTTGTGGGGCAGAAGAGTTTATAGGGATATAGTACAAAATCTCAATTAAATGAACATCTCACCAAGAATACTCTTTCCAGCTAGATTACAATTAATATTTGAAAAAACAATACAGATATCCATGTACAGTCAAAAACTTGGAGAATTCATTGCTTGAAACCAATTTTCCAAGAAGCATTAAAAGAGCTTCTCTAAAGGACAGAGCAAACTTCCCGACATGTGGCACTGGGTATGGCACTCACTAACAGTACATATGGCTTCCCTCTACTAGATTAAGCTTGCTAAGGAATTTTATACACTTTTAATAATAAATTCACATCTTATGTATATTAGTTAAAATCACTTAGCAATCAATCATCACAAATTTATTTTTATTGATTTATTATTGATAATTTCACTTGCTATTAAGTTTTGTTTGAACAGCAATATGAATATATTTTTATACGTCTGTCAAGGACACAGGCTGGAAGGTGGGAGGGAACCTAGGATCACTGGTGGAATAGCCAAGGAGGACACTGATAGTGGCTTTGGTGTTGGAATATTGTATGCCTGAACTCTTTGTAAACAACTTCGTGAATTATGGTGGTGTCTGAATAAAAATTAAAAAAGATAAAAGTATAACCTTCTCTTTGAGCTTGATATAATATTTGAGTTTGAGTAGTTAAAGTAACAGTGATACTAAGCTGTGTGTATGAGGACTGTCACACAGAGAATTTATGGCTCGGGGGTCACTTCAGCATTTATATACCTGAGAATCACATAGCACTCCTCTTCCAGCTATGTTCACATAAAGGAGTCCATTTTCCCATTTAACTCTCATTTCCTTAATTATGGTGGTTTTTCATTAACCCGCCCATATTCATTTGCAACAGGAAGTATAAGCATTTGGGCTGTTACAATCCTTGATTGTGTTCTCATTTTCCTTAGATCTAGTTAGGTAAATTCTTACTAGCTTATGAAGTTAATGTAGCAAGAGAAATCCTACAAAATTGCAAATGCTGTTTCTTGGAATTTCTGAGACTCAAAATGGTCGAAAGAACCGGTACCTTTCCTTCTAATCATCGGGTAAACAATTTAGGTTTTCTCTCCATTATTTCTTCTTGTTGACAAAAGCCCATTTGTACAGAGGGGACATTGCACTCAACACCAGACACAAAAACTTGCTTTCTCAAATTCCCTTACAGACATTAATAGTCATGCAAATCAATGACACAGTTCTGACTAAAAACGATAACTTGTAGATATTTTTGAGAAATAAAGATTTTTGTTTTATAGTGTGAGACAGCAGATGTCCTCCTTTTTCAATTTTTCATGATGTGTCAAGACTAAAACAGCTAAAGGAAGACTAGAAATATATTTTAAGTTCATAATTTAAAAACCATCAGCAATTGCCTTTATCTAATTTTCTTTTATGGCACAAAAAGTACTCCTACTTATTTTATTTGTTATTATAGTTTTGTTTTAACAGTAGAAACTATATTTTTGTTTCAATTTATTTAAGCATTAGTTTTATCTTATCTGCAACTGAATACATTTCTAAAAGATACAATCAATTAAAAAGATAATATTTGCTTTATTAGAGAATATGCATTGATAAAGTCGTTAGTGCAGATTTACACATGTTGAATCTATGTTAAATGGGGTATCTAATTAATAACCGATTGTCTATGTGGATCACTGTATCACTATATCACTCTCATCCCATTGTTCGTCAATTTACTTGACCGGGCACCAGTAATGTCTATATTACATTCAGCCCTGAGATTTTAGCAGCCTCTCTTTACTGTCTTTCCCAACGACTGGAGGCTCTTTCAGGGTCAAGGGAATGAGACCTATTGTTACTGTTTTTGGCATATTGAATACGCCACGAGTAGCTTGCCAGACTATGCTGTGCGGGAGAGATACTCTCAGGAGCTTGCCAGGCTCTCCGAGAGGTATGTATATATCTGTTACTGTATTTGGGATATGAATATGCCATGGGGAGCTTGCCAGGCTCTCCCATGTGGGCAATAGACTTTCAGTAGCTTGTCAGGTTCTCCTAGAGGGAGAACTAGGCTATTAGATGTCCTTCTGGGAGCTTGGTCTTATAGTCTCTGGATGTTGGGTATTGATGGGATTACATGGCACCGGGGGCAGTTTCTGGGTGTGACTATCTCGATACTGGAAAATAGAGGATCTGGGTGGAAGAGACCCAGTTCTGATCCAAGTAGCCTTGGAGATCTTGGCCCCAGGTCCCACACACCTGGGCTCCTCTGCCAGTTCCTTCATGCGTGAGGCTCGTCCAAAAGTGTGGAGAGTGGCCTTGAGTATGGCTGTGGCTGGGTTCCAGAGGTCTTCAACTGTTGAGGCTCAGCTCACAGTGGGAGCGGGGGGAGGAAACACAAATGCAACCTGTCCCCTCTGAGGGTACCAGGGCAAGAGACTGTGCCTCTCTCTTCCAGGAGCTTGGTTTTATAGTCTCTGGATGTTGGCCGTTGGTGGGATTACATGGCGTCAGGGGCAGTTTCTGGGTGTGACCACCTAGCTACTGGAAAATGGGGGGATCTGGGTGGAAGAGGCCCGATCCGAGCAACCTTGAAGATCTCGGACCCGGGTGCTGCATCCCTGGGTTCCTCTGCGGGTTCCTTCATGCGTGAGGCTCATCCAAACATTCACATTCATCTATGTGGATCTGAAGATGTAATAAGATGATCCCTGAGAATAAAGTAGAATGAGCCCTAAACACTATCACGTAGGATCCCAAAACAAAAATTGTCTAAGTATTTTTATTGTTTTTCTCTATTTGGGGAGAAGGTGTCTATAGGAAGATCAAGATGGGGTATCAGTATAGTTTCTGACTGCTACTCAGAAATACTAGAAGTAATGTTATTAGGTTCCTTTGCCTTTTGTACTTTGGACAAAATAAAGCAAAGTAACAGGTAAATTTTAGTGTTCTTTTGTGTGTTTTATGTTATCTGGAAAGTTTTTTTTTCTTTATTTTTTTTATTTTTTATTCAGAATTTTTTTTTTAATTTATTTATTTTTAATTAGAGAATCACCGTGAGGGTACAGTTACAGATTTATACACTTTTGTGCTTATACTTCCCTCATACAAAGTTTGGGAACCCATCCCTTCACCAGTGCCCATTCTCCACCACCCGTAAACCCAGTGTCCCTCCCACCCTCCCCAATCCCATCTCCCCCCCACCCCACCCTGCCACTGTGGCAAGGCATTCCCTTCTGTTTTCTCTCTCTAATTAGCTGTTGTGGTTTGCAATAAAGGTGTTGAGTGGCCGCTGTGCTCAGTCTCTAGCCCTCATTCAGCCCGCAACTCCCTTCCCCCACATGGCCTTCGACTACAATGTAGTTGGTGATCGCTTCTCTGAGTTGACCTTTCCCCGGAACGTGAGGCCAGCCTCGAAGCCATGGAGTCAACCTCCTGGTACTTATTTCTACAGTTCTTGGGTGTTAGTCTCCCACTCTGTTATTCTATATACCATAGATGAGTGCAATCTTTCTATGTCTGTCTCTCTCTTTCTGACTCATTTCACTCAGCATGAAACTTTTCATGCCCATCCACTTGACTACAAAATTCTTGACCTCCTTTTTTCTAACAGCTGCATAGTATTCCATTGTATAGATGTACCAAAGTTTCCTCAACCAGTCATCCGTTCTGGGGCATTCGGGTTTTTTCCAGATTCTGGCTATTGTAAACAGTGCTGCGATGAACATACATGTGCAGATGTTGTTTCGATTGTACTTTTTTGCCTCTCTGGGATATATTCCCAGCAGTGGTATTGCTGGGTCAAATGGGAATTCAATATCTAATTTTTTGAGAGTCGTTATCTGGAAAGTTTTTGTTTGGTATTTTTTTCTTACGGATGAAAGAAAAAGTGAAAATTGAATGAATGTTTAAAATGTGCAATCATGTATATATTACATATATACAATAGATAAATAGATAATATAGTAAAATTTAGTCTTTTTTAAATTTCCAGAAAGTTCTAATTAGGCAGTATAGATCACTGAGAAATCACTGTCATCCCGTTGCTCATCGATTTGTTTGAGCGGGCACCAGTAATGTCTCTCACTGAGAGACTTATTGTTACTGTTTTTGGCATATCCAATAGCTTGCCAGGTAGCTTGCCAGGCTCTGCCGTGCGGGCTCAATACTCTCCATAGCTTGCTGACTCTCCGAGAGGGGTGGAGGAATCGAACTCGGGTAGGCCGCGTGAAAGGCAAAGGCCCAACCGCTGTGCTTCAGCTGTAGTGGTTGGGCGTTCACCTTTCACATGGCCGACCCAAGGCAGTATAGATATTTGCAGAAATTACTGTGCAAAATAGCAGAAAGAGCAGAGAAGAATTACACAGTCTATCCTCTTCTTTTCTCCCCTTTTTCATTTAGGGGCAAATTAATGGTAAATTATCAGGAAAAAAAAGAGGAACTTGAGGCATATATTGGAGAATTTTTGTTACTAATGGAAAAATAAATATAAATACTTAACTATCATTACTATGCAAATAAAAGCACTACTATTTAGTGGTGTTTTATTTTGTTATAAAAAGTCAAGTTAACTCAGGTGGCCAAATATTCATAGTGCCATTAAAAAGAGGAAAGGAAGAGCCGTCACTGAGCTTCCCAGCCCTCGGTACCTGCGCGCGCTATACGCGCGGACCCCAAACCCGATCTCCAGCCAGTGTCTAGCGGACAGGGACCCCGCCCCTCGCCGTGGCTGAGCCTGTGCCTCCTGCTCCCTCATCCAGGTGTGCCTCTTTCCCTCACTGAGCTTCCCATCCCTCAGTGCCCGAGCATGCTGTGCACGTGGTCCCCGGACCCTATCTCCAGCCAGTGTCCAGTGGCCAGAAGGGGCGTGGCTTTTTGGTAGTGGGCATGGCCCCGCTGCAGTGGGTGTGGTTGCTGGGGGCGGCTGCTGCTTATATGGCCGCAGTTATTTTCCCCTTTTCTAGCTTACTTGACAGAGGTCGCAATCTCCATTAACTAACTTTGCGGAGATCTCCCCAGTTACCTCAAAGACAAAAGGCTAAATTAACCACTAGCCTACTCAAATTGCAGCACAAAATATCGAGAACTCACGAAAAGAGAGATTAACTCTAGTGAACTGGATGCTCCCACCTCCATACAACCGTGACAGCATGAAGAAACAGCGCAAATCATCATAGCAGGGAGAGGACAAAGAAAAGAATCCAGAAGCCTCAGCAGGGATTTCCCACAAATGTGATCTCTCTGATAAAGAAATCAGAGAAGAAATCCTGAGAATGTTCATCGAACTTAAAGAAATGGTGAAGCAATCATCAAAGAAATTACGGGGAGAAATAAGAGCAGAAATAGGAAAGCTACATTCAGAAATGTCACGAAAAAAGGACACGGTAGATGAAATAAAAAAAAAAACACAGTTGGAGCCCTCAACAGTAGAATGGCTACAGCTGAAGAGAGAATTAGTGAGCTGGAAGATGAGCAACAGAAAGCCCACAGGCTAAAACAAACAATTGGAAAAGATCTTAAAATGGGCGAATCAGAGACCTGGGGATGATACCAAGAGGAATAACAAGAGTCATTGGAGTTCCAGAAGGACAGAGAGACAACCCTAATGAGAAAGCCACAGTTAAAGAAATCATTGCTGAAAAGTTCCCAGAGCTGGATAATGCAGATGTTCAGATCCTAGGAGCCAGAAGGATGCCAGCTAGAAGAGACCCTAATAAAAAGACTCTAAGATATATCATAGTCAGAATGATGGATGCCACAGATAGGGACAAAATACTGCAAGCAGCAAGGTCAAAAAAAGAAATCACATACAAAGGAGCACCACTTCGATTCACAGCAGGCTTATCAGAGGAAACCCTCCAAGCCAGAAGGCAATGGTGGGATATAGTGAAAAAAAAACTCAATGAAATAAACGCCTCACCACGAATATTTTACCCGGCTAAGCTCTCACTCAAACTCGAAGGAACCATACACAATTTCATGGATAAACAACAACTAAGGAGTTTCATAGACTCAAAATCAAGCTTAAAAGAAGAACTAAAGGGGCTTTTGTAAGACAAGAAAAAACCCTACAAGAACAACAAACCCCGAAGAAAGATGACACAAAACCCCATGACAATAATCTCTCTCAATGTCAATGGCCTAAATGCACCAATTAAAAGACACAGATGGGCAAAATGGATTCGGAAACAAAACCCAATATTCTGCTCCCTACAAGAAAGACACCTGAACAGTCAGAGCAAACACAGACTCAAAGTCAAAGGATGGAAAACAATCCTGCAAGCAAACAACTCCCTCAAAAAAGCTGGGGTGGCCATACTAGTTTCCAACAACATACATTTCAGGTTGGAAAAAGATTAGGAGGGACAGCAAAGGTCACTTTCTATTTATCAAGGAATATGTACAACAGAAAGAAATCACATTCTTAGACGTATACGCACCTAATGAGCGACCGGCAGAATACTTAAAACAAGTCCTAACAGACTTTAAGGAGGATATTGCTAGCAGCACAATAGTAGTCGGAGAATTCAACACTGCCGTATCAACTCTGGATAGATCTACAAGAATAAAACTCACCAAGAAAATACTGACTCTGAAAACAGAAGAGAGAGACCTAATAGACCTATACAGTGCTTTACACCCCAAAAAGAAAGAATACACATTCTTTTCCAGTGCACATGGAACATTTTCCAAAATAGACCATGTACTGGGCCACAAAACATACCTCAATAGAATCAGAAAAATAGAAATTGTTTCAACTACCTTCTCAGACCACGATGCACTGAAGATAGAAGTTAACCACACACAGATGCAGAGAATCAAAGCAAACACCTGGAAATTAAACAGCTCAGTGTTGAACAGTGAGTGGGTCAGGAAGGAAATCAAGGAAGAAATCAAGAGATACCTCGAAACAAATGAAAATGAAGACACAAGCTACCAAAACCTATGGGACGCAGCTAAAGCTGTGTTAAGGGGAAAATTTATAGCTCTGCAAGAATTCCTTAGGAAGGAAGAAAGGGCCTACATAGATAGCTTGATTTCCCAGCTCAAGGTCTTAGAAAAGGACCAGAGAAAGGAACCCAAACCTGACCGAAGGAAGGAAATAATAAAAATTAGAGCAGAAATTAATGACATGGAAACCCAGAAAACAATCTGAAAGGTCAATGAAACCAAGAGCTGGTTCTTTGAGAAAATAAACAAGAAAATAAACCGCTAGCAAGACTCACAAAGAGAGAGAGAGAGAACCCTAATAAACCGAATAAGAAATGAAAAGGGGGACATCACAACAGAAACCAAGGAGATTCAAAAGATCATCAGAGACTACTTTGAAAGTCTATGTGCCACGAAACAAGAGAACCTAAAAGAAATGGATGAATTCCTTGACTCCTACAATTTCCCAAGACTGAACCAAGAAGACTTGAAAATCCAAATAGACTCATTAATATCAAAGAAATTGAAACTGTAATCAAAGTCTCCCCAAAAACAAAAGCCCAGGACCAGATGGATTCACTGGCGAATTCTTCCAAACATTTAAAGAAGACCTTTTGCCAGTTCTCCTCAAGCTTTTCAAGGAAATTGAAAAAAACAGGAACCCTCGCAAACAGTTTCTATGAAGCACATATCTCCCTAATGCCAAAAGCAAACAAAGACACCACTAAGAAAGAAAACTATAGACCAATATCTCTGATGAACACCAATTCGAAGATCCTCAACAAAATATTAGCAAATAGAATCCAACAACTCATCAAAAAGATCATACACCATGACCAAGTGGGATTCATCCCGAGGATGCAAGGATGGTTTAACAATTGGAAATCAATCAACATAATCCATCATATCAACAAAAGTAAAGATAAAAACCATATGATCATATCAATTGATGCAGAGAAAGCATTTGACAAAATCCAACATTCATTCATGATGAAAACCCTCACCAAAATGGGTTTTGGAGGAACTTTCCTCAAGATAGTCAAAGCCATCTACCACAAGCCTATGGCAAGCATTATCCTCAATGGGGAAAAACTAAGGGCCTTTCCTCTAAGATCAGGGATAAGACAAGATGTCCACTCTCACCACTTCTATTCAATATAGTACTGAAAGTACTTGCGATAGCTGTTAGGCAAGAAAAAGATATCAAGGGCATCCAGATAGGAAAGGAAGAAATCAAACTCTCACTATTTGCAGATGATATGATACTATATCTAGAGAAGCCTAAATCCTCTACTAAGAAACTCTTAGAAACAATAGACTTGTACAGTAAAGTTGCAGGCTATAAAATCAATACCCCAAAATCCATGGCCTTCCTGTATGCAAAGAATGAGACAGAGGAAAGGGACATGAAAAAAGCAATCCCATTCACAATTGTGCCCCAGAAAAATCAAGTATCTCGGAATCAGCTTAACTAAGGAAGTAAAATAACTCTATAAAGAAAACTACAAGACGCTACTCCATGAAATAAAAGAGGACATGAGGAAATGGAAACATATCCCCTGCTCATGGTTAGGGAGTATCAACATTGTCAAAATGGCAATACTCCCCAAAGCATTATACAGATTCAACACCATCCCTATGAGGATACCCATGGCATTCTTCAAAGAAATGTATCAAGCAATCCTGAAATTCATATGGAGCAACAAACGCCCACGGATTGCTAAAACAATTCTTGGGAAAAAGACGATGAGAGGCATCACCCTTCCCAACCTCAAACTTTAATACAAAGCGGTAATAATCAAAACAGCATGGTACTGGAACAAAGGCAGAGCCGCAGACCAATGGAACAGGGTGGAATATCCCTACACACAACCCCAAATGTATGACCATCTAATCTTTGATAAGGGAGCAAGAAATGTGAAATGGAGCAAGGAAAGCCTCTTTAACAAATGGTGCTGGCACAACTGGACAAACATATGCAAAAGATGGGCTTAGACCTCGACCTGACACCATGCACAAAAATCAGATCAAAATGGATTAAAGACCTCAACATCAGACCACAAACCATAAGGCACATTGAAGACAAGGTCAGCAAAACCCTCCACAATATTGAAGTTAACAGTTTTTTCAATGATGACACACAACTGACCAACCAGAGGAAACAGAGATAAACAAATGGGACTATATTAAACTAAGAAGCTACTGCATCGCAAAAGATACAGTGACCAGAATACAAAGACAGTCTACAGAATGGGAAAGGATATTCACCCAATACCCATCAGATAAGGGGTTGATATTAAGGGTATATAAGGCACTGGTTGAACTCTACAAGAATTAAATGTCCAACCCCATCAGAAAATGGGGCAAAGAAATGAACAGAAACTTTCCCAAGGAAGAGATACGAATGGCCAAAAGGCACATGAAAAAATGCTCTACATCACTAATCATCAGGGAGATGCAGAATAAAACAACTATGAGATACCACCTCACACCACAGAGACTGGCACACATCCAAAAGAACAAAAGCAACCGCTGTTGTAGAGGATGTGGGGATAAAGGGACCCTTCTGCACTGCTGGTAGGAATGTCGACTGGTTCAGCCTCTCTGGAAAACAATATGGACGCTTCTCAAAAAATTAGAAATTGAGCTCCCATTTGACCCAGCAATACCACTGCTGGGAATATAACCCAGAGAAGCAAAAAAGTATAGTCGAAATTACATCTGCACTTATATGTTCATCACAACACTATTTACAATAGCCAGAATCTGGAAAAAACCGAGTTCCCGAGAATAGATGACTGGTTAAAGAAACTCTGGTACATCTATACAATGGAATACTATGCAGCTGTAAGAAAAGATGAATCATGAACTTTGCATATAAGTGGATCAACATGGAAAGTATCATGCTAAGTGAAATGAGTCAGAAAGAGAGAGACAGACATAGAAAGATTGCACTCATCTGTGTAATATAAAATAACAGAGTAGGAGACTAATATCCAAGAATAGTAGAAATAAGTACCAGTAGGTTGGCTCCATGGCTTGGAAGCTGGTCTCACATGCTGGGGAAAAGGGCAGCTCAGATAGAGATGGGGACACCACGTAAAATGTGGTTGGAGATCCCACGCGTGAAGGGACATGCATGCTGAAAGTAGATAGAGACTGAATACAATGGCAACTCAATACCCCTATTGCAAACCACAACACCCAATTGGAGAGAGAGAAACCAAAAGGGAATACCCTGACACAGAGGCAGGGTGGGGTGGGGGGGATGGAATTGGGGGTGGGAGGGATACTGGGTTTATTGGTGGTGGAGAATGGGCACTGGTGAAAGGATGAGTTTGCGAACATTGTATGAGGGAAAAACAAGCTCGAAAATGTGTGAATCTGTATCTGTACCCTCATGGTGATTCACTAAAGAATAAAATTAAAATTAAAAAAAAAAGATGGGGGCCGGAGCGATAGCACAGCAGGTAGGGCGTTTGCCTTGCACGCGGCCGACCCGGGTTCGATCCCCGGCATCCCATATGGTCCCCCAAGCACCGCCAGGAGTAATTTCTGAGTGCAAAGCCAGGAGTAACCCCTGAGCATCACTGGGTGTGACCCAAAAAGCAAAAAAAAAAAAAGAGGAAAGGAAGAGGGAAAGGAGAAAGATTGAAGGGGTTTGAGTGTCCTTATTAATTACACATTGAAGAGCAAAGGCTGATGTAGTACTTGAATATTATTATGCAACAGAACCAGAACAGGGAATTGGATTATTTTATTTAAATATATATTAATTGAATTTTCCATTAATATAACTTGAGCAACTCTCCATATATATATGTGTGTATATATATATATATATATAGTGAGAGAGAGAGACAGAGTGAGAGAGATATATGATGTGTATATTTCGGTTTCACTAGAGTTCAAGATGCCACTCTGTCTAACGTTCATCAATTTAAAGAAGGCCTTTGATTCTGTTGAGACTGAAGCGGTCATAGAAGCCCTAGCCAAACAGGGCATTCAAACTCAGTACATCAGGATCCTTCGTGAGCTGTATTCACCACCAGGATCTCACCATTCTACAAGGAAGTGTTCATCAATGTAAAGAGAGGGGTTCGACAGGGTGATAGCATTTCACTGAAACTCTTCAGTGCCACCCTTGAGAATGTCATGCGACCACTGGAATGGAAAGGAATGGGAGTGAAGATAGATGGTTGGCAACTATACTACCTCTGCTTTGCTGGTGACATTGTTCTTATAACACCAAACGCCAACAAGCATGAATGCTGGCTGATTTCAATCACGAGTGTGGAAAGGTCGGACTGCAGCTGAATCTCATGAAGACAATGTTCATGAGAAATGGACTAGTTTCTGACGTTCATTTGCTCTGAACAGAACGAATATCTTGAATGCAGCAGCTATGTGTACCTGGGTCGAGAACCGAGCATGAGGAACAATCTGGCACCTAAACTGTGCAGGAGGAAGAGAGCATTGTGGAATGCCTTCAAGAAATTTCCGGGCCGGAGCGATAGCACAGCGGGTAGGGCGTTTGCCTTGCACACAGCCGACCTGGGTTCAATCCCCGGTATCCCATATGGTCCCCCAAGCACTGCCAGGAGTAATTCCTGAGTGCAAAGCCACCCCTGAGCATCGCTGGGTGTGACCCAAAAAGCAAAAATAAAATAAAATAAAATAATAAATAAAAGGAGATATCTTTAAAAAAGAAAAAGAAAAAAAATTTCCATAAAAGTTAAGAGGATGAAGAACCTCTGTCTCCGAGCACATCTTTTCAACTCCACCATTCTTCCTGCACTAACATATGCCTCAGAGACATATGCCTCAGAGACCTGGGCCCTACGAAAACAGGATGAGAATGCTATTCAGGTCTCCCAAAGAGGAACTGAAAGAGCTATGCTTGGAGTATCATGTTTCACTCCAGTGAGAGAAGGAATCAGGAGTTCCGATCTCCATCAACGATAAAGGATCACGGAAGCTGCCTGGTTTGCCAAGGCGTTGAAAATCAGATGGTCTGTACACATAATGCGATTTAGAGATGACTGCTGGACTAGAGCTATTACCTACTGGATTCCATGGGACGTCAAAAGAATGCCTGGCCACCCACCTACGAGATGGTCAGACTTCTTTGTCAAGACCCTGAGTGAAAAGTTTGAAGCTCTTCATGTTCTTGGAGTGAGCAGATGCCATTGGGCTACACTAGCACGAGACAGGGGTGGATGCAGACATTACTGGCACCTGCTCAAGCAAATCAATGAGGAATGGGATGACAAGTGATACAAGTGATATTGTTTGCGTGTGTGTTTCTATATTCCTCTGGAACTACAAACTAACAACTTACTCTGTGATACGTTTTCTCCATTTTATCTAAAGGAATGGTTTCTGCTTCCTCCTAATGTTGGCTCAGGAACACCCTTCACTGTACACCTTTGGATCTTCATTGTATTCTTTCAAGTAACTTGCCCACTGCCAGTCCATTTTTAGAATAAGTAACATTTAAATATCTGGAATGGCCCATTTTATTATGTCAATGTAGAGCTATACTAGAAATTAGACATCGCAAAGCCATCCTTCAACAATTTTTATCCTTGGGTATGATTTCAGTTCTGCTCCAATTAGCATAACTGGACAAGATCACATAGAAATGGCGAAGATCCTCATTGAACATTAGTGAAGTAGTTTTCTTCAGGAAAGTATGGTTAAACCAAGATAATTCATTTAGCACTAGTGACAAAAGTGGTGGAGATACAATTTAAGTTAGTGAAGACTAAAGCAATATGATAGCAGGTAGAAGACTTGCCTTGCAAGTGGATAACCCAGGTTATATACTTGGTACTACATATGGTTCCTGGAGCCCCACCAGGAATTATTCCTGTGGATTTAGTGCAGAGTAAGGAGTGAGCTCTGAGTATATGCAGAAAGAAAGAAAAAAAAAGAAAGGAAAGAAATAAAGAAAGAAAGAAAGAAAGAAAGAAGGAAGGAAGGAAGGAAGGAAGGAAGGAAGGAAGGAAGGAAGGAAGGAGAGAGAGAGAAAGAAAGAAAGAAAGAAAGAAAGAAAGAAAGAAAGAAAGAAAGAAAGAAAGAAAGAAGGAAAGAAAGAAAGAAAGAAAGAAAGAAAGAAAGAAAGAAAGAAAGAAAGAAAGAAAGAAAGAAAGAAAGAAAGAAAGAAAGAAAGAAAGAAAGAAAGAGGAAGGGAGGGAGAGAGGAAGGAAGGAAGGAAGGAAGGAAGGAAGGAAGGAAGGAAGGAAGGAAGGAAGGGAGGGAGGGAGGGAGGGAGGGAGGGAAGAGGAAGAAAGGAAGGAAGAAGTTAGTGAGTACACTGGTATGCAGGCAATAGCTTCCATCTTTACATACAAACTTGGCATCATAGAATAAATTTAGGTATGAAATGAGTACATGAATACCTGATTTGACTTAGAAAAAATAACTGCTCTCTGTAACACTAACAGATTATTGAACTTATTTTCTTAAAGACCTTAGTAATATATGCTTTAAAAATCTTAGCATCTTTGCTTGTAATATAAATGTCAATTTGTCAAAAATATAATAACTCCCAAATCATTTTTGAATAAACTTCTTAGCAAAATGAGAAATGCATGAATATTATAAAGAACTCAGATACAAATGCCAAATATTATAGAGTTTAGATAGAATTTTTCTGTTGGTAATTTGTTTTTCAGGCAATCCATGAACACTTTTTCTCAGGTGTTATTTAGCACTATCATAAGAAAACAAATAAATTATTATGCTGACTAAAATATTTTAATACATTTATAAAGTAAATGTTATTGAGAGTCATCCTCAAAAAATACCCCCTCTACCTTTGATTTAGTTTTATAAGTATTACTGCTTTTAAAAGCAGAATAAAAATTGTCACATTCCTGTGTGTGTATTTTATCAATTTTCTCCTTTCTTTCTTTAGTATTAATTTTAGCAATGAAACCATCCTAGATTTTTCATATCTGACAATTCGTCATTTTTAAACTGCATTTTCTTCCCAGATTATTTTCTTGGTTGCTCCATAAAAGAAAAGCTGTGGAGATGAACACCTTTTTTATTTCCTAATATATTTACATATCTCTACACTTAGTATACACTTAATGTTACTGAATAAAAAGTCATCCTGTATTAATGATGCGTCAACAAAGTGTTGAGCATTTAGTGCTGGCTGCCTGGTCAGATATGTTGCCCTTCCTGTTCTGGACTCCAAGTGTTTCTCTGTGTATCTTTTAAGATGAGGATTTTATCCCAAAACATTATGACAATAAAATAATTTAACAAGTGAACAGGAAGTCCCTCTATTGCCAAAGGTGCCCAAATGAGTGACTAAGCCAGAAGGGACACCTGAGGTTATGTAATCCAGGGTCTACACCAGTGCAGGGCCTCTCCCACAGCTACAATGTCAGTGAGGGGTGTGGAGTCTGAGATGGCCAGTTAGTTTCCCCTTTCATAGTGCATTAGACCCATACCTCAGCTTCCTTTAACAAACTCTTATGATGGTTGTCTAGATATTCCAACCACATTAGGTCAATAGTCCACTAGCTTATTCCAATAAAAAAAAAACCCAAAGCTCACCAAAATAATGGTGAAGACAAGACTATGTACAAAGCCAATCTAGAAGAACATGTCCCCTGAGTCAGTGCTAGACACCCTACTCAAGTCACATAGGACACCAAAGAGAAGGGTAATAATTGAAGGGGAAAAGGAGAGCACCATCTACTGAGCTCCCTCACAGTCCTCCACAGGAGTGAGAGGGAGACACTAAGAGTGACCTGGCAGGAAGCACTTCCACACTAGCACTGCACCATGGGGAAACAATGCAGATCTCCACCACATGGGGAGTACATGAAGAAAAGAGCCCTGAAGCCTCACCAGGGAATTCCCACATACATAATCTCTGTGACAAAGAATTCAGAGAAAACATGGTGAGGATGTTTAATGAGCTCAAAGAAAGATGGAATTGACATCTAATAAAATGCAGGAGGATATGAAAGAAACTATGGAATGGACAGCCAATAAAACACAGGAAGAAGTGAGAACAGGAATAAGAAAGCTAGAAAAAGAAGTATCACTAATAAGTTCGGTAGATGGAATGAAAAACTCAGTGAATACCCTCAACAGTAGAATGACAATGGCTAAAGACAGAGTCAGTGAGCTTGAAGATGAGCTGCAGAAAGCATCCAGGCAATAACAGAAGATGAAAAAAGACCTCACAAAAGCTCAAGGGAGAGTTAGGAACCTATGGAATGATTTTAAGAGAAACATCAGAGTACCAGAGGGACAGGGAGGCAACCCCAATGAGGTAATAACAGTAAAGTCATCATTGCTGAGAAGTTCCCTGAGCTGGAGAATGCAGGCATCCATATCTAAGAGGCCCAAAGGATCCCAGCTAAAAGACACCGTAGTAAAAAGACTGCAAGATATATATATTTCTTAATCAGGCGATGAAAACCATAGAGACACAAAACTGAAAACAGCAAAATCAAACAAGGAAATTACATACAAAAGAGCATGCCTTAGATTTACAATAGACTTATCAGAAGAAACCATCTGGATCCGAAGACAGTGGTGGAATATAGTTAAAAAAAAAACTCAATAAACTTCCCGGACCCTCGGCCACGCCCTCCCGCGCCCCGCTTCCCGCCTCCTGGACTCCCCGAGACCTTCCAGCTGCCCCAGCCCGTGTCCTCTGCGCCCCGGCTCCTCCCCGGGCCCCCTAACTGCGGCCCGCCCTCGCAGGAAGACACTGGGGGCGTGTCCTGTATGTTAGTGGGCGTGGTCTAAAAGTGGGCGTGGCCTCCTCTCAGAGCGGCCAACGCTAACGCGGCCGCAGTTATTCTTTGTTACCTCAGCTCAATCAGTACTTGTATGTTTTTGAAAATTCACTTTTGCAATCTCTAACACACAAAATAGCCATTAGCTTAGTCTGACACTATAAAAGCTCTCAGTTAATAAGGGAAGTTTAGCACGATCAGAAAACCTTCTTTCCACAAGAAGGAAAAAGGAACAAATAACTACAGAGCTCCAACTCTATACTTCCGTAACAATATGAAGAAGCAGCGAAAATCCCCTCCACCAAGAGAGGGAGAAGAAAAAATTCCAGAAACATCAATGGGGGCTACTCACATCTATGACCTCTCAGATAAACAATTTAGAGAGCAGATCTGGAGGAGAGTCGACCTACTCCAAGCAACCATGGAACAGACATCCAATAAACTAAGGGAGGAGATGAATGAAGCGCTGGAACGGTCTACCAAGAAAATTCAGGAAGAAATGAGAGCAGAAATGAGAGCAGAAATTTCAAATCTTCGAACGGAAATCTCACAAATAAAGGAATCGGTAGATGAAATAAAAATCTCACTAGATGCCCTCAACAGTAGAATGACTACAGCTGAAGAAAGAATCAGCGACCTGGAAGATGAGCTGCAGAAAGCTTATAGACAACAACAAATCATGGCCAAAGACCTCAAAATGGCTATAGAGCGAATCAGAGCCCTGGGGGATGACTTCAAGAGAAACAACATAAGAATCATTGGAGTACCAGAACCACAGGGAAGTAACCCCAATGAAAAAAACACAGTCAAAGACATCATTGCTAAGAAATTCCCAGAGCTGGAGAAGGCAGGCATCCAGATACAAGGAGTCCGAAGAGTACCAGCAAAAAGAGACCCGAATAAAAAGACTCCAAGGCATATCATAGTCAGAATGACGGATGCTATGGATAGAGACACAATTCTGCAAGCAGCAAGGTCAAAGAAGGAAATTACATACAAAGGAGCACCCCTCAGATTTACAGCAGACCTGTCAGAGGAAACCCTCCGAGCCCGAAGACAATGGTGGGACATAGTGAAAAGACTCAACGAAATGAATGCCTCACCAAGAATACTTTATCCGGCTAAACTCTCACTCAAACTCGAAGGAACCATACACTACTTCTCGGATAAACAACAGCTCAGGTCCTTCATAGACTCAAAACCAAACTTGAAAGAAGGTCTCAAGGGGCTACTGTAAGACAAGGTGGAGCCACATAAAAACAACAAATACCACAGAAATATGACACAAAATCCTATCACAATAATCTCTCTCAACGTCAACGGCCTAAATGCACCCATCAAGAGACACAGAGTGGCAAAATGGATCCAGAAATTAAACCCATCATTCTGCTGCCTGCAAGAAACACACCTGAACAAACAGAGTAAACATAGACTCAAAGTCAAAGGATGGAAAACAATCCTGCAAGCAAACAACCCCCGTAAAAAAGCTGGAGTGGCCATCCTAATATCCGACAACATAGATTTCAGGTTGAAAAAGATTAAAAGGGACAGCGAAGGTCATTTTCTGTTTATCAAGGGATATGTTCAACAGGAAGAAATCACACTCTTAAACATATATGCACCTAATGAGCGACCAGCTAAATATTTAAAACAACTCCTAGCAGACTTCAAAGAGGACATCACTAACAGCACAATAGTAGTCGGAGACTTCAATATGGCCTTATCGCCTCTAGATAGATCGACAAGAACAAAACTCAACAAGGAAACACTGACTCTGAAAGAAGAAATTGAAGAGAGAGGCCTAATAGACCTATACAGGGCCTTACACCCCCAAAAGAAAGAATACACATTCTTTTCCAGTGCACACGGAACATTTTCTAAAATAGACCATGTACTGGGCCCCAGAACATACCTCAATAGAATCGGAAAAATAGAAATTGTATCAACCATCTTTTCAGACCACGATGCGCTGAAGATAGAAGCTAACCACTCACTGACACGGAGAATCAAGTCAAACACTTGGAAATTAAACAATTCAATGTTGAACAATGAGTGGGTCAGGAAGGAAATCAAGGAAGAAATCAAAAAATACTTAGAAACAAATGAGAATGAAGACACGAGCTGCCAAAACCTATGGGACGCAGCTAAAGCCATGTTAAGGGGAAAATTTATAGCTCTCCAAGCATTCCTCAGGAAGGAAGAAAGGGCCCACATAGACAGCTTGACTTCACGACTCAAGACCTTAGAAAAGGACCAGAAAAGGGAACCCAAACCAGATCGAAGGAAAGAAATAATAAAAATTAGAGCAGAAATTAATGACATGGAAACCAAAAAGACAATCCGAAAGATCAATGAAACAAAGAGCTGGTTCTTCGAGAAAATAAACAAGATTGATAAACCGCTAGCAAGACTCACAAAGAAAGAAAGAGAAAGAACCCTAATAAATCGAATCAGAAATGAAAAGGGGGACATCATAACAGAAACCAGTGAGATTCAAAAGATCATTAGAGACTACTTTGAAAGTCTATATGCCACAAAACAGGAGAACCTAAAAGAAATGGATGGATTCCTCGATTCTTACAATCTCCCAAGACTGAACAAAGAAGACTTGGAATACCTGAATAGACCCATCAATGTTAAGGAAATTGAAGCTGTGATCAAAAACCTCCCCAAAAACAAAAGCCCAGGCCCAGATGGCTTCACTGGCGAATTCTTCCAAACATTTAAAGAAGACCTGCTGCCTGTTTTCCTCAAACTTTTCCAGGAAATTGAAAAAACAGGAACTCTCCCAAACAGTTTCTATGAAGCACATATCTCCCTAATACCAAAAGCAAACAAAGACACCACTAAGAAAGAAAATTACAGACCAATTTCCCTGATGAACACCGATGCGAAGATCCTCAACAAAATACTAGCAAATAGGATCCAACAACTCATCAAAAAGATTATACATCACGACCAAGTGGGATTCATCCCAGGGATGCAAGGATGGTTTAACATTCGGAAATCAATCAACATAATCCAGCATATCAACAAAAGTAAAGATAAAAACCATATGATCATATCAATAGATGCAGAGAAAGCATTTGACAAGATCCAACATCCTTTCATGATGAAAACCCTCGCCAAAATGGGGTTTGGAGGAACTTTCCTCAAGATAGTCGAAGCCATCTATCACAAGCCTACGGCAAGCATTATCCTCAACGGGGAAAAACTAAGGGCCTTTCCTCTGAGATCAGGCACAAGACAAGGATGCCCACTCTCACCACTCCTCTTCAATATAGTACTGGAAATACTTGCGATAGCTATTAGACAAGAAAAAGAGATCAAGGGCATCCAGATAGGAAGGGAAGAAATCAAACTCTCACTATTTGCAGACGACATGATACTATATCTAGAGAAGCCTAAAACCTCTACTAAGAAACTCTTAGAAACAATAGACTTATACAGTAAAGTTGCAGGCTACAAAATCAATACCCAAAAATCCATGGCCTTCATATATGCAAACAATGAGGCAGAGGAAAGGGACATGAAAAAAGCAATCCCATTCACAATCGTGCCCCAGAAAATCAAGTACCTCGGAATCAGCTTAACCAAGGAAGTAAAAGACCTTTACAAAGAAAACTACATAACGCTACTCCATGAAATCAAAGAGGACATGAGGAAATGGAAACATATACCCTGCTCGTGGATAGGGAGAATCAATGTTGTCAAAATGGCAATACTCCCTAAAGCATTATACAGATTCAATGCGATCCCTATAAATATACCCATGACACTCTTCAAAGAAATGGATCAAGCAATCCTAAAATTCATATGGAATAACAAACGTCCAAGGATAGCTAAAACAATTCTTGGGAAAAAGATGATGGGAGGCATCACCATCCCCAACCTCAAACTTTACTACAAAGCAGTAACAATTAAAACAGCATGGTACTGGAACAAAGGCAGAGCCGTAGACCAATGGAACAGGGTGGAATATCCCTATACACAACCCCAAATGTATGACCATCTAATCTTTGATAAGGGAGCAAGAGATGTGAAGTGGAGCAAGGAAAGCCTCTTTAACAAATGGTGCTGGCACAACTGGACAACCACATGCAAAAAAATGGGTTTAGACCTTGACCTGACACCATGCACAAAAGTCAGATCAAAATGGATTAAAGACCTCAACATTAGACCACAAACCATAAGGTACATTGAAGACAAGGTCGGCGAAACCCTCCACGATATTGAAGATAAAGGTATCTTCAAAGGTGGCACGGAACTAAGCAATCTAGTAAAAACAGAGATCAACAAATGGGACTACATTAAACTAAAAAGCTTCTGCACCGCAAGAGATACATTGACCAGAATCCAAAGACTATCCACAGAATGGGAAAGGATATTTACACAATACCCATCAGATAAGGGGTTGATATCAATGGTATATAAAGCACTGGTTGAACTCTACAAGAAGAAAACATCCAACCCCATCAAAAAATGGGGCGAAGAAATGAACAGAAACTTTACCAAGGAAGAAATACGAATGGCCAAAAGGCACATGAAAAAGTGCTCTGCATCACTAATCATAAGAGAGATGCAGATCAAAACAACCATGAGATACCACCTCACACCACAGAGACTAGCACACATCCAAAAGAACAAAAGCAACCGCTGTTGGAGAGGATGTGGGGAGAAAGGGACCCTTCTTCACTGCTGGTGGGAATGCCGACTGGTTCAGCCCTTCTGGAAAACAATTTGGACGATTCTCAAAAAATTAGATATTGAATTCCCATTTGACCCAGCAATACCACTGCTGGGAATATATCCCAGAGAGGCAAAAAAGTACAATCGAAACAACATCTGCACATGTATGTTTATCGCAGCACTGTTTACAATAGCCAGAATCTGGAAAAAACCCGAATGCCCCAGAACGGATGACTGGTTGAGGAAACTTTGGTACATCTATACAATGGAATACTATGCAGCTGTTAGAAAAAAGGAAGTCAAGAATTTTGTAGTTAAGTGGATGGGCATGAAAAGTTTCATGCTGAGTGAAATGAGTCAGGAAGAGAGAGACAGACATAGAAAGATTGCACTCATCTATGGTATATAGAATAACAGAGTGGGAGACTATCACCCAAGAACTGTAGAAATAAGTACCAGGAGGTTGACTCCATGGCTTCGAGGCTGGCCTCACGTTCCGGGGAAAGGTCAACTCAGAGAAGCGATCACCAACTACATTGTAGTCGAAGGCCATGTGGGGGAAGGGAGTTGCGGGCTGAATGAGGGCTAGAGACTGAGCACAGCGGCCACTCAACACGTTTATTGCAAACCACAACAGCTAATTAGAGAGAGAGAACAGAAGGGAATGCCTTGCCACAGTGGCAGGGTGGGGTGGGGGGGAGATGCGATTGGGGAGGGTGGGAGGGACGCTGGGTTTACGGGTGGTGGAGAATGGGCACTGGTGAAGGGATGGGTTCCCGAACTTTGTATGAGGGAAGTATAAGCACAAAAGTGTATAAATCTGTAACTGTACCCTCACGGTGATTCTCTAATTAAAAATAAATAAAATTTAAAAAAAAACTCAATAAAATGAATGCCTCATGAATACTTTAACTGGCTAAAATCTCAGTCAGACTCAGAACAATACACTACTTCATGGATTAAACAGCTCAGGAACTTCATAGACTCAAAACCAACCTTGAAAGGACTGAGGAGACGCTCATAAAACCAGACAAACCCTACAAATATAACAAACTTCTATAGAAAGGTGGCACAAAACCACATGACAATAATCTTTTTCAATGTTAACAGACAAAATGAACCATTAAGAGACTCAGAGTGTCAAAATAGATTCAAAAACTAAATCCAATATTTGGCTGCCTACAAGAAACACATTTGAACAGTAGATGCAAATACAGACTCAAAGTCAAAGAATGGAAAACAATCCTTCAAGCAAACATCTCCCTTAAAAAAGCTGTGGTGGCCATAACTAGTATCCAACAACATAGATTTCAGGCTGTAAAAGATTAAAAGGAATCGTGAAGACCATTTTTTAATAATGAAGGGATATTAATATCAGGAAGAAATTATACTCCTAAGAATATACGAGGGGCCAGAAAAATACTTAAAACAACAGGAGTTGTTTTAAGACTTCAAGGAGTACATTGGTAGTAACAAAATAGTGATTGGAAACTTCAATACTGCCTTGTCACCTCTTGATAGATCAAAAAGACTAAAACTCAGCAAGAAAGTACTGGCTAAGAAGGAAGAAATAGAAGATATATACAGGGCTTTATACAGGGAAGATATATACAGATAGCAGATATATACAGGGCTTTTCATGCCCCAGAAATCTAATACCTATTCTTCTTCAATGCACATGATACATTTTCCAAGATACATCACATGCTAGGGCACAAAACATACCTCAATAAAATCAAGAAGAGAGAAATTGTATCAACTACCTTCTCAGGCCATGATTCACAAAGAAGTTAATTACACACAGAAATGGAGTATCAAATCAAACAACTAGAAATTAAACAGCTCAGAAGTGCACAACCAGTGGATTATGAAGGAAATCAAGGAAGAAATCAAAAGATTCCTGGAAACAAATGAGAATGAGGACACGAGCTACCAGAACCTGTGGGACATCGCTAAAGCAGTATTAAGAGTAATGTTTATAGCTCTGCAGGCATTTGTCAGGAAGGAAGAAAGGGCCCACATAAACAACTTGATTTCACAGCTTAAGATCTTAGAAAATGATCAACAAAATTAGCCCAAACCAGGAAGGAGGAAAGAAATAATAAAACTTAGACCATAAATCAATGATCTGGATTTCCAAACAACAATCCAAAAGATCAAAGAAACCAAGTGTTGTTTCTTTGAAAAAACATACAAGATTGATAAACCACTAGCAAACTCACAAGGAAAGAGAGAGAGGCCTAATAAACCAAATCAGAAGTGAAACGGGGGAAATTACCACAGAAACCATAAAAATTCAAAAGATTATCAGAGATTACTTTGAGAGACAGTATGCCACAAAACAAGCGGACATAAAGAAATGGAAAAATTCCTGGATTCCTATAACCTCCCAAGGCTGAACCAAGACGATTTGGAATACCTAAGCAGACCTATCACTATCATGGAAATTAAAACGGTAATCAAAAGTTTTCCCGGAAACAAAAGCCCAGGTTAAGGTGGATTCACTACTGAATTCTTCCAAACCTCTAAAGAGGACCTATAATAAGTCCTTTTCAAGCTTTTTCAGGAAAACTGAAGAAACAGAAAGACTTTCATAAAGTTTCTATGAGGCTCATATCACCTGATACCAAAAGCAGACAAATACCACAAAAAAAGAAAATTACAGACCAATATCCTTGATGAACTCTGATGCACACAAAGATCCTCAACAAAATATTTGCAAATAGAATCCAGTGATTCATCCAAAAGATCATACACCATGACCAAATGGGATTCATCCCTGGGATGCAAATATGGTTTAACAGTTGCAAATTAATCATTATAATTCATCAAATAGGGGGCATGTATATATATGCATATGCATATACATATGCATATAGATTATGGGCTGGAGCGATAGCACAGCTATTCATCAAATGGGGGTCGTATATATATGCATATGCATATACATATGCATATAGATTATGGACTGGAGCGATAGCACAGCGGCTGGGCGTTCGCCTTTCACGCGGCCGATCCGAATTCGATTCCTCCACCCCTCTCAGAGAGCCCGGCAAGCTACCAAGAGTATCGAGCCCACGTGGCAGAGCCTAGCAAGCTACCCGTGTGTATTGGATATGCCAAAAACAGTAACAATAAGTCTCTCAATGAGAGACGTTACTGGTGCCCGCTCGAACTAATCGATGAGCAACGGGATGACAGTGACAGTGACAATTCATCATATGAATGAAAGAAAAAAAAACATATGATCATATCAAAAGATGCTTAGAAAGCATGTGACAAGATCCAGCACCTGTTTATCATGAAAACTCTCAACAAAATGGGAATTGAAGCAACTTTCCTCAATATAGTCAAAGCCATCTACCACAAGCCCACAGCATTATGCTCAATGGGGAAAACTAAAAGCCTTCCCTCAAAGGGACAAGAGAAGATGCCCACTCTTGCCACTTCTGTTTAGTATAGTACTGGAAGCACTTGCCATAGCAATTAGGCAAGATAAAAATATCAAAGCCATCCAGATAGGAAAGGAAGAAGTCAAGATCTGACTTTTTGCAACTGACACGATATTGTAGGTACAGAGCCCTAAAGCCTTTACCAAGAAGCTCCTAGAAGTCACATATTTGTATAGTAAAGTGTCAGGTTACAAAATTAATACCCAAGAGCCCATGGCTATCCTTTATACAAATAATGAAAGAGAAGAAAGCGATATTTAAAAAACAATCCCATTCACAATCATGCGTCAGAAGATCAAGTACCTTGAAAATGCTTAATTTAGGAAGTAAAGGACCTGCACAAAGAAAACTACAAAACACTACTTCAAGAAATAAAAGAAGACATAAGGAAATGGAGATATATCCCCTATTTATAGATTGGGTAAATTAAATTGTCCAAATGACAATACTCCCCAAAGCATTATACAGATTCAATGGGGTCTATATAATGATACCTATGGCAATTTTAAAATAAATTGATCACTCCTGAAATTCATATGGAAAAATAAACTCCCATGAATAGCTAAAGTAATTTTTGGGAAAAATAAGATGAGAGGCATCACCTTCCCTAACTTCAAACTGTACTATAAAGAAGTAGTAAATGAAGGAGCATGGTATTGGAATAAAGATAGACCTGCAGATCAACTTAATAGGGTTGAATATCCTGACACACAGCCTCAAATATATGATCATTTGATCTTTGACAAGGGAGCAAGAAATTTGAAGTGGAGCAAGGGAAGTTTCTTTGGTAAGTGGTGTTGGAAAAACTGGGCAGCTACATGCAAAAAAAAAAAAAAGGAAAAAGGAAAAGAAAAAAGGACTCAAACCTCTATCTAATGCCATGCACAAAAGTCAGATAAAAATGCATTAAAGACCTCCACATTAGATCCAAATTCATAAGGTAAAGGTACATGAAAGAAAATGTAGACAAAACCCTCCACTATACTGAAGCTAAAGATATCTTCAAAGACAAAACGCTACTCACTGATCAAGCAAGTGGAAGCAAAGATAAACAAATGGGACTACTTTAAACTAAGAAGCTTCTGCACCTTAAAAGAAACTGTGATCAAGATACGGAGACAGCCTGCAAATGGGAAAGTTTATTCACCCAATATCCTTTTCTTGAGAAGGGACTAATATCAAAGATATACAAGGCAGTAGTTGAACTTTACAAGAAAAAAAAAATCCAACCCCATCAAAAACTGGGGTGAAGAAATGAACAGAAACTGCCTCAAAGAAGAAATATGAATGGCCAAAAAGCTCATGAAAAAAATGCTCTTCATCACTAACCACCAGGGAGATGAAAATCAAAACAACAATAATTAGGTATCATCTCACACCACAGAGATTCATACACATCCAAATGAATAAGACCAACCAGTGCTGGCACGGATGTGGGGGAGAAGGGGACTCTCCATTGTTGATGGGAATGCTGACTGGTATGGACATTTCTCAAAAAACTAGAAATTGACTCCCATTTGACCCAGCAATACCACTTCTGGGAATATATGGTGAGGCCTCAAAACACACAGCAGAAACACCATCTGCACTCCTATGTTCATTGCAGCACCATTCACCATAGCCAGAATCTGGAAACAACTTGAGTGCCCGAGAACAAATGGATAAAGAAACTATGGCACATCTACACAATGGAATACTACAGTTGACAGGAAAAATTAAATCATGAAATTTGCCTATAAGTGGATAGATATGGAGAGTATCATGTTGAGTGAAATAAGTCAGAAAGAGAGGGACATCCGGGCACAGCATGGCGACCACCATTTTATGAGCACAAAAAGGAGGTACAAGTCTGCAGCAAAGGGATGTGCAGGAGATCCTGGGATGGGGGTGGTACCCGCCCCGCTCTCCACCCAGATTTAAGCGCAGCAGCCACACGGGTGCGGCTTTTCCACTGCTGCATGAGCAAGATCCCAGAGGCCAACTAAACTACGTTGTGCACCAGTAGCTTGCAGAAATGTCTCTAGACTGTGAACTGAGCCACTGCACCATGATCCACCAGGAGGGGAAGGGTTTTTCTCTCTTGGCTTTTCCATTTTATGAGCACCACAAAGGGAAGTAAAAGCTTGCAGTGATGCAATTTCTGGCAGAAATTTCCCTGGAATTAGTTACTAAAATAGAGACATCCAAAACTGTGGGGCCACTGTCGCGGCCGGGTGACCTCATATCTCTTAATTGTCAGTAATGGAAAACATTATCAAATGGTTCCTTTTCAACAGGTCTGACTTTGGGGAAGAAACTCCAAACAATAATAGTGAGTTTTTTGTTGAAATATTGAAGGTAATCAAAGTAAAGTGAAATCTATCAGCTACACAGGTAGGGGTGGGGGGAGGTATACTGGGGCTCCTGGTGGTGGAATATGTGCATTGGTGATGGGATGGGCGTTGAGCATTGTATAACTGAGACTTAAGACTGAAAGCTCTGTAATTTTCCACATGGTGATTCAATTAAAAAAAAATTTAAAAATTTAAAAAAGAAAGAAAGAAAGAAAGAAAGAAAGAAAGAAAGAAAGAAAGAAAGAAAGAAAGAAAGAAAGAAAGAAAGAAAGAAAGAAAGAAAGAAAGAAAAGAAAGGGACAGGTATAGAACGACTGCATTCATTTTTGGTATTTAATATATATGTATATATATTAGAAATTATATATATTAAAATTAGAAGAATATTATCCATTGCCAGGGAAAACAGGGGCTATGAGGATTGGTTAATGATTAGAATCAACCACATTTGAGTGGGGTGGAGGGTAGATAAGATAGAGAAGGGACCAGCATGACAATAATAGTTAAAAATTATCACGCTGGACAAGAACTGATTTTTAAAATTAGATAAAGTGATATACCTGATAACGTTTCAGTACATGTATTGAAAACCGCAATGCCTAAAAACAGAGAGAGAGAGAGAGAGAGAGAGAGACAGAGAGAGAAACAGAGAGACAGAGAGAGAAACAGAGAGACAGAGACAGAGACAGAGATAGAGAGACAGAAGAAAAGTGTGAGGTGGGTGATTAAAGGGAAACTAGAGACACTGGTTCTGGGAAATGTACACTGGTGGAGGAATGGGTGTTAGAACACTGTATGGCTGAAACCTAATCATGAACAGCTTTGTAAGGGTCTATTCAATAAAAATTAATCAATTAAAAAATAAAATATATTTTTAAAAATTTATACCGTTTATTCCATATGCCTAAGGATTTTTCTGTGCATCATTGGGGCTGGGAGCCTGTACATATTTGTTTAATTTCAAGAGAAATTAACATCTTGAATTAATATCATTCTGATCTTACTCCTTGTAAGATCTAACTCTGTGATGAAGAACTGCATGGACTGCTGTAAGAGTCATGTAGGATGAATAGCACCTTTGTAAAATAATTTCTCTTTGATCACCATTTTTTTCTAGATGTTTTCCTCTTATCTACATATTTCTCTCTGACAGGAGGGAAGGGAATTGAGAATGAATAGAGAGAACTTTTTAAGGTCATTTGCCTCACATTCAATAAAGTAAGATGCAGGAAGTCAGAAATTACATAGATGATTCAGAAAGCAAGATAGGCAGAAGTAAGGTTTAATCTATAAACTTGCTGGAAATGGGCCACAAAAATAAAATAACTTAACAAACATTATTTCAAGTCCTATTTATTTCCACTTAAAAAAACACTATGTGTATACTTCTCTTTAGGCATACTTATTGGTAAACTATATTAAGTTGGGTTCTTGGGAGGGGGGATAATCCAAAACATAGTATTGACTTGCCAAGTTGAAAAACTATTATGTGATTTTATATTTAGAACTCCAATTACCAAATGATTGACTTTAATAGTGATGTTACAATATTTTTTCAGAGACAATGGAGTATTTAGCATGTGAAATCATTATAAATTATTAGTTTTAATTTGTCACTTCTATAATATTGTATTGCTTTTTATTTTTCTTTTACAGAATGCTGAGCATTTAACCCAGGGCCTCACATGCCAGGCATGTTTTCACATGCTAAGCTACATCCCTAGGCCCCATGTCTGTTTTCTTCTTTCCCTTTATGAATCTAGTGAACATATCTATGATGCCCTTGTTTCAGCTATGATGATTGCCTTTATGCGTCCGCTGGACTGGTCAGAGAATGCCCCACAGAGTTGGTTCAACATTGTTCTGGGTATGAGAGTATGTGTGGATGAGATTAACTTTTAAATCAGAGACTAAGTAGATTACCTCCACTGTATGGACAAGCCTCATCTTATCGATAGAAGACTCACTATGACGAAAATATTGACTTTCTCCGGAATAATAAGGAACTTTCTCTCATGTTGTTTTCTTCCAAAACTCGTTCACAAAGGATATTGACTTTTTAAAAGTAACTAGATTTTTATTTATTTAGCACTTCCAAGAGCTGTCATTTATTAATTGGAGAATTAAGTTTGAGTTTCTACCATTAAATTGTTCCCATTTTTCGTGAATTGCTATTCTTTAAATACAATAGTGGATATTAGGTCCTTTTCCACCTATTGTTTCTTTTCTACTACTTTTCCCTCAGCATTTAAGTCTTTTACAAGATCAGGGAAGAGTGGTATTACTAGCTATTGCTTTAATATTTTTCTAGTGTCCTTTATGTAAAGAAATTAATTAAAAATTATCCTAAATTCTCATTTATCCTTCTACCCCCTCCATAGTAAGCACCCATTTATTGATCTGATTATAAATAGAATCTGTTTGAAGTATATTACTCATTGGTCTGGCCTGAATATTATAGCTTTATTGAGGGATGAGGAAAAGAACCAGACAGGTTGCACAAGTGAATTAAATAAATATTGGTCAATAGCAACAAAAGTAATCTATTTTCAGTTATGTCTGTGGCTTAAATACTTTTTTGATTATTATTTTGCTAGTGGACTGGAGCGATAGCACAGCGGGTAGGGCGTTTGCCTTGCACACAGCTGACCCGTGTTCGATTCCTCTGTCCCTTTCGGAGAGCCCTGCAAGCTATTCTGCCTGCACGGCAGAGCCTGGCAAGCTACCTGTGGCATATTTGATATGCCAAAAACAGTAACAAGTCTCACAATGGAGACATCACTGGTGCCCACTCGAGCAAACTGATGAGCAACAGGATGACAGTGATACAGTGATATATTTTAATTAAGGAGCCATAATTTACAACACTGATTGCTGAGTTTTAGGCATACAATAATTCAACACGAATTCCTCCACCAGTGTTCCCAGATTTCTCCCCATCCCAACTTTTTCTAACTCCCAGACTGAAACTTCATTATTTCTTAGCTTTAAGACTGGAACTTAAACTTGTGAACTCTCCTGGGTCTCCAACTAACAGATCCTGGAATTTGTCAACCTTAATGATATACAAACTACTGAGCAGATTCTGTTTCTTTGGACAGAAACAGCTTAACTCACACAAAGTCCTACAGTCCATCCCCAATCCTTTATTTTTCTAAGAGGAAAAAGCAGAAAGGTTATCCAAGCTTTCTTGAGATTCAACAGTATGGCCTCCTCACTGAGGTGTCAAAGGGATCTGGGATAGATTTGGAAGAACCTCTTATGTATCAAGAGAGATTATATATGTGAGGAAATTAAATTTCAGACTTTCTATATCTATTTTAATTTTTCTCTTTTGGGATATTTTCAGTACTAATGAAGTCTAAGTCTTATCTCTTTGACCTTCACTTTTGTGGATTTCCTCTGTGATTTTACACTGCCCTACAGAATTTTATTAACAAGATTTTACCATTTCTTTCCAATAACTTCTCCTGTGTCCTCTTTCTCTATTCTTTGTGGGGTACACCTACATTTTATCATGAGATAATAATAGAACTTTTTTGTATGTTCTCATAAATATTCTTATAACCAAAGGGCCCCATATCCTGAAATCCATACTTCAGGCAGTTTTTTGAGCATATTATTGACTGAATTATATTCACAGAAATGTCTAGAATAACAGTGCATGGTGATGGCATTTGCAAATGAGCTTTTCAATCCACAATTATGTTTAGATAAGATTGTGAGGTGTGGATTTCATAATGAAATTAGTGTCCTAACGACAACAAAAGGAGACTCTAGAGATCAGAAAATGATAGTACTTGTCCCAGTTCTATTCCCAGGACCCAAAGTCCCTGGCCAGTGCTGGTGTGTCCCTGGAGGCTCCCAGCCCGGCTGGGTGGCCCAGGTATCCCTGGCACTCCAGGGCTCGAGCAGCATCATATCCTTAAGCCCTTGCACTAAACTACCGGCCAAGTTGGCCGAGAATAGTCTTTGGTTTCGCTGGAACTCCTGAGCACTGCTTGGAAGCCCCTATCCCCAAAACAGAAGAGACAAAAAGAAAGACATCCCAGAGTTTTGTTGTCTTTCTCTCAGGGAAGTTAGAGAGGATTCATTTACAAGCCAGAGAGCAGTCCTCGTAAATGCCTGATCCTAACCTCAGACATCTCCAGGCTTTGAGATAACATCTTTTTAATATCTGAGTCAAGAAATCTATAATATTTCAATATAGCAACCAACAAAACCAATGTAAGTTGTTTTAATTATCATAAATAGCACTGGTTTTACTCAAAATGTATACTATTATTTATTACACTTAATTTGCACAGTTCATTGGCTAACCAAAATATAATCACCAGATTTAGTAATATTACTTCATAACTCAATGCCCAGGAGTATTCCATTTTTGACAGATTCATACACTATTTAGCACTTTCTCAGAAGAGAAAATAGCACTTTAAATTATCCTGCAAGTTAATGGCAAAAACATATCAAAACCAGGAAAATGAAATAATGAGCTTGTTTCCAACTGGCAAAACCAACAGGGGAGAAGGAAGAAAAACAAAAAAGCAGGAAACCCAAATGCGATGGTTGAACCTGTTCTGAAAGAGAAGAGTGATGAATTACCTCAAGCGATTTTGTAAGCTAGCCACATTTTAAAAACTTGGAAACAAAATTCCAGATTTAAAGAACAGTGATGACTAATTTTTAGTATTCTTTATGTCCTCTTAAATGAAATGTTACATTCAAGGCGAGTAATTAAACCTTAGATGACTCATGCCATCAGCATTACCATGAGAGAAAATGCCTGTAAAGAAAGGAGAGTTCCAACTAAGCCCGGGCTTCTCCGCTGCTGGTGGCAAGCTGAGTGGAAACAGAAAAACAGCTGGTTTTTGATTTCCATTGGTGGCGGGAAACGTATACTGGTGAAGAGACAGGTGTTGGAACATTGTATGACTGAGCCCCAGTCATGAACATATTTATCAACTGTCTATCTCACAGTGATTCAATTTAAAAACCAATTTCCAAAAGAGAAATAGAGACCTTTTAAAACTTAAAATTTTATTTTTAACACCATGTTTCATATAGTGTTATTAGTAGGGCTTCATACATGAAATTTCCAGTACCACATCTTCTACCCCAGTGTCTGTTTTTCTCCACCGTGGTCCCAGTATGTCCCCCCATTCCCATGGTAAAATCCCTACTGAGGACACCACACCAGCTTCTGTTGCCTTTGTCTCTCATCCCTCTCCTGACTAACTTCTTTTATCTTTGCTTCAGTGTTTGGCCAATGTTGTTTGTTTTTGTGGTGTTGGAATGTTTTATCTATGAAACCATACCATTAACAGTATTATAAATTAAGATGTATAAAATTTAATTAAAAATAAAAATAAAAAAACAAGTATAAGTTCATTTCTACTAAGTAGGGTAAGAATACAGTTTTTTAAGACTGACTATTCATTTTACTATGTGCTTTACTATGTACCTGTTTATTTTATTTTTTCTTTTCTTTTTATCTTTTCTCACAGTTGAATTACTATAAGATACACAGTTACAAAGTTGTTCAGTCATCACTTGTATCACTTGTCAATCCCGTTGTTCATTGATTTGCTCGAGTAGGCATCCATTCATCCCTGACGCATGCTAGTGTAGCCCAATGGCATCTGCTCGCTCCAGGAACACGAAAAGCCTCAAACCATTCATTCAGGGTCTTGACGAAAAAGTCTGACCATCTCATTGGTGGGCGGCCATGCGTTCTTTTGATGTCCCATGGAATCCAGTTGGTAACAGCTCTAGTCCAACAGCATCTCTGAATCTCATTACGTGTCCAGCCCATCTGATTTTTTACGCCTTGGCAAACGAGACAGCATCCTGATTCTTGATCCTTGACAGAGGTCGGAACTCCGGATTCCTTCTCTAACTTGAGTGAAGCGTGATACTCCAAGCATAGCTCTTTCGATTCCTCTTTCGGATACCTGAACAGCATTCTCATCCTGTTTTCATAGGGCCCAGGTCTCTGAGGCATATGTTAGTGCAGGAAGAACGGTGGAGTGGAATAGATGTGCCCAGAGCCAGAGGTTCTTCATCCTCTTAACCATGTCTTCAATGCTCTTGAAGGCATTCCATGCTGCTCTCTTCCTCCTGCGCAGTTTAGGTGCCAGGTCGTTCCTCATGTTGAGTTCTCAACCTAGGTACATGTAACTGCTACATTAAGAGATGTTTGTTTTGTTTAGAGAAAATGGAACGTCAGGAACTAGTTCGTTTCTCATGAACATTGTCTGGTGAGATTCACCTGAATTTAGACCTTTCCACATTCATGGTCAAAGTTGGCCAGCATTCATGCCACTTGGCTAATGTTTGGTGTTATGAAAATGATGTCATTAGAAAAACGGAGGTGTAGTTTTCAACCGTCTATCTTCACTCCTAATCCTTACCATTCCGTCATAGGATGTTCCAATACCCATCTCTTTACCAGTGAATACTTCCTGCCATCAATGTCTCCAGTTTCCCTCCAGCCACCACCCCTATTCCCCACCCCCACCCCAGCCTGCCTCTACAGGCCGATGGTTTTGAATCATTGACAATATCTCTAGCTTCAATGTCATGAAGGGTTCTTATTTATGTTTTTTTCTCAAAAATAATGGATGAATTCAAGTCTGATGTCAAGATCATTAATCCATTTTGATTTGACTATTGTGCATGATATTAGAAAGGATCTGAATTATTTTTGTGTTTCTGTGGGGGGTAGGGGGCGGGGTAGGGGGGGAAATGTTACTGACCAGTTTCCCAGCACCATTTGTTGAAGAGGATTTCCTTGCTCCACTTCATACTTTTTGCTCCTTTATTGATGACTAAATGTTCATATACCTTGGGATCTGTCTCTGAATTCAATTCTATTCCATTCGTCTAGGAGCCTATACTTAAATTCCAGTATCACAGTTTTATTATTTGATTATTACAACTTTGTAATATAGTTTAAAGTTAGAAAAAGAAAAAACTCCCATATTTTTCCCTGTTATTGCTTAGCTATTTGGGGGGGCGGGGTGGGAGGTGTTTCTCTCTATAAAATTTAAGAGTGTTTGATCTATGTCCTTAAAAAAATATGGCAACCACAGTGAATCTATATAGTGCTTTATGCAAGACTATCATTTAAATAATACTAAACCTTCATGAACAGGGGATGCATTTCTGTTTTCATGTGTCCCCTTTAATTAACTTAAGAAGTGTTTTAGAGTTTTCTTTGAACAAATCTTTCACCTCTTTTCTTAAGCTGATTCCCAGGTACTTGATTTTCTGAGGCACATTTGTGAGTGATATTCATTTCTCTCTTAAAGCCATGGATTTCTCTGCGTTGATTATATAGCCTGACACTTTACTGTACAAATCTATTGTATCTGGGTCCTTTTTTGTGGAGTATCTAAAGTTTTCTTAGTATAGAATCATGTGGTGTATAGAAAGTGAGAATTTTACTTCCTGCTTCCTGATATGGATGCCCTAAATAATCTCTTTGTTGCCTAACTGCTCTGGCAAGGACTTCCAAAACCATATTGAATACTGTTTGTGAGAGTGGACTACTTTGTCTCATCCTGATCATACCTGAAGGGTTTTTGGTTTGTTGCCCTTGAGTATGAAGTTTGCTGTGGGCATACGATAAATGACTTTGACTATGTTGAGGAAAGTTTCATCTACCCTCATTTTATTGAGCATTTTTATCATGAATGGGTGTTGAATATTTTTCAAATGCTTTCACTACACCTATTGTATGATACTAGGATATTTTTACTTTTTCTTATACAAATAGAATGTATTACATAGACTGACTTGCATTAAGCAGAGCTAAAAGATTATTTGAGGAGTTGAAATAAACATGGAACTTGGAATAAGCAAAGTTAAACTTATCCCTAATAACAAAAGTTAAATTTGAAAGTCAAATTCTGAACAAAACTGGGTACCAGATAGATTTTAGGACTAGTGAAAAGAGGTGGGACTAAAAGTAGCAGCTTTAGTGAAGTAGTGTGAGAAGAATAAAGCAGTAGAAGAAAAGACCAAATTAAATATCGGGTAACGGTAAATCAAAAAAGCAGAGTGAGCTTTTCCCCCATAACACAATTAACACAATTAATTTCTGCTATTGAAAGTCTCTTTCCTTTCAGAAAAATCCAAGGGGCTAATTAAATCAAATATCTTCAAGCAACAATGAACATATTAAAAAAGATTATTTTGAGTCAAAAGTACAATTACTAAGAACATAAGTACATTAAACTAGGGAAATAAATTAGTTGTAGAAAATAAATAAACGCAAAATTACACCAGAAAAAAAGATTAAATAACAAGTTAATCAAGAAAAAGTAGATTTAGGCTTTAAAGAATGATTTTTGTTCTTCCTTGCCCCCAGTCCCCGACCCCCCAGGTACTCAAAAGCTCAGAGGTGTTTCTCAAAATTTCTCAGCAAGACTGGACTGTGCTCAGTTGGGTGTTGGGATCACCTTTAGTGGTGGTGCTCGGGAACTTAGAGGTCTGCACCAAGCAGTGTTTGTGGGACCACAGATGAAATCAATCGGCCACATGTAATCCATGCACTACAATCCCTGTACTGTGGCCCAATATTTAAATTTTTAACCCAAGGAAATGTTCCAAGTATTAAGTAAACCTTAATTTATACATACAAAGACAACCCCACCCCCCTCCATACACACACACAAACACACACCCCTTAGAGATCAGGAGAATTGACCAAATGATCAACTCTGATAAAGACCCTGGCCAAGTTTTTAGAATCTAAAAATAATTTAAAACCCTCAAGATTTCCTTGGGGCAGGGAGAGAGATATAATAATGCAAAAGTAAGATACTTAGACAAACATCAAACATCATACTTCTTAGGAAACAAATATAAACAAATTGACAAGCAAAGCTACATTTTCAGTAGTTTATAATACTATTATTTCACTCACTTCAGTAGTAATGCATCTGAAAATCTACAGGGAAGAGATAACTTCTTAGAAAAGTGCAATTTAATGAACTTTATTCCTGTAAAAAAGGTTAGCAAACCAATTTGCATAGAAAAATAAAGTTATCAAGGAATTATTTAATAAAGAATCACCAACTCCAGATAACTTCAAGGAGGATCCGGAACATTTAATGACATAAAAATAAAAGTTTGAATGACAGAAAAAAATTAAAAACTCAAGATCACAAAAAAACACAAGTTGTCCTTTAATATGAAAGATATTCAACTTCAGCTATCACTATTTGCATACAATATGACAGAAACTTAGAAAACCCTAAAGACTCTACAGAAAAGCACCTAGAACAATAGGTCTGTAAAGTGGCAGGCTACAAAATCAACACCCAAAAGTCCATGGCTTTCTTATATAAAAAATACAAAATAGAAGAAAGAGACATTAAGAAAACAATCCCATTTACAATAGTATCTCAAAAAATCAATTTTTTGATTTTTCAGAATCAGCTTAACTAAAGAGGTAAAGAACCTATACAAAGAAAATTACAAAACGCTACTTCGAGAAATAAAAAGAGGACACTAACAAATGGAGACACATCCCCTGCTCATGGATAGGGAAGATTAACATTATCAAAATGGCAATACTGCCCAAAGCACTATACAGATTTACTGCGGTCCGTATAAGGATAGCCATGACATTTCTCAAAGAAATAGACAAAACACTCTTGAAATTCATATGGAACAATAAACTCCCACGAATAGCTAAAGCAATCCTTGGGAAAAAGAAGATGGGTGGCATCATCTTCCCCAACTTCAAACTGCACTATAAAGCAGTAGTAATTAAAATAGCATGGTATTGGACTAGAAACAGACCTGCAGACCAATGGAACAGAGTTGAATATTCTGTCACAGACTAGCAAATATATGACCACTTAATCTTTGACAAAGGAGCAAGAAGTGTTAAGTGGAACAATGAAAGCCTCTTCAACAAGTGGTGCTTGGAAAACTGGATAGCTACCTGCAAAAAAATGAACCCTGACCTCTGTCTTGTGCCAGGAACAAAAGTCAGATCACAGTGAATTAAAAACCTTAATATCAGACATGAATCCATAAGATACATGTAGGAAAATATAAGCAGAACCCTCCAAAACATTTGAAGCTAAAAGCTTCTTTAAGGATAAACTACTGACCAAGCAAGTGGAAACAAACATAAACAAATGGGACTACATCAAACTAAGAAGCCTCTGCACTTCAAAAGAGTGACTAAAATACAGAGAGCCCACAGAATGGGAAATAATATTTACCCAATATTCAAAGGATTAATATCCAGGATATATAAAACACTAGTAGAATTGTACAAGGAAAAAACCCCAACCCCATCAAAAAAATGGGGAGAAGAAATGAAGCTTCCTCAAAAAAGAAATACAAATGGCCAAAAGGCACATGAAAAAGTGCTCAACATTGCTAGTCATCAGGGAGATGCAAATCAAAACAACAATGAGATATCATCCCACACCACAGAGACTGGCACACATTCAAAAGAACAAAACCAACCAGTGCTGGCATGGTTGTGGGGGAAAAAGGGATATTCTTTCACTGTTGGTGGGAATGCCAACTGGTCCAGTCTTTCTGGAAAACAATATGGACAGTCCTTCAAAAACTAAAAATTGAGCTTCCATATGCCTCCCAATATCACTTCTGGGAACATATCCCGAGGATGCAAAAAAGCACAGCAGAAATGACATCTGCACCTACATATTCATTGCAGTACTGTTCAACAATAGCCAAAATCTGGAAACAACCCGAGTGCCCGAGAACAGACGACTACTTAAAGAAACTTTGGTACATCTACACAGTGGAATACTATGCTGCTGTTTGAAGAGATGAAGTCATGAAATTTGCTTATAAGTGGACAGACACGGAGAGTATCATGCTAAGTTTAATCAGTCAGAAAGAGAGGGACAGACATAGAAAGACTGCACTCATTGTGGAGTATAAATTAACATGAGGCTGACAGCCAAGAACAGTAGACACAAGGGCCAGGAGGATTGCTCCATAGTTGGAAACCTGCCTCATGAGCGGGGGGAGAAGGCAGCTGGAATAGAGAAGGGATCACTAAAAAACGATGATTGGAGGGATTGGTTGGGATGGGAGATGTGTGCTAAAGGTAAAGGACCAAATATAATAACCTCTCAATATCTGTATGGCCCCAAAGTAGAGAGATAATATGAGGGAAATTGTGTGCCATGGAGGCAGGAAGAGGGTGCAAAAAGCGGGGTATACTGGGGAGATTGGTGGTGGGGAATGTGCACTGGTGGAGGGATGCGTGTTTGATCATTGTGAGAGTGTAATCCAAACATGAAAGCTTGTAACTGTATCTCACAGTGATTTAATAAAAAAAAGAAAGATATTCAACTTCAGTCAGGTAGAGAAATGCAACTAAGCTATAATGAATTTATGCTCCTTCTTATCAGACTGGCAAAATTCAAAATTTGACAATTATTAGTAAAACATAGTGGAAAGAGTGTAAAGTGAACTTTCACAACTTTGTAGAAAGGCAATGTCTAATAAAACCACACACAGAAATAAAAAAATTCAGTTTCTGATTGTTTTGCCTGGTGCCTGTGCCCAATGCACACAAGTAGAATATTGAACAGTATGCCCAAGTACACTACCTAACAAAGCCAATGCTTGTCCCCACCCACAAGATAACCTCCCCCTCCCCCACAAAACCCTCCCTCTAAAGGGTGGGGCCACTAATAAAACCTTAAGACACTTCCCTCCTTCATACCCACAGGGAACACACCTTGACCTCTTGTTCTGACTGCACACTGAAATAGCTCGGCTACCACCAACCACACTGTGCTAATATTAACTTAACCTGAGCTTCAGTCCACATCCCCTCAGAAACAAAGAGGCAGCTGTGTGGTGAGAAATAAATAACAGGACCCTACATTAAAGACAGCAGCAGCAGAGCCCAGGTTATAAAATGGCTTACTGGACTGAGCGCAAGAAGCTCTACCGACTGGATAGTAGCATCAGTTTTGTTTAGCATAAGTTCAAGAGGGAAGTTAGAGAGCACCACCAAGTAGTTCCCCAGATAAGTCCTGGCAGTGGGGGGCCTGGGGAGCGCTGAGAATTGGACCCAGAACCATAAGTGACAATGGGAAAGTGGCACAGAAGCCCACGGGGCTTAGGGAGTAGAGAGAGCAACCCTGATGATTCAAAAGCACTAACCAAGCCAGGCCCTGTATGTGGGTTCCAGGACTAAAATCTCCAGGCCGAGTGGCAGCAGAGGCACGGGCTGTCCCTCCCCAGCTTCCCACCGGCCCCATGGTCTAGCTGTCACACCCACAAGCTCCCGCCCGGCGTCATCTTAGCGCACCAATAGCCCTGGCCCAGAGATGCCCAACTGAATCCCCAAATGGACTAGTGCCCTACAGAGATGTTTCTGGAACCCAACCATCTACAATCTAGGATTCAAGGCAGGGTGAGGACTGGGATGGAAGGTGGGGAGGTACTGGGGACATTGGTGGTGGAAACTGTGCACTGGTGGAGGATGGGTGTTAGATTATTATATGCCTGAATCTCAAACATAAAGGCTTTGTAACTATCTCACAGTGATTCAATAAAATTAAAAAAATAAAAAGTACTAACCAGCTGGATAACCTCTCAGATAAGGATTTTAGAGAAGAAATGTTGGGAATGGTTAGTAAACTCAAAGAATAATACAGGTGTCAATAAAGGAAAAGCAAGTATGAGAGCAAAGTGAGAAATGAAAAATTCGGTGGAAGACTTTGGCAACAGAGTAACAGCAGCCAAGGATAAAATCAATAAGCTCCAATATGAGATGCAGGAGAACTTCTTAAAAACAACAAAAGATAGAAAAAGTCTCAAGATAAATTAATAGTAGAGAGAACTCTGGGATAAATTCAAGAGGAACAAAATAAAAATCACCGGAATCCCCATGAAATAAAAAGGCAATCCCAATGAAGAAATAGCCAAAAATCTCACAGCTAAGTTTCCAGAATTGAGGAATTTGCACCTAACATTCAAGATGCCTAAAGGGCACCAGCCAAAAGAAACCCAAATAAAAGTATTTCAAGACACATAATAATCAGAATGATGAAAGCGAAAGAATGATGAAGGGTATAGAATGTTAAAAGCAGCAAGATCAAAGAAAGAAATGAAACAGGAGTATATCCATAAGATTCACAGCAGATTGATCACGTGAGATCCTACAGGTGTGAAGAAAACAGCAGGGTTGGTGGGGAGGGAAGCTGGATGGACACTGGTGAACGGAATCAGGCACTGGTGATGGGATTGTTGTTGGAACTTGTATGCCTGAAAGTCAATCATGAATAATTTTTTATATCAAAGTGCCTTAAAAATTCAAGTTTTAAATAAAATAGTATGTCCCTTGACATAACAACCCAATTTATGGGAATTTATTCTGAGTGTACTTCAAATAAAACAGAAATACATGTTTATTCATTATAGAATTTGTAATTTGGGAAAATACAATAAACAAACTAAACTCAAGCAGAGAAAACTATGTACCTATACAAGGAATGAAAGGTTACAATTGAAAGGAGAGAGAAAAATGAGGAAGAGAGTGTGCCGCACTGTGAATTTACATGGACTGACTTCTGGATCTCCCGAGTGGAAAAATAGCAACTCTATAAGAACATGTATGTCGAACAACCAAAATCCACATGGAAATATACTCAAATTCACTACTCTCAAATGCAAATGTAAATCATGAGACAACGCTTTGTATATACAAGTATGTCTATTAAAAAATAGGCATCAACAAGTGTCAGTAAAGATGTTGAGCCGACTGGCTCAGCCATTTTTGAAAACAATATTTCCATTCTTAAGGAGGTGTGTAAATTTTAGTATAGAAATGCACTGATAAAGTTGTTCTTTTTAAAAGACCATGTATGCATATAGTGACCAGCTTTCCCAGCTTGTTGGATTCCCTTGCCCAGTTTTACTAGAGTTCCATTCCAAGAAACTTCTTAGTCCTTAAACAAATTGGGACACTTGATTTACATGCTACTTCTTGTATAAGAAAATTTGTATAATAAAATATATTTTATTACTTAAGAAACAAAGGGGACAGTTTATCAAAATCCTATGAAGATGGATACCCCCAGAGTCGGGATGGGGAGCAGGGCAGAAAGAGTAGTGACACCTCCAAGTATACTTTTTGGTATAGTTCTCTCAGCAGCATTTTAAATCAAAAAAACGGGAAATGTCTGGCATGGAGAGGGAAGACAAGTCTGAAAAATAAGTAAAACATATGACATGATTTATTTTAAATAATTTCAGTGGAAAAAACAATAATCAAGTAGTTTATTAACACAAAACCTAATTATATATCCTCCACTTTGGGCAGAGTATAGATAAGCGCAGGACTTGACAGACTGTATACAATTTTGTAATCTTTTGGGTGTATTCTTTACATTGGTGAGGCGGAAGCAATTCTAGGGACTACTTTTAAGACATAGGAGAAAGAAAGAGGAGAGGGGGGAAGGGAGGAAGAGAGAAAGAGAGAGTGCTTTTTACAGAGGAAGGTAGGGGTGAGTGGGTCAGGAGAAAAACTGGGGACATTAGTGGTGGGACAGGTACACTGATGAAGGGATGGGTATTAGAATATTTTATGACTGAAACCCAGTCATGGACAACCTTGTAACTATATCTGTGATTCAATAAAGAAAAAAAGATACCGCATAGGGTTAACAAGTGAATAAATCAATTTTCTCCTAGGGACCCAGAATTCTAAGCACAGGATATAGAAACATGGGATAGGGAAAGCAAAGAGCACTCTGAGTATGGGCTGGAGTCCACTTTGGCGTGAACTCAATTTATGAGATCAAACATGAGCATATATAAATCTGTATGTTGGTGTGCACAATATACACTTAGGTACATATGTATATGCGCATTCTTTAATGGTGTCTGAATAAGCCTAGAGGAAGATACCTACTCATCAATAAGCACACCCTACAGACACATCTCGTCATCTATGGGTCTTCAATACATTGCAGATTTCAGGTCCTAGAACATCTCTTAAGATAATTAATGCTAAACAAAATAATGGTAGAGGGGGATAATACAGGCAAAAGAGTCAATCTGAAGGAGCTCTTGCTACCAAATAGAAAACAATCTAATTAAAGCACCAAATTAATGAATTTTAAATCACTGAAATGTAGATAACTGGAAGTCCAAAATAATAGTAGAGGACTGGAAAGATAGGACGATGACCAGGCACTTGCTTACACAGGGTTGACCTAGGTTCAATCCCCAGCATCCCATTAGTCCCCTGGGCACTTCTAAGAGTGATACCTGAGTAAGTCCTGAGCACTGCCAGATGTGCCCCACCAAGCTTCCCAAAATAAAAAGGTGTCTGAGATTACATGTGAATGCATAGGGAAGTATAGATGCCAATGGATTGGGGAAATACAATTACAAATACAGATGATCCCTACATATAGGAGAATGTTCAGTCAATAGGTACATGAAGAAATGCTAAAGCTGGAAAAATAGTATCAAAGAATAAATTACAACATCAATGGATGCTAAATTCTGGGAGGAAATGAGAAATTTTCATGAGTATACAATCTCCCACAGATTACATATTCAATGCAAAAAAACCAAAAAAGCATTAGTCTAGGGACTTGGGACTGGGTACAGAAGTTATGGAGCAAGCCTAGTACGCAGCTGGCCTGGGTTCTGTGATCTCCAGAGCACTTCCTGCTATAGTCCTTGAGGGGGTCCTAAACACCACCAAGTATGGTCATGGAGGTCAGCAGCCTTGACTGGGCAACTGGGTAATCCCTGGCACCACAGAGCCTGTGCACATCATAGCCTCTAGCCCTTATCCTGAACTTGACTGAGAATCTCAGGTGGGCCTGGGCCCTATACATAAGACAAAATTAACAATCACCAATGAGAAACAGCAATGAAAATGCATACCTCTGAGAAACTGATGACACTGAATCATCAATATTGAATTTTTCTAAGAACATGTAACCTGACAATAATTAACCTCAATGAGGAACACCCTATTTAAAAGGCAGACACAAGACTTATTTCACAGAAACGTCACTTAAATACCATCAAAGATAAAAGGGAGTCATGTAAATGATGTAAAGACTTGAGAGGGTTGGGGCTGGAGCGATAGCACAGCGGGTAGGGCGTTTGCCTTGCACGCGGCTGACCCGGGTTCGAATCCCAGCATCCCATATGGTCCCCTGAGCACCGCCAGGGGTGATTCCTGAGTGCATGAGCCAGGAGTGACCCCTGTGCATCGCCGGGTGTGACCCAAAAAGCAAAAAAAAAAAAAAAATTTGAGAGGGCAAATCAGGTCTGAGGAGATAGGAACTACAGTGGGTAGGGCCTCGAGAGGGCTGACCCCAGCTCAATCCCTAGACCCCACAGAGACCCAAAGACCCTCCAGGAGTGATCCCTGAGTGCAGTGCCAGGGGCAAGCCCCGAGAACCACCAGGTGTGGCATGAAAAACAAACAGGCAAATGAAACAAACGAAAATCAAAGTATACAATTTTTTAATTTTGTACTATTTTTTTCCCTTTATACCACCCTCTCATCCTTTGTAATATTATTCTTGCAAATATTCTGTAAGTTTGAACTCACTTCCATTGGGTTGCCAACCCCATGTTTTACCCAAAAAAGCTTTATTAATATGAAATCATTTAGAACTATAATTTTCAAAACCTTTAATGTCTAATTATTTTAGTTATCTAAAATAATGACCTTCAAATAAAGACTTTTAAAATCGAAAAAAAATCACTGAAGGCCAGAGAGAGCACAGTGTGGCTGGGCACTTGTCTTGTGTCCCCATGCCCCGTTAGGACTGATCCAAAAGCAGGGCCAGGAATAAGACCCTCATCTCACCAATGTATTTGAGCTACATTTTCTCATTTTCCTGTGCTGTTAACAAGGAGAGCTCTGTTCACATCACTGAACATCAGTACTTCAGTACTCTAAACAAGATGTGCTTTCACAATACTAGAAGGGTACTGAGTGGAATCTGGAGACAAGGGTTAGAAAAATACATTCAATGAATGCTTTATATCCATGGTGGTGAAAGGATTTTTTTTAAAAAATAAATTCTTATTGCTTTATTATCTGATAAAATGAAAATTAGCTCCCCTTAGAAGTTCTTTGGACATTATATCACATAATTTAGTATACTGATATCACACACACACACTCACTAAAATACACACACACACACACACACACACACACACACACACACACACACACCCCTATGCATTTTTCAAGTAAAGAAATGTTAAACAGATGTAAACTATTTATTGAATATTTGCCACCAAATATTGTTAAATACATTATCTTGCAGCATATCGCTTTCAAGTTAAAATGTCAGAAACAAACACCAATATTTACAATTCTTTTAAGGAATGTTATATAATGACACATTAAGGCGTAAATTCTTTTGGCTTATAATTCTTAAAAGAATGATAATAGCAAAAGTGATGCAAAATCTTGTGTGAGATTATGATTAAGCTACATTTTACAAAAATATGGTGTAAGATGGCAATAATCCCATTCCATATCCTGGATTAGACCCCTTCAGGAGGGACTGATAATTTATACAGTCAAACTTTAAAATTTACAGATAAAGGCAGTTCAATACTGCCACTGAGAAGTACATCTCAACATATACAACTCTCAGGCCACAGTTTTGAAGGTCTGAAGTATCAAGTTGGTTTGATGAATTAGTCGGTTGGCACTTATGAACACATTTATTGCCCTGTTTGAAAAAAAAAAAAATTCATTAAAAAATCCTTTAAAGATATTTATATTTGATGTCATCTACCAACAGTAAGGTAAACTGTATCAATTTAAAAAGTAAACACAAGTTAGTATTGACTATAATTTATATTCCATCTTGGGACTGGAATAGTCCTGCGTCATTTGAAACTGTCTAGGAATTACTGCCCCCTAGTGGTTCTGGATGGCAGTAAGGTATTGGAGGGATGCCATGATAGGTGGTGCCTCAATAGTTTATAGTCAGAATATAAACATTGGTCAAAGAGGACTCAGAAGTGGTCTCCAGCAGTAATGTCACAGAAGCTACCAAATAAAATTTGTTAGGGTGTAGACTCAAAACTTGTGTATCAATGGGAATGACACTTAAAATTATTCTAAAAAGGTTACAATTTCTCTTCTTTCCTCAAAGAGAAAAAGTGAAAACACCAAACTACTTTTAGAATTAATCTACTTTGAAAAAAATATAATTCCAATATTTGGGTACTAACATATAAAAATATGTTCTTTAAAAATTATTTTGTATTGGAGCTGGAGAGACACACAGCTGACCCAGGTTTGATCTCTGGCACCCAAGATGGTCTCCCAAGCTCTACCAAGAGTGACCCCTAAGTGCAGAGTCAGGAAGGAGTAAGCCCTGAGCAATACTGGGTATGGCCCCCCACTAAACAAAACAAAACAAAAATTACTTTGTATTGCACCACATCTCCTGTCAGCCCATCTTCACTGGGACTAGAGGATGCCCTAGTCTCACTGTATAGGCTCATCCAATCTCCTAGCAGCTTAGCTAAAGCTTCTATCTTCACCCTAGACAATTCTCAAAATAGAAGTACCAGAAAAAATTAATTGAATCTAAGAAAATTCTATACATATTGAAAAATGGCATTAAGATCAGACTCTAGTATTAATTTTCAGTCTTGATGAAAAGGCAGAAATACTCCTAGTACCTTATTCATACATATTATTCACTATAAAAATGTAAAGCTGCTGCTAAATGAAAAAGAGTAATAGGGAGTGAAAAATCCACATATGGAACCATTTTAGATTAATAAAAACTAGGTTAGTTCTGAGAACTTGTAGTTATGAAGTACTAATTCCATTATTAATATGCAACAAAATAGAATAAAAATGAAAAAATGATTCCAGCATGTAAGTTATTTTTCTCATGTGTTTTTGGTTATTTAGGCTTAACCAGAAAACCCAGACAAAATACAGATGTAAGTTTATTTTAAGAATACACCTCCAAAAAACCCAAACACCTCCTAACATTTCCTCTAGATAAATAGCAGTATAAAACAATACAAAAACCATTAGTGGAATTTATTTTAATACCTTTTATCAATGACACTTTTATCCACTTGTACCTTTGAAAATTAACTGAACAATCTGATATTTCTATAAATTGTCACAGCAAAATTTTAATAATTTGACATGCATATATGTATGCTAGAACTTTCAGTGGTAGAGTAGGATCTTAGATAACAGCTATTCAATTTACATGAAATAATTACTCAGATAATTTTTCTGACTGCAAGTAGTATTAGAAAATGTTCCTGTCCAGGACTGGAGCATCACAGCACTGCGGGTAGGGCGTTTGCCTTGCATGCAGCAACCCAGGTTTGATTCCTGGCATCCCATATGGTCCCCTGAGCACCGCCAGGAGTATTTCCTGAGTGCAGAGCCAGGAGTAAGCCCTGTGCAATGTCGGTATGACCCAAAAAGAGAAAAAGAAAAAAAACAGAAAATGTTCCCGTCCAATAATTTTCTAGCTTTCTACCTGAGGAACAAAGAAACTTCTATATGGTATAACGTAGCAAAAGACATGCCTCTGTATAATTTTAAATACATTTCACATATGTAAAAAACATAAATTTCTTGGTTTTCTGGAGTGTTCTAAAGTCAACTGTATGTAAGATCTTAAAATTGCTAAATTATTTTAAATACAATTTAAATATTTTGCAAATAGCACTGTCGTTCCACTGTTCATCAATTTGCTCGAGTGGGCACCAGTAACGTCTCCACTGTGAGACTCGTTACTATTTTTGGCATATCAAATACGCCACGGGTAGCTTGCCAGGCTCTGCTGTGCGGGCAGGATACTTCCAGTAGCTTTCTGAGCTCTCCAAGAGGGACGGAGGAATCGAACCCAGGTCGGCCACGTGCAAGGCAAACACCCTACCCGCTGTCCTATCATTCCAGTCCATTTTGTAAATATTTTAAAATAATGTAATTTACCTTTTCTTGTTAGCTCCTGATTTACAGAATGACACCATATAAGCCCCCTCCTTGTACCACAATAAATCACAACCTTTGCAGCATTTTAAAATCATCTAGAACATTTTCACAAAACATTTCACAACACCGGGGTGGGACCTTACATCTGTGAATCTGAATACGAAGCTGCCTGACCTGCACAGCGAGGCCAGATACTGCCTGAGTAGCAACCGGGGCCCTCTTGAATATTGCTTGAGAGCTCCCATCCACCAGAAACACCTAAACCCTGACTCAGCTTCAGGTAAACAATCAGAATTTTGGAAGTTTGTTTCCAACTCTGAATTAAATTTTGACAAAAAAACCGAGATGTAATCATCAGGGTATCAGCTAGTGATAAGGCTGCTACTAAACTAGGCCTGGAAAGAGACAGTTAAGACATTAACTGACCCCTAGTGATTCAAATGTGCAAAAGGGAGTACAGGGATACTAAGACTGGCCTTGCACAAAGCCAACACCAGTAACCCCAGCACCCTATACCATCAGTGAGGAGGAGCCCCTGAGCACTGACAGGTGTGCCCTCTCCCCAGCACCCCCGCAAAAAAAAAACCCAAACTCTAATATGCAAACAGGACTGAAATCACTACTTTCATTTTACTGCAGAAGCTCTCAGTAAACCTGCACCATCACTAACACCCAGAAACTTCTTAGAAGTAATCGTCTGTGGGTCCAGACATAAATGATCAAGAACTCCTGGGGAGGCAGCCTCAAAGCAATCTGGACTTTACCAAGCCCTTCAAACAAATTCTGATGCTATTCAAGTTTGAGACCAAACTTGAATTAATTTCACGGGTTTGTGAAGTTATTCAGTAATCTAACTCTCATTCATTAGGTCTAAGGCCTTAAACTAAGAACATTTTTACATTTTGAAGTGGCAAACTACAGGTAAAAAAAGGTATGAATCTCAAAATATCGTAGTCTGTGTGAGACCCTGAAGTTGATCTACAAGTACACAAACACCTTCCCATCACCAGGTGCAGTCCCTATCTAAAACCAAATGACTTTCAAAGATTACCAGGAAAAAAAAAACCAAAAAAACAGTACTTATGTGACAGGTGAAAATCATATGAAATTCAAATTTTGGTTGTAAGGCCGCTTTTTCATTCTAAGAGTAGAGGTGAAGTGGGCCATAAAACCAACAAATCTAAAACATCTCATCCCTTTTCAGAAATATTTGCTCTAGACTAATGTTACAGCTGGATTCTCAACCATTCACTTTAATTTTTTGGGGGGTTTGTGGATCCACACTTGGATTCACTCCTGTGTGCAGGTCGGCTGTGCGCAGGGCCAAGTGTCAAGACCTGCACTATCTTTCTGGCCTCTAATTGGCTATTTTTAATAATCAACCTTAATTAGTCTTGAGTGTGAATAATAATTTAATATGACTATAATATATGAAAGTACATTAATCTTAAAAGGATGAGAAATGACAATACTTACTTGCCATCTTTAAAATAGGTTTTCAGAGTATCACTGAAACTTTTGGAGTACTTTACAAATTCTTTCTTTTGGTGTTCAAGTGCCTACAGATATTAAAAAAAAAGAAAAGAAAAATACTAAATAGCACAAAACTAAAGCCAGGGACAGCAGGTTACATAGCAGATAGAATGAACAGATACGTTTTAGGAACACAGACATTAAATAGACATGATAGCATATTCGAGGACAAATTTGTGAATAATGATATAAACATCTAGGGAGGCAGACAATAAGAATGCTTTCAAACTTACCCTGCGGTTCTGGTATTGATATTTCTTAAAGACATTATTCACTGTATCAAGAAGTTCTTTTATTGCACTAGCTATATCCCTGTTGAAAAAGTTAAAAGGAATCTTCATAAAATGAGTTATATGTGAAAGAAGTTTGAACATACATTACTAAGAATTATACATTACACTATTAAATTCCATATGAATATCTTATCATACTGTGTCAGATGTTGAATCAGGTGTTTGAATTAGCACCTTCTGGAACCTGACTTCTCTTGCACTGCTTAAACATTCCATAAGTAACACCAACCTTCCTAAATCAGTAAGTAGTATTTCAGTCAGCACTGCTTACTCAGATTTATAAGAATTTACTTCTACCTTTCACCTTTTCCAGTTAAAATGTTTTTTCCCCTCTGGCTAACATAGTTGAATTCAAGCTGTCACATTCCTCATTTTTGCTAACTCACTTAATATTTTAATGATATGAAAATATTGTAAATATATGTAAACCAAATAAAAATTTGGTTCCCCACGCAACTTATTTTTGTATGTGCCAACATTTCAATTTACAAACCTGATAGGTGTGAAGCTTAAGAAAAATTAATTTTCCCTCAGAGTGGTTCTAATATTTTAAGATTATCTTAAGCCTTTATCAAAAAATAGCATCTTCTTCTCTTCCAAACTTTCACTAGGAAAATATTTAAATTTTTGAGACAGTATTAGGATATTCTCCTATTTCAACCTTTCTAGCATACGCTATTTGGCCATGCAACACCTCCCTCCCCTGCTAAGAAGACAGAAAGTCAGTAAATCTGGGCAGGGCTGATCAGTGGGTAGGGTGCTTGCCTTGCACATGCTGACCCAGGTTTAATAGCCTGTACTACATATGGTCTTCCAACCTTGCCAGGACTAAGCCATGAGTGTGCTGGTGTGGCCCAAAACCAAAAAATAAAATATTTCTTTGATATTTTTTATATGTCAAACATTGATACCAGGCTGAAATATTAAAACATTAAAGTCAAAAAGTAAGACAATAAATGTTACACAGATAATCTGTCCGCTAATTTTGAAAGTACGTTTTCAATTTATTTTTTGGGCATCATTTAAAAAGAGCAGTTGAGGGGCTGGAGCGATAGCATAGCAGGTGGGGCGTTTGTCTTGCACGCGGCCGACCTGAGTTCGAATCCCAGCATCCCATATGGTCCCCTGAGCACTGTCAGGGGTAATTCCTGAGTGCAGAGCCAGGAGTGACCCCTGTGCATCACCGCATGTGACCCAAAAAGCAAAAAAGAAGAAAAAAAAAAAAGAGCTGTTGAAAGTTCCACAACTGATCCTTTTATTTATCGATCAAACCAAGTCAAGTCTTTTTGCAAACACTGGGCACAAATATCTACCCTGACTCATAAAACAGTGATAAAACAGTGTCATAGGACATTCTATATATTATTATGAGGAAATGCTTCTAACAAATATTCACAATACATAAAGTACTCACAAAGCTCAACAGCAAAAACAACCCTATCAAAAATGTTAAGAGCTAAACACACTTCCACAAAGGAGACATAAACAGCAGACAGGCACCATTTGTAAAAGAATTCATCGTCACTGATTATTCAGTAATGCAAGTCAAAATAACAATGAAAGATAAACTCATACCAGTGACAATGGCTTATACTCCAAAAGCCTAGAAAAGTCATTCAGTGCTCCTCAGGATGTTGTGAAAAAGGACGACTCATTCACTCCTGGTGAGACTGTAAACAACCTCTATGGGAAATACCCTGGAGACTTATATCTCCAAAACACTAATTCAAGAATATATGTGCATACCTATTATTTTCGTTGCAGAACTATGTAACAGCTAAAATCAGGAAACAACTCAAGAGTCCCAACAGTGGCTGCATTAGAAAACTATGGCATAGAAAACTATGGCATAAGGTACATGGAAGAAAATGTAGGCAAAACCGTCCACGACTCTGAAGCTCAAGGCATCTTCAAAGATGAAATACCACTGACAGAGCAAGTAGAAGCAACGATAAACAAATGGTAAGCAAATGAAACTACATGAAACTAAGAAACTTCTGCACCTCGAAAGAAACAGTATCTAAGATAAAGACAGCCCATGGAATGGGAAAAATTCTTTACCCAACACCCATCTGATACAGGGTCAATACCAAATTATACAGGACACCGGCAGAACTTTTAAAGAAAAAAACAAACAACTCCATCAAAAACTGGGGAGAGGAATTGAACAGAAATTTACTCAAAGATGAAATTTGAATGGCTAAAAGGCACATGAAAAAATACTTATTTTTCACAATATCACTATCATCAAAGCTGGAGTGATAGCACAGTGGTAGGATGTTTGCCTTTTACACGGCCGACCTGTGTTCGATTCCTCCCCCCCTCTCAGAGAGCCTGGCAAGCTACTGAGAGTATCATGCGTGCACGGCAGAGCCTGGCAAGCTACCCGTGCGTATTGGATATGTCAAAAACAGTTAACAACAAGTCTCACAATGAGAGATGTTATTGGTGCCCGCTCGAACAAACCGATGAGCAACGGGATGACAGTGATTTACACTATCATCAGGGAGATGCAAATCAAAACAATAATGAGATATTATCTTACACCAGAGACTGGTACACATCCAAAAGAACAAGAGTAACCAGACTGGCACGGGTGTGGGGAGAAAGGGACTCTCCTTCATTGTTGGTGGGAATGCTGACTAATTCAGCCTTTTTGGAAAATATGGACATTCCTCAAAAAATTAGAAATTGAGCTCCCATTTGACTCAGCAATGCCACTTCTGGGAATATACCGAGGGGGCTGAAAAGCACACAGCAGAAACATCACCTGCACTCCTATGTTCATTGCAGCACTATTCACAACAGCCAGAATCTGCAAACAACCTGAATTCCTGAGAACAGACGAATGGATGAAGAAACTATGGCACATATACACAATGGAATACTATGCAGCTGTTACAAAGAATTAAGTCACAAATTTTGAAAGAAAATATACATTTAAAAAAATCCTGTTCACAATCTTCCCTCAGAAAAGCAAGTACCTTGGAATCAGATTAACTTGAGAGGTGAAGAACCTGTACAAAGAAAACTACAAACATTACTTCAAGAAATAAAATAGAACATGAGAAAATGGAGACAGCCTCTGCTCATGGACCGGGGAGACTGACGTTGTCAAATGGCAATACTCTCCAAAGCACGATACAGATTCAATGCATTCCCTATTCAGGACAGCCATAACATCTTTCAAAGAAACAGATCAAACACTCCTGAAACTCATATGGAACAACAAACCCCCACAAACAGCTAAAGTGATCCTTGGGAAAAAGAACATAGGAGGCATATCAGTTTCCCCAAACTCAAACTGTATTACCACGCAGTAAAACAACATGGTACTGGAATAGACAGACACTCGGACCAATGGAATAGAACTGAATATCCTGACATAGACCTATAAATATATGATCACTTAATGTTTAGTAAAGGATTAAAAACTGTGAAGTTGAGCAAGGAAAGCCTCTTCAGAAAGATGTTCTGGGCAAACAGGGCAGCTACTATAAACACAATAAACGCACACCTTTTTCTAACGCCATGAACAAAAATCAGACTGAAATGGATTAATGAACTCATTATCAGACCTTATTCCATAAGGTACATGGAGGAAAATGTGGGCAGAACCCTTCCTGATACTGAAGCTAAAGGTGTCTTCAAAGATTGACCAAGCAAGTGGAAGCAAAGATAAACATCTGAACTACATTAAACCAGGAAGCTTCTGTATCTCAAAAGAAACAGGGACTAAGATACAAAGACAGTCCATGGAATGAGAAAAACTATTTACACAATATACATCTGATAAGGGGTCAATATCCAACTGGTAGAACTTTACAAGAAAAAAACATCCAGCCCCATCAAAAAATTGGGAGAAATAATTAACAGAAGATTCCTTAAAGAAGAAATACAAATGGCCAAAAGATAAATGGAAAAAAAATGCTCTACATCACTAATCATCAGGGAGATACAAATCAAAAGAAAATATTATCTTACACCACAGAGATTGGCACACATCCAAAAGAACAAGACCAATGAGTGCCGGCTCAGATGCAGCAAGAAAGGGACTCACATTTTTTTTTTTTTCTTTTTGGCTTTCTAGGTCACACCTAGCAATGCTCAGGGGTTACTCCTGGCTCTGCACTTAGGAATTATTCCTGGCAGTTCTCGTGGGACTGTAAGGGATGGGTGGAACAGAAACTGGGTCAACCATGTGCAAGGCAAATGCTGTACCCATTATGCTATCATTCCAGCCCCCTCACATCATTGTCGGTGGGAACACAGACTACTTCAGCCTTTTTAGAAAACAATATGACATTACTCAAAAAGACTAGATCTGAGTTCACATTTGACCCAGCAATACCACTTCTGTGCTACGTTCTGGGAGCCCAAAAACTCACAGCAGAAACACCATCTACACGTCTATGTTCATTGCAGCACTATTTGCAATAGCCAAAATCTGGCAACAACCAGAATACCTGAGAACAAACATATGGATAAAGAAACTATGGTGCACCTACACAATGGAATACTACGAAGCTGTTTGGAAAAATGAAGTCATGAGATTTAAAATTGGATGGACATGGGAAGGATCATGCTGAGTGATATGAGTCAGAAGGAGGACCGATATAAAATGACTACACTCATTTGTAAGATACACACACACACACACACACACATATAAAATGAGACGTACTTGTATGTGTGTGTGTGTGTGTGTGTGTGTGTGTGTGTGTATGATGAGACTAATAGCCAAGGCCAGGAAAAACAGGGGCCAGGAGGACTGGTCCATGGGTGAAAGCTTGCCACAACTGTGTGGGGAGCAAAGGGCACTTAGGATAGAAAAGGGACCTGTATAATAACAGCTAGAAATTATCACTGAGGTCAAGAACTGAGTATGGAAAGCAGGTCAAGGAATACATATGGAAATTTTTTCGGTATCTGTATTGCAAACTATAATGCCCCAAGACAGGGTGGGGCAGGAAGGAAACTGGGGACACTGGTGGTGGGAAATGTGCATTGCTGAAAGGATTAGTGTTGGAACATAACATGACAGAAACCCAATCATGAATAACTTGGTAACTGTGTATCTCACTGTGGTTCAATAAAAGACAAGAAAAGAAATTAAGAGTGTACCTGGTATACAGAAAATAATTTAAAAAACAATTCTTAACATATTTAAAAATATGTTAACTCAGTCATCATGAAATTACAAACTTATTAATCACTGGGTTTCAGGCATGTTGGTACAATGTTCCAAAACTCCTCGCTTCAGTGTTCACTGGCCTCCAGCAATACATACCCCCTACTTCCATCGCAATTTGGTTCCCACCCACCAGTCTGCTTCACGAGATGCTTATTGAATTTTTCTTTCAAGTTTTCATACTGAGATTTAAGATACTATGGATAACAGGGTTTCATGCAGAACTCTTGATCACCTTCCAACACTACCTCTTCCTCCTGGCTGAAGGCTTTCTTCCACAGATGCTGTGCCTTCCCTCTCCTGTCCCCCAGCATGCTCAACTGGCATGTTTTCTAGTGAATGCCAGTTTTTATGTTGTTTTCACTGTCTTTGGGTATTCATTATTCCATCATCATATTTCTTTATATCCTGCGTAAGAGATTATTATGTCTGAGAGATCTGTGTATTTCTCCCTCTGACAAACTTCACTGATACTCTGATGATACTCTCCAGCTTCCTCCATGTTAGCAACACATTGCATGCCTTTTCTTTTCTTCTGGCTGAGTAGTATTCCACTGTGTATATGTACAGTGGTTTCTTTATCCATTCATCTATTCTTGAACACTTGAGTTGTTTCCATGTTTGGGTAACAAATATAGTGGTGAAAATGTCTTCTATTTTGTTTTTGGTATATAGTTTTTCTGTACCCCAATATATCCCAGGGGTATATTCTAAGAAGTAGAATTGCTGGGTCAAATGGAAACTCAATTCCTACATTTTTTTAGGCATGTCTATATATTTTTTTCAGAAATGCAGGAGCAGTCAACATTATGATCATCAGTGAATGAGTCACCTTCCCCCCACATCCATGCCAGTACTGGGTTCCTTGTTTTATTTGCTTCTCCCTAATCATTAGTGTCGCAGAGCAATTTTTTCCATGTACTTTTGGCCATATGTATTTCTTCTTTGAGGAAGTTTTTGTTCATTTCTCCTCCCCATTTCTGATGCGGTTGGAAGGGTTTTCTTTTGTAAAGTTCTATCAGTGCATATTAACCCCTTATGAGTACTGAGTAAATGATTACTCCTATCCTGGTCATTGTTTCCTTCGAGGTGCAGGAGCTTCTTAATGTAGTCCTATTTGTTTATCTCCACTTCCACTTGCTTGGTCAGTGGTGTTTGAACCTTAAAGATGCCTACAGCTTCACTGTCATGCAGAGTTCTGCCTATGTTTTTCTCTCTGTGCATTATGGATTCAGGTCTGATATGAAGGTCCTTAAACTACTGAGTTGACTTTTGTGTATGGCATTAGAAAGAGGTCTGAGGTTTTTGTTGTTTTTTTCCCATGCAGATGATTAGTTTTTTCCCAACACTACTTGTTGGAGAGGGTTTCCTTGCACCGCCTCATTTTTTTTTTTTATCAAATATCAATTTATCTGATACCTGAGGGTCCATCTTAGAATATGCGACTCCATTTAATTGATCCAAGAGTCTGTCTTTATTCCAGTACCATGCTATTTTATTTTATTTTATTAGTTTATTTTTAATTAGAGAGTCAACGTGAGGGTACAGTTACAGATTTATACATTTTTGTGCTCATGTTTCCCCCATACAAAGTTCGATAACCCATCCCTTCACCAGTGTCCATTCTCCACCACCAGTAAATCCAACATCCCTCCCACCATCCCCAGTCCTGTCTCCCCCCATCCCACACTGCCACTATGGCAGGGTCTTCCCTTTTGTTCTCTCTCTCTGATTAGGTGTTGTGGTTTGCAATAAAGGTGTTGAGTGGCCATTGTGTTCAGTCTCTAGTCTATATTCGGCCCGCATCACCCTTCCTGCACATGACCTCCGACCACATTTTACTTGGTGGTCCCTTCCCTGAGTTACCCAGAATGAGAGACCAGCCTCCAAGCCATGGAGACAACCTCCTGAGTACCATGCTATTTTAATTACTACAGTTTTGTAGTAGTGTGATGTTGGAGAAAATGATGTCTTCCAACTTATTTTTCCCAAGGACTGCTTAACTACTGGGGTGTGGGGGAGGTAATGTTCCATGAGATCAGGAGTGTTTAATGATCTGTTTCTTAATCATGGGTATCCTTATAGGGACAGCATTAAATCTCGACAATGCTTTACAAATGATCTTATAATGCTTTTGAATGACCTTAATCTGCCTAATCCATGAGTACAGAATGTGTTTCCATTTTCCTATGTCTTTTATTTCTTGAATAGTGTTTTGTCGTTTACTTTGTATAGGTTTTTCATGTCTTTAGTTAAGCTGATTCTGAGATACTTGATTTTCTGAGGCACAGCTGTGAACAGGATTGTTTTTAAAATCTTATTATTTGCACAGAGAAAAACCATGGACTTTTGCATACTCATTTTGTAGTTTGTCACTTTAATATACAAGTCTATTGTCTTAAGGAGCTTTCTGTATATATTTAGGATTCCCTAAATATATGATGTCCTTTCCAAATTGTAAAAGCTATAGACTTCTTCCTTCCCTTCCCTATCTGGGTGCACTGGTTATCTTTTTCTTGCCTAGTGTTTCCAGTCTATACAAAATAGAAGTGGCAAGAGTAGCCAGTCTTGCCCACTGCCTAATCTTAAAGGGAAGGCTTTCAATGCTTTATCACTGACATTAATGTTTACTGTGGGTTTCTGGTAAATGGCTTTGATCATGTTGAGGTCTGTTGAGATTTTTATCATGAATGGATGCTATATCTTGTCAAATGCTTTCTCTGCATCTATTAATATAATGTTCATAAGGTACACAGGTCTATAATTCTCTTTTCTTTTGTGTGCTGTTTGCTTTGGCATTCAGCTGATGTTCGCTTCATAAAAACATGTTTTAAATTTTATGAAGTATTTTCATCATTTCTGATTACCTTCTATATTCAAAGATCTGAGAAGAGAGCAGATATGATTTCTATCCTCTTGACTGTGGTAATACGTTTTGTGTCCCAGAATATGGTTTATCACAGAGACTATCCCATGTGCATGGGAGAGAATATGCATTTGTCTTTTATAATATGTAAAACCCCTCTCTTCCATTTCTTCCTTCAAGGTAAGCATCAAGTATTTCCTTACCGACGTTTAATATAGTTGATCTATCAAGAGGTGAAAGAGCAGTGTTGAACTCTCCAACTACTATTGTGTTGCTATTGTCTTTTTTTTTTCCTCTTTGGGTCACAGCCGGCGATGCACACGGTGGGTTACTCCTGGCTTTGCACTCAAGAATTACTCCGGCGGCGCTCAGGAGACCATATAGGATGCTGGGAATGGAACCCAGGTCGGCCATGTGCAAGGCAAACACCCTACCTGCTACACTGTCGCTCTAGCCCCTATTAATTTCTTTTTATTCATAGTTAAGTATGTTGCAGATCCCTCATTAGGTACATTATTGTTTAGCAGTGTGAGCTGCTCCTGATACACATATTCCTTCATCATTAAAAAAAGGACCTTTGCTGTCTCTTTTAGCTTATTTCAGTCTGAAGCCTATGTTGTCTGAACTAGTATGGCCACCCAGTCTTTCTGAGGGAGTTGTTTGCTTGAAGAAATGTCTTTCAAGCTTTGACTTTGAATCTGTGTTTGCTCTAACTATTCAAACGTGCTTCTCTTTTCTAAACCACTCTGCCACTCTTTCTCCTAACAGTACATTTAGCCACTGACATTGAGAGACTATCATCATGGAATTTTGTGGCCCCTTTCTGCAGTAGTTTGGTGCATTTGTGGGGATTCATCTTGTCTTAAAGGAGTTCCTTTATTTCTGCTTGTAAAAATTGTTTTGAGTCTCATGAAGTTCCTAAGTTGTTTTGTACCCCTGAAGTTGTGTATCATTCCTTCAAATGTGAAAGAGAATCTGGCTGGATAAAGTAAAACATTGATCTCAGAATAACACAACACTTTTGTCATTAGGCTAATAAACATAGCTTAAATTTTTGTAACCTACAATGGAGCCCTTAAATAACTGCCACCAGAACAACTTTCAAAATGAAAAATGGGGAATTATAAATAACTTTTAAAAAAAAGTACAAATGCTGTACGACTAAAATTTCATTAGGCACAGACCTGGAGGTACTGAGTTTTATTAAAATTAATGTGACTAAAATATATGCTTGGATTGGTGAACAGTGAGACATCCCTGTCACATGATAATATATTTGTATGTTGTTGACTCCCAGCAAATTCTTAGGAAAACTTTTTCCTAAATGTTACATCCTATCAAATTGATATAATCAACTGTCAAGACTTGCTATAAAGCAAAAGTAATTAAAAGAGGACAGTGTTGCTGAGTAAAGAATCAGAATAATCAATGAAAAAGAACTGAAAGTCCTTGGACAACCATATTATATATATATGGACATTTATGACACATATAAACATATAAATGTACAAAAGTTTGGACGAGCCTCACGCATGAAGGAATCAGCAGAGGAACCCAGGTGTGTGTGGGACCTGGAACCGAGATTTCTAAAGCTACTCGAATCGGGACTGGGCTTCTTCCACCCAGATACCCCATTTTCCAATAGCTAGGCAGTCACACTCAGAAACTGCCCCCGGCTCCGTGTAATCTCATCAATGGCCAACATCCAGAGACTATAAAACCAAGCTCTTTGAAGTGTGTGGCCACAACGCAACGTCTGATAGCCTAGTTTTCCCTTTTAAAGAACCTGGCAATCTACTGAGAGTTTACTGCCCACACAAAGAAGAGCCTGGCAAGCTCCCTGTGGCGTATTCATATACCAAATACAATAACAATGACGGGTCTTATTCCCCTACCCCCGAAGAGCCTCTAATGCAGCACCATTGGGAAGGATGAGTAAAGAGAGGTTGCTAAAATCTTGGGGCTAGGATGAATGGAGACGTTTACTGGGCCTGCTCGAGCAAACAGATGATCAACAACATGATAGTGATACAGTGACAGTGATGAGGCGTTCATTTCATGAAGTTTTTTTTTTTCACTACATCCCCCCACTGTCATCAAACCTAGAGGGTTTCATCTGATAAGTCTGCCATAAAGCTTAAGGAAACTACTCTGTATATAATTACTTTCATTGATCATACTGCTTTCAGTATTCTATCTCTATGGTTTTCATCATTCTGATTAGGGAGATATGTCTTGGGAGACTTTTTATTTAGATCTCTTTAGTTGGATCTTTTGGAACTCATGCATGTGCCCTTCAGCTCTGGGCATTTCTCATCAACGATGGCTTTCACTTTTGTTTCTTCATCAGGTTGCCTTCCTGGCTCTATGATTCGTATGTTGTTCCTTTGGAATTCATCCCAAATTATTCTTGTTAGCTGTTGGTTTGGGTCTTTTTTCTATCTTCTAGTATGGTTTGGATATTTTCTGTACCTCATCTTGGAGCTCACTGATTCTGTCCTCAGTAGCTGTTACTCTGCTGATGAGACCTTCCAGTGAGTTTTCGATTATACTCACCAGGTTTTTCAGTTCTGTCATTTGTAGTTTTCTCGTGTCCATTCTCATATACTTTTTTTTAAAATTGGTGATCTGTTCCATTATTTCTTTGAGCTCATTAAAAATTCTAAGCACTTACACTCTGAATTCCTTTACAAAGATTACATATGGGTTATTACTGATTGAGTCCTCAGGATTACAATCTTCAGTCACTATCTGTGATAGGGATCTGCACTAATTCACCATGCTCCCATTTGTAGTCTAGGAGGTATATCTTTTCCATTTCACTGTCAGTTTCCCTCCCACTGTCAGGGAGATCTCTGGGGCAACTACACTGAAGGATGGAGATTATTTTGCAGCCAGTGCTGCTTTGCACACAGCCAACTGAGGTTCAAAGCCCGGGACTCCATACGTTTCCTGGCAGGACCCCTGAGTGCAGAGCCAGAGGTATGTACTTAAAACTGCCAGGTGCTACCCCCAAACAAAAACAATAAAAAAAATGTTTAGTAATCTGTATCATAATATATCAATATATCAATCATAGAATAATAATACAATAGCCATATAGGTTAATTTACAAAAAGCTGAATTTTCTTTTCTCAGAAATGATGTGTTTAATAAAACTGGCAAACTGCCCTATTAAAAAGGTAAAGAAATATGATTAATTGCCATTATTATTATGTTGTGTGTTTACATGTTATATCTGTATGTGTTTAAAGCATAATACATTTAAGGCAAGGAAGTGCTTGAACACTTACTTAGCCTGCTGTTACTCAATTTTGCTATGCTGAGTACACTCTAATTTCAGTTGAACTAACATTTTTCCATTGCCCCATAATTAAAAGCCAGAAAACTCTCCCTGACTATAGGGACATGATTCCTTATGATTAAAACTTGGCTGTTAATAAAATGGGTTTCTTTAGAGCTACAATATATGTAACAAAAATGCCTAAGATTCCCTATGGAAGTAGAATAGTGTTCCAGTAACACTGGGTTCTGGGTTTGATATTTCATTTTTTTTTTTTTTTTTGCTTTTTGGGTCACACCCGGCGATGCACAGGGGTTACTCCTGGCTCTGCACTCAGGAATTAACCCCTGGGGGTGCTCAGGGGACCATATGGGATGCTGGGAATCAAACCTGGTCGGCCGCGTGCAAGGCAAACGCCATACCCGCTGTGCTATTGCTCCAGCCCAAGGTTTAATATTTCTAACCCAGGCACAAGCACAACATTGTTCTCTTCATTATATTCTGAAATTTTGAGAAAAAATTTTACTTATCACACCTCTCCCAAATAGTGGAAACTTTTCTTTGAATCATCAGATCAATAACTCAATTTACTCACCTGTTGTAACGGTGTCAGGCTTAGTTAATATATGGACAAAAATGCTTTTATAATACTTAAAATGTAAGAACCACTGCTATCACATGACATTATATGACTGTACTTCATTAACCTAAAAATCTGCTAATAATACTTTTAATTTTAGTCTTCATAGAAATGGGGTATATACACATTAACAACAAACACGATCACCAAAACAAATCATCACTGTATCACTGTCATCCCACTGCTTATCAATTTGCTTGAGTGGGTGCCAGTAACATCGCCATCCATCCCTGTCACATTCAGGGTCAGGGGAACGAGGTGCATTTTTGTTACTGTTTTTGGCATATCACATACGCCACAGGTAGCTTGCCAGGCTCTGCCATGCGAAATTCTGCATAGCTCTCTTGTGGGAGCTTTGTTTTAGTCTCTGGATCTTGGCCGTTGATGAGATTACATGGCGCCAGGGGCAGTTTGTGGGTGTGACTGCCAAGCTACTAGAAAACTAGTGATCTGGGTAGAGAAGGCCCAGTCCTGATAAGAGCAGGCTGGAAGATCTCAGCCACAGGTCCCACATACCGGGGTTCCTCTGTTGGTTCCTTCATGGGTGAGGTTTATCTGAGCGTGTGGAGAGGGGCCTTGAGCATGGCTGTGGCTGGGTTCTGGAGCTTTTTGGCTGCCAGGGCTCTGCTTGGGGAGGGGAGGGAAACTCAACCCGAACCCCTCTGAGGGGGCCCCAGTGAAGATAGCATTTTTTTTTCAGCCACCCAAGAATAACAAATCATACCATTTAAAAATTACAGAAATAAATAAACTGCTGTGTTTGAGATCACTGGCCATTATCCTTTTATGGGGCGAACATATTTACTTTATACCAAATTGAAATTAAAATCCAGAAGGTACAGTGCTGCCAGAAGATCAACCTGTACCCCACGGCAAGTGTATCAGCAGCTATTTGATGCCTTCAGGCTTCCTGATACCCCCAAACTGCTGCTGTCCCTCTCGTCCCTCAGGACTAAGTTTCCTGAGAAATTTAAAGGCCAAAAGTTAAATATTAGGAGCCATGTCCACAAGCCACCACTGGCTCAGTTATAACTTAGCTCAGCAATTGGCCATAAGTGAATCTCGAAAGAGATCAAAAGCCACAGTTAATCTCAGACCCACACAAGGCTGAACAGACCAGGGGCTTTGTTTGAACAGTTAAAGAGGGGCAAACTAGCTTGGTTTCCACCCAAGCGGTGCCCCCAGTAGCCACCTGCTTCCACAATCCAAAATCGCTGCCATATCCCCAGCTGGATTCCACCATCTCAGGACGGACTTCTTCTTCTTCTTCATCATCATCATCATCATCATCATCATCATCATCATCATCATCATCATCATCATCTCATCATCATCATTATCCCATTGATCATCAAATTTCTAGAACGGTCTCAGTAACATCTCCATTCGTCCTATACCTGAGATTTTAGAGCCCCTCTTTACACGTCTTTTTCAATGGTGCCACATTGGAGGCTCTTTCAGAGTCAGAGGAATGAGATCCATCATTGCTACTGGTTTTGGCATATGAATATGCCATGGGAAGTTTGCGAGGCTCTCCCATGTGGGCAGGGAACTCACGGTAGCTTGCCAGGTTCTCCCAGAGGGAGAACTAGACTAAAAGATGCTGCGCGGCCATGAAGCAGCTGCGTGCTTCTGGGAGCTTGGTGTTATAGTCTCTGGATGTTGGCTATTGGGATTACATGGCACCAGGGGCAGTCCATGGGTGTGACCGCTTAGCTACTGGAAAATGGGGAATGTGGGCGGAAGAGTCCCAGTCCTGATCCAAGCAGTCTTAGAGGTCTCAGCCCTGGGTCCCACACACCTGAATTCCTCTATCGGTTCCTTCATGCATGAAGCTCGTCCGAACGTGTGGAGAGGGAGGACCTTGAGCATGGCTGTGGTTAAAGTTCCAGATGTCTTTGGCCGTGGCAGCTCTGCTTGGGGCGGGGAGGGAAGCTGAGGCCCACGCCCTCCGTGGCCTCTTGCACAGGGGCAAGAGACTCTCTCGGACCTCACTGAGATAAAATCTGCTGAAAATTCAGGTATGCAGGTTTTGTGACTGAAATCTCCAGGCTTTCTTGGGGCTGGATGGGGCTACCTCCTCTCGCCTCCCTGTACTTCTGGAAATCTTGGCAGTCATGTCCACACCCCAAAGCTGCCACCCAGTTAAAAAGCCACTCCAGTCTTACCTTCCTGATAACAATATTGAATGTCCTGAACAAACTTGATGACCTCTCAGTACCTGTATTGCAAGCCATAATGCCACAAAAGGAAAAGGAGACAAAGAAAAAAAGTGTCTGCAATAGAAGCAGGCTGAGGGTGAGGGGTGGGGTTCTGGGAGATGGTGGAAGAGAAACGGGAACACTAGTGGTAAGAAATGTACACTGGTGGAGGGTTGGGTGCTGGATCATTGTATGGCTGAAACCCAATCATGAACAGCTTTGTAATAGTCTATCTCACAGATGTTCACTAAATATTTTAGAAGATAAATAAATTAAATGAAAATCCAGAAACAGTTCGCTATCTTCCTTCCTCACATATTAAAAATAGTTAAAGAAGTTGGGACTTTGGTACAAAGCTAACATGTTTACTTTAGGGTTTGTTTCTTGTTTCTGTCAGTGAGGGCCTACTTTCTGCTCCAGTCCTCTATTATTGTCAAGACTCACTTTTTGATACTTTAGATGGATATTCATAATAAAACAGCATTTTCCAAAAAGGTTTATTCATATTCTTCCTCAAAACCACTTTAGTAGGACCCAAACCAGTTGACACATATTTTGAAATGTGAATTGCCATACTATTCAGGAGAAATGAATGCCATTACTCTATACTGCATTCCTGCAGATTCATTAAAGCATTAATCAATGCAGCCAGTTCCAGAGGGAACTAAGCTAAATAGTCCCTAACAATTTTTGCCTGAACTTCATTTAAAAGAGCTGCATGATAGTACTACTACTACTACTACTACTACTACTACTACTACTACTACTACTACTACTACTACTACTACTACTATAATTCTATGCCCCTGTGTCAGGCTGTCTTCACCGGGGACCCTCGGAGAAAGGCGGGCTTAATTTCCCTCCCCACGCCAAGCAGAACCTCGGCAGCTGAAAACCTCCAGAACCCAATCACAGCCATGCTCAAGGCCATTCTCCACACGCTCGGACGAGCCTCTTGCGTGAAGAAACTGACAGAGGAACCAAGGTATGTGGGACCCGTGGCTGAGATCTCCAAGCCTGCTTGGATCAGGACTGGGCCTCCTCCACCCAGATCACCAGTTTTCCAGTAGCTTGGCAGTCACACCCACAAACTGCCCCTGGCGCCATATAATTTCATCAACGGCCAAGATCCAGAGACTATAAAACAAAGCTTCAGGAAGAAAGCGATGCAGAATTTCGCATGGCAGAGCCTGCCAAGCTACCCGTGTTGTATCTGATGTGCCAAAAAACAGTAACAATAATGCCCCTCATTCTCCTGACCCTTAAATGTGACAGGGAAGAATGGAGATGTTACTGGTGCCCGTCTGAGCAAATCAATGAGCAATGGTATGACAGTGATACAGTGATACTATTATTCCCAACTATCTTTTGCTTTCTGTTATTGGGATGGGGGAAATAATCAGACTTTTTATTCATCTAAATACATGTCTGGAGTTCCCCTTATTTTCCAACACTCCCATCCCTGGTGGCTCTAGGGTGCCACCCTTCTTGCGTACTGCTCACCAGCCAGACTACATGGATATGTGGAGTATTCTTGAACAATCTCCTCAAAACCTGGATGCTGACAACTTAATATTAGAAAATGCAGCTGACACTGAGAGTACATTCTTCAGTCTAATGACTTGTGTCATTTTTGAAATAGACTTTTCACCAATGTTTAATGTACCAAGCTTCTCTTGGTTACAGATTACTTTAATCTGATATTTATGTTTCTGTTATTTATATTTTAATTACATTCCACTTTATGTATGTTTTATTTTGTATTTCTTAACTATTCTGAAAAAACGTTTTCATACTCAGAAAATAAGGGGACAGTTTAAAAAATTACTAACAAAAATGCAGCCTCTACTAAACTACAGTCCCGTGCAGCCCCGGGAGGAAAAGGGTTTTTGTTCTCATCCTTTTCCCCTTTTGGCAGCATGGTGACCACCATCGTTTAGTGCCGATTGGACAGAGAGGTAGGAGCTTGCAATGATGGGACACAGGGGAATCTCGTGATTGGAGGGGGGGGGGCAGAACCGGCCCAGCTTCCTACCCAAATGAGACCCTAGAGGCCTCCCATGAACAGCTCCTCCGCTCCTGAACAGCCATGATCCCAGAGGCACACAAACCAATCTTGGAATGCAGCGGCTGCTGGCAGAAATACCCCTGGTCTTAAAAGCAGAATCCCAAAACTGGGTGGCCAATTTCACGACCGTGCAACATGATATGCTCATTGTTATCAACAACAGAAAACATACGATCTAATGATGCCATTCTGACAGGTTTGACTGTTGGGGGGAAAACCCCAAATAATGATAGTGAGTTTTTGGTTAAAAATTGAATGTTATCATAGCAATGAGACACTGAATTGAAAATCATCTGCCACACAGGCAGAGAGGGAGAGGTCCAAGGGAGGGTCTCTGGGGTTCTTGGTGGTGGATCATGTGCACTGGTGAAGGGATGGGTGTTTGATCATTGTATGACAGAGACTTGATCCTGAAAGCCCTGTAACTGTTCTCACGGTGTCTCAATTAAAAAGCATAAAATTTAAAAAAATTAAAAATACAATGCAGCCTCTAAAAATTTCAAATGTTAGCTCAAATTATTTATTATTGACATACCAATATTAAAAAAAATAAAATAAATGGTTCCTTTGAAATATGTTTCAGAAACAAAGCAAAACAAAATGTTTCTTACTTGATTGTCTGCAGGAATCTCACTCTGTCATTGATTTCATCTGGGATCTTACTGAGAATTTGTTTAAGTGCTCGTGCCTTTTCGTTTAGGTCCTGGAATTCTGGCTCTGGTCGTTCAATCATATACTCTGATAAATACATAATAAAAAGTATCATAAAACTTCCTATCCCAAATTTAAGGATTCCCAAAGTCGATCAAAAGGATAAAGCTGGTAGGAAAAAGTCAGATCAGGAAAAACGAAGTTGCAAATAGAATTAACTAGAATTCAATCTAATCCAGTAATATCAGGCCTCCCACTAAGAAAAATATCAGGAGATGAAAGAGTATAAATTTTCAACTTGGGATAAATACAGTTTGCTACAAAAACTTAAAAACAAGTGAAAATTAAAAAGGAAGAGTTAATCAAGTTTATTAAATCATTTTAGGTTTTTCACACAAAAAACAAAAATGAACAGAACAAAAAGATCTCTGTATTTGCGAGTGGGGAAGACAAATTTAATACTTTTTATAGTGAATATGTAATAGTTCATATCAAAACCCCAATTTATAAAAATCTTTATCATGTGCTTGAAATATTACTTAAAAACACACAAAATTTGGTAATTATAAAACAAACACTGAGCTCAAAAACCAGCAATCTTAAAAAGGATTTTCACAGGGACTTTGCAAAGACTGAATGATTTTATCACTGAATTCACTGTAGACCTGGAAACATTGTAACTTTACAAACTGATCAGCATAACCTGGTCTAACAGACTGCAAATGCTCAAGTTTGGAATAATGATGATTTTCTTATGTCACAGAAACAAAGTATATATTTTGGGGAGCAGGAGAGATAGTACAGCATGTAGGGCCCTGACTTGCACATGGCTGACCTGGGTTCGATCTCTGGCACCCCATATGGTCTCCTGTGCACCATTAATAATGATTCCTGAGCCAGGAGTAAGCCCCGAGTACCAACAGGGATGGCACAAGACCAAAATACAAACAGAAAACTCTACTTTTGTATATTAACGTGAAAAACATTATGTGTTTCTCTAAATTAGTGAAACAAAGACTTCTGAATTAAAAAAAAAGTGTTTTTATTTGTTTAAAAAAGTAAACAAAAATAGCAAAAATAATAGCTATTATATTCTTCTCAGAGAACAGTACTTGGGAATTTAGGCTGGGGGGGTCGTGCTAAAGCTTGGTTTTTTTTTTTTTTAACTTTAGCATCATATCAAAATAGTTATCTTTTTTCAATCCTTTCAAATTGCTACTTGTAAAATCAAGAGAAAATAACTATACTACAAGCTAATTTTCAAGTGAAACTAGAACTCAGCAAATATATTAATAGGAAAAAATTAAAAGATGAAATTTACTTAAAGCAATTTAAATCTTATAAATATAAAGAAAAGCAAGAACAATTTTTTACTTTAGGCAGAGTTTTCCCACTGACAAAAAAAACTCTAACAATAAAACAATAAGGAGATTAAAGAAGGGAAGACCCTTTTGCTAATAGCTTTCAGTATCAATATTCAAACCACAATGGCCAAAAGGGAGGAGAGGAAAGAGGGAGAGAGGGAGAGAGGGTAGAGTGAGAGAGATAGGGAGAGAATGAGAGGGGGATGGGGGGAGGGGAGGAGAAGGGGAGAAAGAAAGAGAGGGGGAGGGAGGAGAGAGGAAAAGCACCTGCCAAGGAGGAGGAGGGAAGGAGGAGGAAAGGAGGGAGGGAAGGAGGGACGGAGGAAGCACCTGCTGGCAGTGGGTAGGGGTGATGGGAAGGAACCTGGAGACACTGGTGCTGGAAAATGTATGCTGGTGGAGGGAGGGAAGGGTGTTGGAATACTGTATGACTGAAATCCAATCATGAGCAACTTTGTAATGGTCTATCTTACAGTGATTCAATAAAAGAGTTGCAAAAATAAGAAATTATTTTTCAACAACTATAAGAACCCTAAACAACAGAAAAATAGATTATTCACGGATGCAAAATTTACATGCTTAAGGTCCTGAGTTCAATCCCCAGCACTGCATTCAATCCTTAGTTGAATTCCCTGAGCACTACTGGAGTGGCCCTGTTAGTAAGCAGGACCTTGTCTTTGAACCTAAGCACTGAACCATTTGGTAAACCAAATATCACTGGGAGTGGGCCTCTATGTTGCTTAGGACACATCTTGCCCCGATGAAAAAATAAGAAAACCAAATGTTAGTTCTGGTACCTTCCACATCATCAGCTGCCATTCGAAGAAGGGATTCTGTGAAATTAACTTCTACACATTTTTTCTCTAAAATTTTCATAATAATGTCCTGGGTGAGTCCTGGATTTTCTTTTTCAGCCTAGAAAAAAGAAAAACCTCTTTTTAACTTTCCAAAATAAAATAGCAATGTTTATGGGTTAAACAATGCCAAAATTTAATGGGCTAGTATCTGGTAAGGATTTCTGAGACTGATAATTTACAATAGCAGAAATCTTTAAAAGGAAGTTAGCATGAGGACCAGAGATATGGCTCAATAGTAAAGCACATGTCAGCCCAGAGTTCAACCCCTGACACAACCAAAAAAAAAAAAAAAAGTAATGGTGGCATGCATTTATGTTTTGGTAGTTTCTGTATCAGTAACTTTATTACTGTCATGACCTCATTTTCCATTTGAACATAAAGTATTTAACACATTTCTACTCTATTTATCTTCTGCAATGAATCCAATAACAAGTAGGGGAATAAAACTATACATTTTGGTAACCCACCAGTTACTCTTTCTTAGTTCAGATAGTGAATATTTAGCTTTTTCCCAATTAGCTGATATTTCAATTGAGAACAAGTAATAAATCCAATAATATCTACATTATTTTAGAGAATCTTTGAATTAAAATTAACAAATTAACAAGAAAAGAAGAAAGATTTCTTTGGAACACTTTCTTAAAAGTATCATTTAGTTTTTAGAAAATCCCTTTATTACCTCCAAAAGCTGTTTTCTTTAGGAATTTGCAAAAGTTATGCTGCCTACAATCTCTAAGACAGTAAAATCTGATTATTTTCTGAAGGTACTGGTTTTATTGGTTAATTTTCAAATTTTAGCTTTCCCCAATAATTTTTATCCCCTTTACTAGTTTCTTAGAAGCTGTAATCCATACTGTTTCTTTTTAAATATCTACCAGCATTTAATCATCATGCAGATTTCCTTTCTTTTTTTGCCATAAAATTAAAGAACATCTAGACGCAATTTCTGCTCTTAATCCTAAAAAATTCTGCTTCTTTAATTCCATTCTGATATCCGTGCAGACCCAGAATTTTTTGATTCTTACTTTTTCCATTTTAATATCTTGCTTCTCACTAGATTTCAAATATCAAAAACTTTAAAAGAGTGTGGGGGCTGGATTGATAGCACAGTGGGTAGGGAGTTCGCCTTGCACAAGGCCAAGCCAGGTTCATTCCTCCGTCCCTCTCGAAGAGCCCGGTAAGCTACCAAGAGTATCGCGCCCGCAGGGCAGAGTATGGCAAACTACCCGTGGCATACTGGATATGCCCAAAACAGCAACAAGTCTCACAATGCAGACGTTACTGGTGCCTGCTTGAGGAAACTGATGAACAACAGGACAGTGCTACAGACAGTGCTAAAGAGTGTGGACTAAAAAATATTAAATATATTGGGCTGGAGCGATAGCACAGAGGGTAGGGCGTTTGCCTTGCACGCGGCCACCCGGGTTCGATTCCCAGCATCCCATATGGTCCTCTGAGCACCGCC